>NC_043761.1:20237260-20609760 GCF_902148845.1 Salarias fasciatus | reverse complement strand
TTCTTCAATCATATCGTGCCTGTAATTGAAGAAAATTTTGACAGGTACATCTATGACGCTTTTGTGTTAAAGCAATGCCTACTCGATCAAATCTACCACCGTCTCCGACCAAATCTCAGTCGCGGACAAACGCATAGGCTGGGCATTAGTGCTAGCAGCCGTACTATCATTCGAGGTCAAAGGCCGCCACTACCAAGACTGCCCCCACTTCTCTAAACCGGCATTCGCTGAAATCAATAACCAAAGCTTTTAAAAATATCATCGGAAAAAAGAATGGATCAATCAGAAAGCGACAATCTCTTAGAAATCCCTCAACACCTCCTCAGAACGATCTCAGAGTTGAATGCTGAAACCGTAGCTGAAACAGTGATTGAAAATGTTAATCCTCGGTCTCACCCCGCCTCGCCTACACAGCACCCCGACCATTCCTCTCAAAGTGCTAGAGTTTTTCTCCCGGACGAAGATGAGCTCATTGAGCTTCTGGAGAGCTACAGACATAGTGAGTCAGCAGCGGTAGATGACACAGCGTCAGACAATATATGGAGCCCGCCCGATAGTGAATGCTGTCACACGCTCACCTGCTTTGAGACACACGGAAATTCACAAATGAGTGAAGCTTGGAGTCCTGGCGATAACCTGTGCATAGAATCAGCGGTGGCTACAGAGAGCGCTCTTCAAAAAGGGAGGGGTGAAGAGATAGGGGACAGGGAAACTGACACACGCGTTGATTCAATCTCTAGAGATGGTGCTGGCTGCTCAAACACCGCCACTGCAAATAGCGATAACATCAGTGTCACACAGCGAGAGCGCTTTAACAATCTGGAGATCAGGACCATGCTGCGCTTTCCACCTCCATCTGCTACTCCTAATTTTCATGATTTTTATGTGAATGTGACTAATGGAGTAAATGATCGAATTTCAGAAATTATCCAAAGACTTCAAGCAGAGCCAAACGATATCATTCAAGTGACTTTACGAGCCGACCGTCTGCAAGACGATGTTAGTACAATTGTACGCTACGGAGTTGGTGAGCTCTCTGAATTCCAAGATCTTTTAGATAGATTAGTTCAGAGCAATATGTCCATATTCACTGACGGATCCTTGGAGCTAACTGTTAACCTTGTTAGAGCACCACGAGGGAGTGGAAAAAGGAAAATAGAGTCATGCTTTGAGGCTGAAATTATTAAAAAAAAGCTAAACATTTATATGTACTTTTGAACCCTGGTCGGACATGCTTTGCAGCAAATTTAGCATGGCTGAAAAACCCTGAGCTGACATATGTTGACGCTTTGACCGTCGGGCGTGACATTCACATTAGGGCCGGTCTGACCCTTGATGACGACGTGACATTCAGCAATGTAGCGCAATTTGAACAGTTGCTGAATTGTAAAATTGTTATTTTTTATTGTGCAAATGATAATGAGAATAACCAGCAGAAAAACTTGTCTACATTTCAAACACAAACACCATCGCGTGAAAAAACATATTATCTCCTCCTACACAATAACCACTATTATGGAATCAAGAATGCGAGAGGGTTTTAGGCGTAAAATTTTTCTGTGAGCATTGTCACACCGGTTATCATATGCGGTACAGACACTCATGTGCAAGGAGTTGTAATATCTGCAACACAAACTGCAAAGAAAGCTTAATTCAAAAAAAATACTGCGAGCGTTGTAATAGGTTCTGCATGAATATTCAATGTTTCGAGAGCCATCGTGCGTTGAAATGGCATCCAGAGGCTAAAAAAGCAGTCTCCAATTGTGAAATAAATAAAAAATGCTCAAAATGTAAATCACTCTATTACGTTTCGATTAAAAATCCTCAGCCCCATAGATGCATTGTTAAACGCTGTCTGATCTGTAAACAGAGTAAAACCACTTCACCTTCGTTGAGTGAAGAGACAGTATCCACTGTTGACACGGCCAATCAAAACTCCAATTCTACTGTAGAAGCTGAAGAAAAACATATTTGCTATATGCGGGTAAAAGAGCTAACGCCAGTGGAGAAGATTTATGAAAAGAAGCTGGTATTTTTTGATTTTGAGACCGCTCAAACCACCGGTACCCACCTCCCTGTGCTTGCTGTAGCTCAATCGTCAGACGGTGAGGAGCTGACATGGCGTGGATCTGAGTGCGCATTAATGTTCCTCATGCATTATCGAAAAAAAAAATATCGAAACACAACATTTATATCACATTATGGGAAGGGTTTTGACCACCACATTATTCTAAATGTATATGTGAAACAAGGTATATCACCATTTGTTGTGGCTCAAGGGAGTAAAATTATCCTGATTGTGGACACTGACTTCCAGCTTAAATTTATTGATTCATTTTCCTTCATTCCCATTCCACTCAGGGATTTCCCTAAGGCATTAGGCTGTAAAACTAAGCTCAAAAAAGGTTACTTTCCACACAAATTTACAGATTTTTCAAAAGCAGGGTATAAGGGGAGATATCCTCCTCCTGCAATGTACGGGGCTGATGAGATGAATCCTAAACAGCGAGAAAGTTTCTTTCAATGGTATGACACGATAAAAGATCGGGAATTTGACTATGATCGTGAGTTAGAAGATTATTGTAAAAATGATGTTCACATCCTAGCAGAGGGTGCATTGAAATTTCGTGACGAATTCATACAAACGACAAAGTGTGATCCGTTTGAGAACGTTACAATTGCTTCAGCTGCATTGAGTGTTTTTCAAACCTTATTCTTAGAACCTGAATCTGTCGCGATACCATCTCCCGATAATTACCGATCTTCATTCAAAGCTTTCTCACATGCTTCAATCCAGTGGTTGGAGTATGAGGCTTTCTCACGCGGGATTTCAATTCAACATGCATTGAATGGGGGAGAAGTTAAAATCGGTCGCTATTTTGTGGATGGCCATGCGGTGGTAAATGGTGAGACACGTGTCTTTAGTTTTTTTGGGTGTTTTTACCACGGCTGTAGATCATGTTATAACCCGCATGATAAATCACCCCTCACAGGTGATTGTTTTAGCGAGTTATACTCAGACACAATAAAAAGAACCGAGCGTTTAAAAACTGAATACAATGTTCATTCAGTGGTGACAATGTGGGAACATGACTGGAACTTCTTAAAAAAAACAAACCCTGGTGTTAAATCATTCTTAGAGAGGTTTCAAGAACCAATTCCCCTAGACCCTAGAGAAGCTTTATATGGAGGACGGACCGCTGCTATCCGAATGCGTCATTCTGCTGAGGCTGATGAGGTGATCAACTATTTTGATTTCACTTCACTCTATCCCTACATTATGTCATGTCGATCATTTCCACTTTCACATCCAAAAATAATCAGAGACAATTTTGATCCAGTTGAAAATTACTTTGGCTTGATTCATGCTAAAGTCTATCCACCGCGTAAACTGTTTTTCCCTGTACTTCCTATCAGAAATGATAAAGGGAAACTTATTTTCACATTATGCCGTTCATGTGCTCTCGCAAACAATCAGACTACGGTCTGCAGACACACGCTCAACGAGAGGTCGATACAAGGAGTCTGGGTCTCTGTTGAGCTAATGGAGGCCCTGGGAAAAGGTTATGTTATCGCCGAAATTTATGAAGTGTGGCATTTTGAAGAAAAATCCAGCAAACTCTTTAAAGACTACATTTACACCTTTCTTAAACAGAAACAGGAAGCCTCGGGTTATCCTCCCGGGGTAGACGACCCTGCAGCCCGTCAGGCCTATATCACTGAATATCATGAGAAGCAGGGTATTACTCTTGACCCTCAGAAAATTGCCCATAACCCAGCTAAAAGACAAATTGCAAAACTGCTACTAAATTCACTATGGGGAAAGCTGGCGCAAAGATCCAATCAGCTTACAACAACTCTGGTGAACAAACCCGAACGCTTTTTTGAATTCCTCTTTTCCAGCAAATATGTGATTTCACAGTTTCAGTTCATTAATGACAGAGTTGCACTGGTCCAGTGGCGGTATACTTCTAACTGTGTCATTCCCCCTGGCGATGTGAATGTTTTTATTGCGGCCTTCACAACTGCTTATGCACGTCTCGAACTGTATAAGCAGTTAGATTTACTCCAAGAAAGAGTTTTTTATTGCGATACCGATTCAATAGTGTTTGTCTCGAGCCCTGGCGATCAGTATAACCCTCCGGTGGGGAATTATCTAGGAGATTTGACATCTGAATTAGATCCTGGCGACTCTATTAAATCATGGACTGCAGCAGGTCCGAAATCCTACGCCTATGTAACAGAGCGCGGTAAAGCGACTTTACGTGCTAAGGGGATTACTCAGAATTATGAAAACTGTAAAAAATTCAACTTTGACAGTCTCACAGCCCTGGTAGAACCATATCTCAAAGACCGCGAGACACGATGTGAAATTTCTGCACGTTACAATAAAATTACACGAAATCTGAAAACTTTTGAGCTCACTAATAAAGAGAGGGTGATCAATTTTGGCATTGACTGGGACAAGAGACGCCTTTTTCCTTCAGGAAAATCATTACCGTTTGGCTATTAAAAACATTGTCCATGTGTTCTGTCTCAAAAGAACTGCATAGATTTATGATGGGATGACCTGAGGCTTCTCTATGCAGTTCTTTTGAGAAAAAAAAATATTACTATTCCCTATAATGCTTTAGCGAGCGTTGCATATTCTGTTTTATTCACACGTATTTTTTTATCATGCATTATACCTTAGTGTGTAATATGTATTTTGTTTATTCACTTCTATTTTTTTATCATAGATTATATGGTAGCATGAAATGTATCAGCTGTATTGTGTATTCACATGCATTTTGTAACATGCATTATACCCTAGTATGAAATGTATGTATTGTTTATCCACATGTATTTTTTTATCTTGCATTATACTGTAGTATGAAGTATGTGCTTTGTTTATTCATGTCTATTTTGTATATCAATAAACCATATTTCTTCTTCTTTATTCATGTCTTGTCATCTTTTCCTCCCTGTAGTCTGCAGTGATAAATAAGCGAACGGAATTACTTTAGTATTCAGTTCGCTAAAAGATTGAACGTTGATCATGGCTGAAGAGGTGTATTTTGACCCCCGTTTCAAACTCCCCTTTACAGCTCTCCTTGTAGGAGCAAGCGGTAGTGGAAAATCATTCTTTGTCAAACACCTTCTTGAAAATATGGAACATACTTTGTCTAGAGTGCCTGATCAAATCATTTGGTCGTATTCCTCTTATCAACCTATGTATGAGGAATTGGCAAAAAATGTAAAGATTAAATTTATTGAAGGAATTCCTGATTCTTTGACGGACGAAAATATTTTTCCATCAAGCCAGCATAATCTGCTGGTGATTGACGACTGTATGGATAGCGGGGTGAATCATGATGAATTAATGAAGGCTTTTACCATGTATAGACACCATAGAAAACTATCAGTCATTTTTCTAGTTCAAAACTTATTTCAACAGGGGAAGCACAGTCGGACGATTAGCTTGAATACAAATTACATCATTCTCTTCAAATCACCACGTGACAAGTTACAGATAAGAATTTTAGCTCAGCAGATGTTCCCGGGGCAGAGAGAATATTTTCTGCAGAGTTTTAACGACGCCACAAAAGAGCCGTATTCGTATTTAATTGTCGATCTGAGACCTGACTGTCCAGAACATTACCGGCTGAGAAGCGGGATACTACCTCACCAGTGGCCTGTGGTTTACCTGTATAAAAAGTGATTTGAAAATGTCTAAACGGATTAAAAGAAATCTACCTGTTTTTAAAGCCTTGCTTGCTCTGAAACCCTCGGAGAGAAGGATCTTTCTATGCCAGGGACCGGATGATCTCATACTGGCCCTCTGTGAAATAGCGCTTAACGTGTTGAAAGGTAACGTCCCGCTGACCTCTGACCAATACAACAAATTGAATAAACAGAAGAGGTATATCAAGCTTTTCGCTAACCGCAAAACTGGAGTGAAACATAAGCGCAAGCTACTGACACAGACTGGCGGTTTCCTCCTCCCATTATTAGGAGCCGCTGTCCCATTCTTGACCAGTTTGCTTGCCGGTCGGAGATAGGCGAAGATAGAAATACATCTGCAGGCGACACAAACGCTTCGTCATCATGGCATCATTCAATAAAATGTACATGATTTCCCCGCAACAACTGGAGAGTTTAACCAGGAAAAAAACGTCTACAGAAAACATTGCAGAGAAGGCACAGCATGAATTGGAAGAGAAAATGGAACAAGTTTTGGACCAGCCGGACAGCGCGTACCGCAAAAGCTTACGCTACAATAATCTGCTTGAAAAATATCTGGCCCTGCTCAAAAAAAGATCAAGTCAAGACTCTGAAATAGTTTTGAAGCTGCCTACTGAGTCCCCTGTGAAAGGAGGTGAAAATGATGGTGGCGTTGTAAGAGTCGAAGAAGAGGAAAATCCACGAGATAGTATTGAAGATGACATTTTACAGAATATCGGAGCCCGCAATCGGAAGAATGCTGCATTTATCCTCGAGAAGCTTCGCAATTCAGACCTTTTGAGATGGAAGCCTTCAGGCGAGATTGTCATCCAGGATAAAACTATTAAAGGTTCGCACATTTTTGATTTAATGAAGACTCTGTCAAACAGACGCTTCCACGCCCGAACCATACCTCGCGGTTGGGAAGAATTCTTAAAAACTATTTCCAACTTAAATATACCCTTAACCACGATTGCAAATACGCAGGCGCGTGAGCAATTGCGGGTAAGACCGCTCGAGCGCTCGAGCGAAGCAGATCCCCAAATACGGCGGAGTAAAAGAAAGCGGGGGAGAAAATCACCGTTGTCAACATCTCTTTTAGATATGGATTTCAGCACACCTACTTCTAAATTGTCAAGCAATGGAAAACAATTTTATTCCCCAACAGCATCTGAATGGCACCTGTCTACCCCGATCCCTTCCAAATGGCTGGAATTCACTCGTTAAAAATGCCGCTACAGTGTTTTTTTTTAAATCAATAAAATGCTTTATTGGAATATATGCGAGACAGAGTATTCATTTCGAACACTCATAACAGTCTTTAAATAGTTTTAAAGTACATGCTTTCTGTTTAGGCGTTTTACCCGCCTTCACAGACGACACACACTTAGCACATTTCTTAACAAACTTTGTCACATAGGCATCATTCTTTTTCAAATTATCAGAATACAGTCTCATTACTTCTTGAAAAGAAAGTCCTTTAAACCGTTGGCAGAGGAAAAATATAACGTGGGCTCCGCATGCGGCCGAATCATCGTCTTGAACTTGCAGTTTGTTGTAGCGAATCTCGTTAGAATTAGCCGATAGGAAATTTATAAAAAATTCCGGATAAAATAAAAAGTCTGGTTCGTGTCCGTAGCTGTCAAAGAAGTTTGATTTTCCTTCATCACCACCTTCCAAAATTATAGCCAACCAGTGTTCTCCCTCGCGGCTCTGGACATGCGTATTGACGACCAGGTAGCAAGGTCGTTTCTCGATCTTGGCCGGTAATAAATCGGCCGCAAAAACACCTCCAAACGACTCGCCCAAGATAGGTCTCAGAATAGACTCTATTTGAAGATTGTTCATTTTACTGGGTTTTAATAGTCAATTAGAACTTGTCTCTTCGAGTTTATTTCTATAACACTGTCGTAACAGGCATAGACAATCAAGGTCATGGTCCGGGGCAAAGCGACTCGGAAACGTAAATCCAGTCGACAGGTACCGTGTTCTGTCGGAGATAGAGCTTCGCTGTCTATTTCACCATCCCTTGTCAGATTGAAGAGAAACAAACTGTATCCGTTTTCAAAATTCTCACGGTCTATACACAGTGGTGAGTCTCTAATGTGCCTGTTATTTCCCAGATAAAGATTGTAAAACTCTCGAACAGTCTGATGTGTATCAAAACGCGGTTGGTAGGGCTTTGATGGGATGAAACGTGAATTTACACTTAAAGCTAGGTATTCAAGATCAGCGTGTTGGAACTTGAAAGGATTCAACTCTCTTGCGCCAACATAAGCCCGATGATCCACTAGCCCCACCACCAGGTACTTCGGGAGTCTACCGAGGTATAAATTATCTTGTGAGCATACACGAGTTTGTGCAGGAATGCTGAAATTTTTCACCACTACGCGGCTTATAGGGTAAATGGCGTTTGATTTCATGAGAGCGGCAGAATGGCCTAGCATGACATCCGGAGAGACTTGAATCTTTTTCACAAAAAGGCTTGCCCCTAAAATATTTAACTTGAACTCATCACCCGCCGCAGACATCAGTGTAAAAGCACTTTTCGCTTTCACGAGTTTTAATCGTACATCGACATTGTTTAGCAAGAGTCTTTCGGAGAAAAAAATGTCTGTATGCAGTGGCCCAATGAGCTCAAATGGTCGTGAACCGCGTATAAAGCTTGCACGCTTGACTAACCCCTTGTTGGGCGCGTCGTCGGTCATGGCAATTGAATCAAGGTCGGCGCCAGTGTCTTTATACCAAAGACCTCCAGAAAACTGGCTCTCCAGTGTTTCTTGTGAAAAATTGAGAAGCGTTTCAATCACGGCTCTGTAAGGGTGAGTGGCTGAGGACGAGCTAATGAGCACATCGTTCAGACTCACATCGACCTGAGAGAAGATCGTATTTAGTGGGTATTGGATTATTCCACAGGCGTCGCCATCAGCTAGATTCGTTCCGTCCGCTTTGGTGATTTTCAGTCGTAGGTAAATCAGTGTTGAATTGAGGTCTAAATAAAAATTCCCGCTTCCAGGTATCAGGAAATCCAACACTTCTTGATCCGCAATTGAATTGAGGGGAAAAATCTCAACATAATTGTTTTGTTCCACCGACAGTTGAGTCATTGGTGGAGCAAAGAGGTCGAGCTCTGATTTGGTGCACTCGGTTGAGAGACGGTGTGTGAGAGACATGTTTAAAATATATCCCCACGGGGCTGCTGCCTTTTAACTTTTCTCTGTAATTTGCGCGTGGATTTACGCTTTTTTGCAGGTACGAGGTCCGATAACGCACGCGCCGGTCTTTTTCCTTTTCTACGTGCTAATCGCGCCAGGCCCGATCCTTCCTGACTCTGAGTGTTTTGATTAATTAAACGGTTGGTTACGGTCCCGACTACGTCTGCTGCTATCCCCTTCGCTGCTGATTTCAAGTGCGGTTTAGCAATATTGACTCCTTGTTTAAGAAAGGGTAGGACAAATCTGAAGGCTCTGCTCAGCATCGCTCCGAGGCCACGCCCATAGATGACTGGAGCGCCGACAAACCCACTCAATGAGCCTGCGCCGGCCTGGTTCACATAATAATTCACAAATCTTTGCGAATTCATTTTTTGACTTATTTTCTTTTCTAATTCAGATGAAAGACTTTGACACAGGTCTAAAGTGTAGCTTGCATATGGTCTTGCCGTAGGTGAATCGAATCGCAGTGTTCAAATCAGTTTTCAATTCAATCTGTATATCCTGTATCCGTTGTTTGTTTACAGGTATGTAATGTGGGTGACTATATGAGAGAATGACAACATCTCCGTATGATCCTTCTTTTTTAACGATTCTGAGAAGGGGGACGGCGTAGTCTCCGACATGCTGCGCTTCCACAATATTTGTATAGACGTAAAAATTATACTGGCCTCCATTAATATCGCAGGGGTATTTACCCTTTGTTTTTCCACTCAGTCGAACCCATACATCTTCTTCGAAACCAAGTATGTAGCACAGCCTTGGTGAAAATTTTATAGAATACCTCTCAGTCCCTAAAATAGAAATCCTTTTGTTTATCGAACTGTAATAAACCACCAGATCAATTTTCGTAGACTTTAACATAGCATTCAGCTCCCTCACTATAAGATCAATAGAGTCATACGCCCCCGTGACAATCTTAAGATAAATCGGAGGCTGTTGCGGGTAGTGATGGTCAATAATCTCGAAGCCGTTTTCTGAAGTGTCAACATTATTCCACGTGTTGCAGTACATTATCTCGGATAGCGCCACCTCATAAGGTCCTTGTAATTCTATGGGTTGTGATAAAGTTATGGTGAAATTCGAGCTGTTGTTGTCCGGAAAAATCTCGTGACAGGCGTTGGAGGGTAATGTCACATAAAAAGACTCGGCCATTATTTTGATTGCGTCTCTTTCCCCTTTTTCTTCTTCCCAAGCTCGACGACCTCTTTAGCAGCCAGCCAGGAGTCAAACTGACGAGGCCATCCATGCCAGCGGACTAAAACCATTTTCTGGCCATTTTTAATTTTCTTGTCTACAATTTTTTCTATACGGAAAAGAGTGTCCGATGTGATTCTCACTTTCTGCAGTTCAGCCTCGTAAAATGCTCCTTTCAAAATTTCCCCACTTATATCTCTTAATTTATAGACCGGTGGTACTCTAGGGATACACTCATTCACGATAAAATATTCATCGGAGAATGATTGTTCATATGATTTATCAAATACGCCTCGGTATTTTGATATCCTCACAATGTCCCCCTCTTTGAATTTAAACACAACGGGCTTGATGTTCAGAGGCATCGCCCCGTATAAATTTTCAAACACCTCCGCTGTCTTGGCAGGAGTTACTTCGGACGGTTTCATTTTTATGCTGCTGTGATAAGAGTCATTATAGCCATCCAACAAATCCCTAAGTACGTCTATATACCGACGGGTGTTTTTCGCTGTGAAATACCTCCACATTTTGGATTTCAAAGTTTTGTTAAACCGTTCTACTACGGAAGCTTTGAGTTCACTCCCGGTTGCAAAGTGGCGTATGTTGTGTTTCTTCATCAGCTTTTCAAAGACACGGTTAAAAAATTCTTTTCCTGCATCAGTTTGAACTTTAGACGGTATACCACTCTCATCTAATATGGAAGCAAAAGCTGTTGCAACTTCAGTCGCCGTTTTGTTCTTTAAGGCACGGGCATAAGCCTTTTTTGAAAATATGTCTATTACGGTAAGGAGAAATTTAAACTTGTTATTGTCTTTAGACAGAGCGGTCATATCGCAAAGATCAGCCTGAAATTGATACAGGGGACGCGGTGCGAAAACACGGTTTCTAGCATACTTTTTTCGAGACGCTTTGTGCAATGTGTAAGCATCCTGCCCGGCCAGCCAGTCCTCGACTCCTGCAATCGCATACTTTTTTCCCGTCTGCTCTTCTACAGCCTTTTGAAGGCTCTCGGCTCCACCATACGATCCTGCTTTTCGCGGGTCATAATATATTCTCTTGAATACCCGGTCTGTCTTTCTTGAAGACATGTCTGATACTGAACAGAAGAAGTCTGAGTGGTATGGTTTTTATGAGTTTGAGTTTAATGAATGGTTACATGGTTACATAACTCATATAAAAACAAGTCATCAATTCTTATGTAGCGCATTGACAATTAAAGTCTGTATTACATTCAGTACATGATTCACATCGATTATATCACCCTTCTTCAGTTTATAGGCTGTTACATCAACTACAAAGGCATACAACGCATATAAATGCCAAGTGTTAAAATGATCAATACAAACATGATGAACGATGTCACACATTGTTTGTTCAAAACCATCGAGTTGAGCCGTCATACATCAGTTTTTTCCAGTCCGCTGAAGGCGTCGTCTCTCTCACAAGAGCCATCGCACATTCAAAACTCCACAACTCTTCCGAATTGACATGGTCCTTTGCCTGATATACTTTGTCACAATTGACACGATAAGCAATTGCATGCTTCAAAACTGAAACATCAACAATTTTGGGAGTCGGTTTGAAAAATACCCGCCCATTTTTCTTTCTTTTTTTTTCTTTTCACAGCTGATTAAAGCCTCCAGAAATCGTAGAAATCTTCCAATAATCTTCCCTCTTCTTATCCCCAGCGATGTATGCTGCAGTGATCTCTTCAACCTTTTCCAGAATGTGATCCTCTTCCCTCAGATCATAAAGGAATGCGTCGGCTGCTCCTTCCACTCTAGCCTCCACTATATCCAACCCTGCTTTCTTCAAGGTATACTTGAGAGCCGGGAGAAATTCCCAGGAAAGCAAGTTCACCGTTAACTCTTCAAAGTGAGCATAAAAATACCCCCGGTCGGGAGGGTACAGACAGGCGTGTTGAATTTGACTTGGGTGTTCTATTTGACACCCATAGCAGTTTTTCTTTATATGCTGCTGTACGACAACTTTCACGGCTCTAGCCACACAAGCTTTTACAATATCCAGGAAATCACTACTCGTTGACAATCGAGACTGCGGTGGAGGTGACTCCGGTCTGTCGTTGAAGAGAGTGGGCCCTGTGTAGACTCTAGCAGGGCGTGGCAGAGGTGAGTCCGCCTTGGTGTTGAAGAGAGTGGGTGGGATGTAGACTCCGCCAGACGTAGGCAGAGGTATCCATGGCCTGCTGTTGAAGAGAGTAGGTCCAGTGTAGACTCTATCCGGCCAGGGGAGAGCTGTCCCCGGCATGGTGAAGACAGTCGGTCCGGTGTAGACTCCAGTCGGTCCGGTGTAGACTCCAGCCGGCGGTGGGTCTTCAAAGCTCTTATACTCCTCGCCCCAGTATGAGCAGTACGGCGGAGGACCGCATGGTACATCCCCCGCAACACCCGCCTTGTGGAGAGAGTCTGCAGAACATGACCCACCATTCGAGGAGCTTATGAATCCCTCAGCAGGATCGTTCGGCATCTCCGCTTCTTCTTCGGTTTTACACTCCGCATGAAGGGGTGAATCATCCTCCAGAGATCCTCGGAAAATTGGTTTATACCACTTTGTATCTCCTGAAGACTCTTGAGAAAGGTTCGGCAGCAGTCTGAGAAGTTCTTCATCGTGAAGAACATCCCCAGGTGAGTCTGAAGCGTTGACTGGAAAATCCGACATGCTGTGCTATACGACTGTTGCACTCCGACTATTTGTGCTTCGACGGTTCAAATATATATTTCAGCCGTAGAGGAAGGGCCTGGGGGCGGGGCACAAGGGGGGGGGGGGGGGGGGGGGGGGGGGGGCGAGGGAAGCACTCTCTCTCTAGTTTCAACGCATCCATCGGGTCTACAGACTCCGCCCAATTTTCAGTCTCCACCCCGACGGGTCCGTCGCATTCCAAACACGGATCTAGCATTATGCGCCGAGTGAAAGTTAGCTCTGAAATGCGATCTCCAGACCGTCTTGTCAACCTCTTTTCCAACAGCATTTGTTTTTGCTTCCTTTCTTCCTCGTTGAAAAAACTCCTCATTCTTGTAAGAGCTCACGCAGCTGTGCGAAGTCAGTCACCTGAATGCCAGCTGAATTGGGTAGTAGCGCTCTTTCTCCATCACCGACTTTGGTCGTTCTTCAGGGTGGAAATCACGTCGAAATCGCACCAGCAACCAACTGTGAGATCTGGAACAGTCCACCATGAAAGTACCAGCTAGAGGACGAACTTTGCGATCAGTCCATGTCGGTATACTTGCACGCATAGAGCTCAGTAGTACACCCCCATCGCGCTGAACACGTTCAATATAATCAATAAATTCTTCAATAGCATCCTTCAGACCGTTAAATTCTTTAGGGTAGATTCTCAGATGATAGACCTCAGGAGCGGTTTCATAGCTGAATAGATCAACGTATGGGGATACTCCACCACTCCTAAACTTGACTAACAATGCACGGCCATCATCAAGACGCCAAGACTTTTTCATCAACAGATCTTCCTCCATGTTTTTTTTTCCTCGCTGAGTAACGACTTCACAGCCACGATCACACTTATGTGAAACGTTTTATATACTGTACAGCACGGACACACGCCCATTTCCTCCTCCGACATCACGACGCCATCAGACCACCCACCCCACTCACAATAATTAGGTCATCTTGATTATATCTCAGGAAATAGCCTCTCATTATCCCACATCCGGACTTTATCACGCCAACTTACGTCAACGGAAATACCGGAAGGGCGGCACATCCGGACTTTATCACGCCAACTTACGTCAACGGAAATACCTTTGAATTTTCCCACCCTCTTTTCACCGATACGATCGCATACCGGAAGGGCGGGACATACCGGAAGGGCGGGACATACCGGAAAAGGCGGGACATACCGGAAAAAGGGCGGGACTTTGATTTTTCTGGTATTTTTTTTGATGATTAAATTTATGTGACGTCACTTTGACTGACAGAAGGGGGGTTCTATTATCTCTTCTGCTCCCTGATTGCGCATCTTTTAATAAAAGACATCATTTCTGCTGGACTTTGGCTCCGACTGATTTCATCCTCTCCCAGACAGAGAAAAACCCTTCAGTAACTTTACACAAATGCATATCATATTAAAGGCAAAACCACAAAACATTGGGAAAAATAATTTAAACAAGAACAATCTTGCATGGTCATGATAAATAAAATGCAAAAGTAGCCTTAATTTTTCAGTAGTCTAGAAGGGTATTTTCATCAGAGCAATGCGACTCTTGCAGCAGGTGTGGGAGTTGCATATGAGTGAAAACAAATCTGAAAGATCACAAGTAAACACAAAGACATGATAAGAGGGTTAAGAACAGCTGAGAGAGAGGGAGTGGTTGATCCTTCCCACACTCGACCAGACTCCTTCACACTCACAGGCTCAAGGGGGACAGAAAACTGTTTTATTGAACAATGTGTGAGTGAGGATGACTTCAGGTTAACTGTCATAAATTATATTCAGTTGCTACATGAGTAAATCATTCTGACCCTCGGGACACTTTTATTGAAAGGAACACATTGGAACTTTGCACGGCATTTGCTTGAGTTTTATAAATTCATGCTCATGTTTGGCAGCTGAATAACTGTTCATGCTCTGTTACTGATAAAACCCCAATGCTCAGTGCTAAATGCAGAGCAGAGAGTGACTGCGTTTCGACATGTTGAACAAAAGTGACTGTTTGTGTGCATGAGTGTAAAGCGAGGGAGTGCCTCTCATGCATGATTGTTGTTGCTGGTATGCGAGCAAATTTATGACTTTTGACTGTTGATCCAGGAAATTTCTTCACTGTTTATCTTCAATCTAAATGAAAGTTTATAGAACAGTTATAAAGAACATAATTAGAGCTAAAAGATAACCTGAAAAAAAACAAGGAAAAAACAATACAAAAGACATCTGATAATGAGGAATTCAAGGACGAGTTCATGATGGCTTCAAGGCTACAAGCCCAATAACAGCAGGATGAGTTAAGACAGTGTTGGTTTGTGGTCAAAAATCAATCAAAATGAAAACCGGATAAGTAGTAGTATAAACAACAGTCCTTTGTGAAGTTAATTATAGAATTTGCAGAGAAATCTGTTTTATTGAATTCTGTCACACTTGAAAATGTGTGAGTGCGGAGGACTTCAGGGCAACCGTCACCAATTCAATTCAGTTGCTCCATGAGTTCATTTTATTTAAAGGAACACATTTAAACTTTGCACAGTTTTTGATTGAGTCTTGTAAATTCATGCTCATGTTTGGCAGCTGAATAACTGTTCATGCTCTGTTACTGATAAAATGCCAGTGCTCAGTAAATGCTAAATGCAGAGCAGAGAGTGACTGCGTGTTGACATTTTGAACAAAAGTGACTGTTTGTGTGCATGACTGTAAAGCGAGGGAGTGCCTCACATGCACGATTGTTGTTGCTGTATCCAAGCAAATTTATGACTTTTGACTGTTGATCCAGGAAATTGTTGGCTGTTTATCTTTAATCTGAATTAGGGCTTACAAGGGCGTACCCAAAAGAAACCGGAATATGCTCATAAAATACTAATAATAATGAGTTTCGACTTTTGGCTGTCAGATGTGCTACAGGTAAGCCTCAGGCATACGAGGGCGTACCCAAAAGTTCCCAGAATTTGACTGTAACTTTTTATTTCTGACATTTCAAAATAAAACACCCCCGTCGCCCTCAAAATAATCTCCATCTGCATTAATGCAGCGCTCCAGCCGTGTTTCCCACTTGATGAATGCGTCGTCAGACCCGTGCGTAATTGTGCCATTCAGGGCCGGCTGCGATTTGTCTGTCACCTCCTCCACATCTGCAAACCGCTGTCCCTTCAGCTCCTTCTTCAACCTGGGGAACAAGAAAAAGTCACTCGGGGCTACATCTGGTGAATAAGGCGGATCAGGGAACTGAAAACTGGAAAGCTAGAGCAGCGCGCAAACATTACATTTTGCTTTTTGCTTGGGAAAACAGCAGCAGAAACACTCACCTTGTTGCAGCAAGCCTACAAGGATGATGCTCTGGGGAAGACTCAGGTCTATGAGTGGCTCGGGTGGTTTAAGAAGGGCCAGATGTCCATTAAGGATCAGCCCACATCAGGATGACCTTCCACCTCCAGCACAGCCGAAATTGTCGGGGAAATTGACGCAGCTGTGATGGCAGATCGACACGGGGCATTGGAGAGGTGGCTGATCTGACGGGGGTCTCCTGGAGTCCCTGCCAGAGGATAATAAGCCAGGATTTGGGGCCGCGCCGGGTCTCTGCCAAAATAGTGCGCACACGGCCCTGCGCGTCACGCAGTTTCTGACGACGAATGGGATGACTCTCCTCCCCGATCTGAATTATTTGCCGGATCTGGTCCCGTGTGACTTTTTCTTTTTCCCCAAGTTGAAGAAGCAGCTCAAGGGACGACGGTTTGCAGACGTGGAGGAGGTGCAAAAAAAAGCACAGCAGGTCCTTAAAGGCACAATTACGCATGAGTTTGACGACGCATTTGTGAAGTGGGAAACACGGCTGGAGCGTTGCATTAATGCGAATGGAGATTATTTTGAAGGCGACGGTGGTGTTTTATTTTGAAATGCAAAACATAAAAATTCCAGTTTCTTTTGGGTACGCCCTCGTATAATAGTTGAGAGCGACATAATTAGAGCAAAAAGATAACCTGCAAAAGACAACAAGGAAAAAACAAAACAAAAGACATTTGATAACGAGGGATATAACTTCAAGGCTACAAACCCAATAACAGCAGGATGATTCACAGTTTTTTTCTCAATGCTAAAACACGTTTTTCAAATCTGTACGTTTTTTTCAAAACTGTACACACAAAACTCCAAACATCACACATAAATTGCTAAACCCTTTCATCCCCTTGCAAAACAACTCTGCCATCAAATCTCTTAGTGTAACAAGTTCATAAAATGGAACTCGTGTTGTCATTTGGTGAATACAGCCAAATTTTCACATAACACACACATATTCATTGAATAAACACAACCAAGCTTTTGGCTGAACACTACCAAGCATGTACAGAACACTGTAGAGCAAAACTGAAAACACAATTATAGAAATGGAACACACTGAATTAAAGACAACGCCCCTTTGTCTCATAGACAAACAAAACATCACAAATTTTCAGATAAAACATTTTAATTTTAAATCCCCCACCGCACCCCCACCCCACCACACCCCCAGTCAAGCATAAGCTTCATGGGGCATCATGCGTTCAGTTTCTATCTGTCCAGAGGGCCTCATCAACATTGCAGGCGTCAGGCGATGTTCGCAGCACTGGAAGAACTGCCTAGAGTGCCACATGAAGCCCTGACAGGCCTCAAAGCAGGGCCGGCAGTGGGTATAGATGAACTATACCCGTACACATGGGCGCTCCGATGCTCTCTGCCCCCCCCACCAACACCACCACCACCACCACCAACACCCCACCAACCCCCCCGCTCCAACGTTCAGGTGGTCAAAAATCCATACAAATGGATACTGAACAAGTAGCACTATAGCCAACACCGCATTGTGAATTTAATTATTGAATTAGCAGAGAATTCTCAGTCAATGAGTCTCATAGTGCTGATGAAGAAAATGCTGAAAGGCTGTATGTATAATAAAGTTTAATTTGAGTCCAAATAATGCATTATGTTTTTTCTTTGCAAGAGGTTTAGTGGTTGTAAAGAGGTTGTGAAGGACTTTTCCTCTCCCATGACATGAAAAATAATATGAAGGTGTTTGCCCTCACAGTAAGAAACAGCACGTGCTGGTAGTCTAATCTCTCATTTATAGTCCTGATAACCTGAACTTCCTCCTTGCACGGCCCTCATGTCTATTTTCTGAAGGGAAAGAGCAATTGTTTGACATTATATTACCCGAAAGAAACTCAAATCATTAACAGCTTTTTGACACACTGTTGTTTTTGTTCCATGGTTGTATTGAGCGTTGGCTTCACATGTAACCAGACAGCAGCAGCTTCTCAACATTACTGAACACGTTTCAGTCAGGATTAACTTCGGTCAAAGCAAATCAAAATCCCTTTTTAAGGACATCATTCAACTACCAAGTTTTCAATGGTAAGACATTTTGATACCTTTACACTATATTATTGAAATATTATTCTGGAAAAAGCAAATTAGAACATAAACAAGCACAATCATCAGGGACTGAGGAGTCTAGAAAGCACGGAATATAACGAAAAGTATTTGAAACAGATTATAGATCAAGACAAGTTTTTATGTATATTTCTTTTTTCATTTTGAGCATTTTTAATGGAACTTTTTATTCATACACCAATTTTTTTGCCATTCCATGTCATTTTCAGTTCAATTTATTTAATAAATTATGGATTATTTATTCTTTCCAATTTAGTTGCTATGCCTGTATTTATTTCTGTATCATTTTAGTTTCACATTTTCTTTTCGCCAAATTATATATTTCTGTATATTATTTTCAACTGATATTGTTTCTGTTTATTCATTTATCTATTTATTTACACTTTTTTAAATTCACTCTCACATTTATGTCTTAGTTATTTCCAATCGTTTATTTTCTTACTCTATTTTTTATAATTTCTTAAAGTGGATAGGCCAATAGGGAGGAGCTGACAGCCCCCATCCCCCTTTAACACAGTGAGGCAGAAATGCATACAGAAATTGAAAAAGGAGATACTTAAATGAATGTGCTTGGAAAAAAAGGAAGAAAATAGGTTGGAAATAACTAAGACATACATGTGACAGTGAATAAAAAAGTGTCAATCAATAAATACAAAAATATATCATTTAGAGAAAAAAAATGCAAAAGTTGGGTATGCAGTGGGGTACGTCAAAACTTAATCGTCAGTATCCTGTCAGACTGGATTATAAGATAGTTATGAAAGAGCCATCTTAAAACTGGGTGATGTTTGGACATTCTTCATGGTGTCCCCAAGGGTCTGTGTTGGGCTATAATATGCTATAAAATTGGGCTATAAAATAAATAAACTATTTATTTTACGAATAAATGATATTTGATATAGGTGTCACAGGTGCTGAAAATGGGTTTGTATTCTGATGAGACAAATATTTTCTGTTCAGGGAGGATCGAAAAGAAGTACTTGTAAAAGTCACTCAAGAAATGAATAAATCAAAAATATCATTTGACAGAAATAAGCTACCATTAAAGCTAACAAAAACAAAAATAATGACTGTGGAATTGCAGAATGAACACGTACACATACAGACTGATACATGAAAGAGTTCCTTGAAACAAATTCCTTACAGTGATAACAGAAGAGCGAATAAGTTAGAAATCCAAAATCAACATGCAAAGCAACTCTCAAGAAGCAACAACGCTTTAAACAAAGCTAAATATTTTCTTGACTATAAATTAAGGACACACACCCAACTTTCCAGTGTCTTATTACATTTCAATTCCGTGTAGCAAACTGAGGTAATAACCAGAGGAAATCAATGTGCTCATTTACTATTCTTCAAAAAGGGCAGTTCACTCTTCATACACTCAGAATGGTTCAGTTTTACAGATATGTGATCCAACAAACCACACGGGTTGTGTACAAAGCTAAAAAGAATGTTTTGCCAAAAAAAAAAAAATACAAAGACTATTCAGGAATCAAGAAGGGAGATATCAGTTAAGAAGGACGTACTATGAACCCTGTGTGCTTTTAAACATGCAGAAGTGCTTTTGTATTTCTTTTTTTATGATTTACCCCAGTGGTAATGTTTAATTGACCTGTCTTGTCTTTTAGGTGTTTATTTTTGTAAGCCACTGAACAGTGTAATTTCCCTCAGGATTAATAAGGTATCTATCTATTGATCTATATATCTATCTCTATCGATCTATCTCTCTCATCTGAAATATAATTTTCTCTTCACTGTGTGTTGAATTATTGTGTTAGTGTTATTATTTGATTGTGCTTACTATGTATTAATGCCTTGTGTGCACCCTAACATGGCAGCGCTCTTAATTTCACCATGCAGGGGTATGATGACACTGAAGCATTCAATTCAGCCTAATTCAGTTCAAAACAACTTCAAAATTACCAAATACAAACAGAAAAGATGCTACATTTCAACCCTTGGGGTGAAATTCTGAAATACCTTGGATGAGGATTATGTTATAACAATGATAATAATAATAATAATAACAATAATAATAATAATAATAATTATTATTATTATTATTATTGTTATCGTTGGTATTATTATTTTAAATGTCACTAAATTGAAGAAACAACAGGTAAAGGCATAAAACATTTGTGTGTAGAGGTGAGATTCAATGAGCTTCTTCCCATTTTTTTTCAATCAAGTTATTTATTGTAACTTAATTGTTGCTGTAGTTTAAATCATTTTATTTTAAATAATAACCTGAAAGCATATTTTTCAGTGGTTCATCTTAATTAAACAACATAATCCAAAATGCTGAAAGGTGTAAGTCACTCATGTTTTGTCTAATCATTTTTTCCTCATGAAACCTTTGCCTAGTGTCCTAAAAAAGTTCATCAATGTTCAGATCTTTCTCGTAAGTCAACTTCTAACTCTCCATATAATTTTCTCAATAGACATCAGTACATACAATAATTGTTGACTATGCTATATTAGATAAAAATGTGATTCATTCATATTCACTGTCTTCACAGTTTTTGATAACCGTGGCGAGATGACCCATGGTTGTAAGTATTCAGGGGGACCAACACTTCTGAAACACCACAACACAAAGGAATATTGTAACTTTTGAGATGAGAACATAAAGTTTATTCATCATGTTCTTCAATCTTCGTTTTGAACAGGGAGACTGAGAAAGACATTGAGTATGTAAAGCGCTATGAACCTCAATCACAAGCCAAACATCTCAGAATTCTGCTGATTGGACCACCAGGCTCTGGAAAGTCCAGCTTCATCAACTCTGTTGACAGCTGCCTACGAGGAAAGTAGGAATTCGAGCCCTTGGTAGCTGCAGACAATGATGGCTGCTTCACTAAGGAAGTAAGAGAAACTTATCATAAACTGAGAAATTTTTATAATTCACATAAAGATAGATCAAAACATGGTCAACCAAAAATCAAGGGAGCTACTTTTTACTGCAACCAAGTAAACAACAGCGAAACTGAGCAATTAAAATACTGCAAGCCCATGCTAAGATTGTCTTGTTGACTTTTCGTTTGTGTTTGTTTGATTAACTTACAGTACCGAAGTTATAAATCAAGACAGAAAAGCCTGGGACCTTTTATCCTCTTGTCTTCAGTGACACTATGGGTATTGAGAATGGCACTGGGAAAGGAAATTGATGTGAAAAACATCAAAGGGATCATGGAAGGACACGTCAATGATGGATGCATGGTATGGAAATGATGTTGTTTATCCCCCCTATTACTGTGTTTACCAGTGAACACAGTCTGTTAATGACCTAAATATTTTTTCCAGGAAATTGATGATATTGGCAGACTTGTAGCATTTTTGCCAGAAGGCCTTCTCAAGTATCTAAATGGCCAGCAATGAGTTCTGATCTTTATCCAACTGAAAATATTTGGGGTGGCCATTTTGGAAAAGAACCCTGTAATTTTGAAGACTGCTTTGAACAAATATCAAAGGAAACATGACAGAAAATGCCAGCTGACAAGTGCAGGAACCTTTTGGATGACTGAAAGAAATGTTTAGAGGCTGTTATCATTGTTAAATATTGTGAAACCAAATGATGAAGAGGAGTGCTGTTATTGATTCACATAGTGTTTCTTCTATGAAATTAGAATATCTAAGTTAAATTACTTTGGACCTCAAATTACAAGATCCTGCTCACATAAAATTGGTACATTGCCATTAATTTCTGAAAATATTGCACAGGTTGTTAAAAAAAGAAGAGGTATTAACAATGGTGAGCAGCAATGCATAGAGTTGTACGAGCATGTCAAACATAGCCTATATTACAAGTGTTGATGTGATTTTCAACATGATTGTTTTTCAGCTCCATCCTGGCAGTACTCCAACTGGTTCTGACTATAATCAAACTCCGACCATAAATGACAAAGTTCATGTTCTGGTTTATGTTGTTGATGCCAAAACAGTCCACATGGAAGATGGTGTTGTTTGCAAGATAAAGGATGCCAGACAGGAAGCCCGAGCCTTAAGTGAGTCCATTCAACTGTTCCAGAGATGTCTATTTGATTTTTGGTGGACAGGTAGAAGATATATGTGACCTGATCTACTGGCAGGTGTACTTGTTAATAGATTCATTTACAATCTGCAATATGACTCATAACATCTTCCTTGCATGATTCTTTCTGTATTTAATGTATCTTTAAGGAGAACCAAATCTGTTCAGTCTTAAGTACCTCTGCTGCTGCTGTCATGGAAGAGAGATCAAAGAGTTATTTTGAAGTCTTTATGTTTTGCTCTGAAGGTGTCCAAAAGCTAATCCAAGAGAATGTTAAACAAAAAAAACCCAACAATGGTTGAAAAACAAAAGAAAGTCAAACACAAGTGTATCTAGAAGTATCATGACTTGTCTAGACATTGATATAATCATTCCCTGTAAGTCATTTGTGTGTAAACACGGTCTAATGAATGATAATATATGATATGAATGATAATGTGATTATATTTGGATGTTATTTTCCATTTGACAATTTGATACCTTGGGTTATCGTATACTCCGTCCCATTTGGAAGGAAGATTCAGTTGGACAGAGCAGTTTGCAAAGTTAACAGCAAATAAGGTTCAAATCAACTTGATGCAGCGCCAGACAATCCCAATCATTTTGAAGTAGAAACTTTAAATGTAATGAATTAATGATTAAAAGCAGAAAAATCCTTCAATACAACCTCAGAAAAGTTAAGACCTTGCGAAATAACCTTTGGACAAAGTCTAAGATGTGTCCCCTGTGTATGGAATTTGTTTGATGCTGGAAGAGTCCAAAATCTTACAGAAGGTTCAGAAATTCCTTAACAATGTTATTTCTTCGATTGTCACACTGAATGTTTACCTTAATCATCACAAATAAAGTCCTAATCATGATAGTTACCTTTATTCAATGTGTCAAGATGAGTATAAAGACATGATTGAGTAATTTATAGGCTTTTCATTCAGCTTTCGTTTAGTTTTTATTACATTCAGTGTCAGAGGATAAAGTGTGTCGTCATCAGTGATTCTATCATATCCTTGCCATGTAATGTAAACATATATTGTTGGGTTTTTTTTTTTTTGTTGATGACCATTGAATACATCATCATTGGGTCAGTGTCTCAAAGTTGAGGCAAAACTGGCTGAACTGGGTTTTCGCTCTTTCCTTGCAGGAATTCCTCAAATAGTGATCCTCACTAAAATTGATGAAGCTTCTTCAACAATAAAAAAAAATATCAAGAATGTCTACAAGAGTAAGACATTGAAACATCTGGTAAGTCGTGATTTTTCCAAGAGTGGACTGATATACTATATTACTATACTGCGGATTAATCTCACAAGAAAAAAAAAGCTCAAGGTTTATTTTCAGTGGGTTTTTTTTTTTTTTTTTTTTTTTGTCAAACTTAGATGGAACAACTGAGTGGGTATCTGGGTCTTCCAATGAACTGCATCTTCCCAGTAAAGAACTACAGCAAAGAAACCAAAACAGATGAGAACACTGATACACTGATACTGAACACAATGAGAAAGATCATTGACTATGGAGAAGACTTCCTCAATGACATTGCGCCTACAATGGCCATCAAGCAACCTGAGCAATGTGAGCAGCCTGAGAAACCTGAGCAGCCTGAGAAACCTGAGCAGCCTGTGAAACCTGAGCAACATGTGAAACCTGAGCAGCCTGAGAAACCTGAGCAACATGTGAAACCCTTGCAGCCTGAGAAACCCTTGCAGCCTGAGAAACCTGAGCAGCCTGAGAAACCTGAGCAACATGTGAAACCCTTGCAGCCTGAGAAACCCTTGCAGCCTGAGAAACCTGAGCAGCCTGTGAAACCTGAGCGACATGTGAAACCCTTGCAGCATGTGAAAGCTGAGCAGCCTGTGAAACCTGAGTGGCCTGTGAAACCAAAGCTGCCTGTGAAACCTGAGCATCCTGAGAAACCCCAGCGACATGTGAAACCTGAGCTGCCTGAGCAGCATGTGAAACCTGAGCAGTCTGAAATACCTGTGAAACCTGTGTCTGTGAAACAACTGACAAAGCTATTTGAAAATATATAGACATTTAACACCTGACATCAGGACACATCCATGTTTTAAATGCCAGTTGCTGATAACTTTATAAATGATTGCTAATAAAGAGGAGGAATGAATAAGATCCTGATATTTAGAGGTTTAAAGTTTAGACCAAGTTAAGATGCCTTCTTTCTAACTTTGAAGTCTTTATTTTTCCTTCTTTTTTTTATTTTTGAAGTAAAATTTGTATTGCATGTGCACTCACTTTTGCCAGTCACATTTGATGAATCACATATAGAGATTGTTTATTCTGTACATGACATTTGATTCAAATAACTTAGGTGTTTTGAATAATATTTTATTTTGTTCAGCGGTTTCTGGTTATATTTTGTATTCATTTGCATATTTAATGTTTATGTTTTCACCGCTAAATTAAGTTCCTTTTAACGTCCAGCATTTTGTCAAGATGAGGTGCACAGTTGAATGAACGAATGGAATTAAAATGAATTTGAAATATGTGTTTTGTATTTTTCACACATTAATATTTGGCCTCAAAAATCACCCACAGATCTTATGTCCTTTCGTCAGAGAACCCCAGACCTTACGCTGTTCAGGGCACCTTAAACTGGGACTCTTATTACTTAATTGTTGGATGTGTAGAGCTCCTCCACTCAGTGAAACAAGGCCGTTTTGTGAGATCGCAAGCCAGCGGAGGCCGCATATTCATATTTTAGACAGGCGCAACAGGGATTGCTGACCGGTCTGCTGCGCTTGGGTGTGGGCGTGGCCACTCCCCAGGGGGAGGGGTTGATAGATTCAGATGGGCGCAGTAATAATTTCGTGCAGAAGGTGTGCGCCGGCCGAGGAGTGGACGGTCTGGTGATAATATGTCTGAGAAAACCTCACAGGCAGGTTTCCAGCTTGTCAGTACCATTGAAGATACACAAAATCACTCATGAAGCGCTTTTTTTTTAATTTAAATTATTTTTTGTAGAAATTATAGAGGATGTCTGTGTTTTTAATCCTGCCCAGTTCGTCCTGTCCAATTCATTTATCCTGTTGGTCCGTTCGAGAGCAGCAGCGATGCTGCTTCCACCTCGGGCTTCCCCTCTGACAGTGGTTCGCATATCCCACGCTTCGCTGCCGGCCGCAATGCCTCTCGTATTCTCCGGAAGGGTCCCTGTACCCAGCAGCATTCCAGGCCATGTCCTTGGTGCCCTGTGGCGGTGTTCCTGGCCGTGTCCTCCTGGTGCCTGTTTCCCTGCTCCTCCTCTCCTGGATGGTCTTTGGGGAGGGAGGAGGTACTGTCTGTTCTGTTCCAGAACATTTCGAGTCTATAATCCTGTTTAACATCTGAGTTTTTGGTATTCTGCTTGGAGATCTGAGTTTTTATGTAACCAGTTTGGGATCTGACTCTTCTGTGTCAGTTTTAGATAAATAGTAAATGGTTTACTCTTATATAGCGCTTTTACACTGCATTGACAGAGTCCACAGCACTTTACACTGCATGGTCACATTCACCCATTCACACACACATTCACACACCAGTGGAGGCAGCTGCCATGCAAGGCACTCAGTCCATCCACTGGGGCAATTTAGGGTTCAGTGTCTTACCCAAGGACACTTCGACATGCAGACAGGGGGGAGACAGGAATCGAACTAACAACCTCCCAATTGTGAGACGAGCAGTCCTGCCCTGCCTCCGTGCAGTTCCGCCCTGCTTCCATGCAGTTTTGAATGTCCGTCTGCTTGGTGCTGTTTTGCCTGTGCATCTGCTGGGTGCTGTGTTGTTTCCCGTCTGCTCCCGAGTCCGTTGAGAGTCCAGTTCACCCGTCCGGCCTTTGGTTATTCTGAATCTGTATGGCCTCTGTCCAGGCCTTTGTGAGGTGCAAGGTAGTCCTCCCATCCGTCCCCCTCCTCCACCCGGGATGTTGGGCAGTGGTCCCTGATGTTATGGCTCTGTTGTACACCAGGAGGTGCACATTAGGAGGGGGGTACTGTTATTTCCTGTACCTCTGTGGCCACATGGGGGCGCTCTGGGCCTGTTTTGTCCCTGTGCACGCCCCTGCGCATGCCTCCAGGTGTTTCCATTGTGCATGCTCTGTCTCACCTGTTGTCTCTTGTCTGCTTAAGGCCAGCACACACTACAGGATAATCGGCCCGAATTTTGCCCCGATCTTCTCCCGACTGAAGCCGACAGGGCCCGATTGTCGGGAGTATGCAAATGACTTTGGGCCCGGTCCTCCTCTGGTGTTGCAGTGTGTTCCGAGAGATTTTTTCCGGTCGGAGCCTCTCGGGAGGTGTCGGAAGGGGAGATTGTAGATAATGAACACGTTTAATATTTCCGATCGCAAATCCTGTGGTGTGTGGTGCGCTCCAAGAGGCGCCGATCAGCTCCGAGTAGAGCTGTCCACACCCTCGAAAATAAAGCTCCTTGATTGGCTGAACAGCTCCGTCTCACCAAGGTGCTGCTGCTTAAAAAAATCCCCTCACAGCTGTCAGAGCTGGATGAATAAATATCTGTGAAATATATTCACTATATATGACAGTGAAACAGAAAAGCCAGAGCTCCTAAACTCAGCAGTGCAGAAAGTGAGTGGTTAATCCTATCACTCCTGGATGAACTGTATTTCCTCGACTCAAATCCAAACTCCGACATTCATCTGCATCTCAGTCCACCAGTCCTGCAATGATTTCCAATGTTTTAATTAATCTCCGTTATTAACCATCACGGAAGAATGGGGAAGAAAAAAAAAAAACTTTCCACTGACTCCGTGCCTTCAGCGACAGAGCGGACGTATAATGAAACTTACCTAATCAAAGCGCAACGTGTTTTTATTCTGGTGTAAACTATTAAATCTGTGGACAAAAAGAATGATTTAAGATATTTGGTGATTTAAAATAGTAGCCTTTATTTGACACGGACTGCTTATAACTTTTTTCTACTGCTCCACTCGGGACTCAAAGTAAAAGAAAAAAAAACTGATTAATAAGCTGAATTATTATTAAATGTGGAGGGTAAATGATAAGAAAATGATCTGAAACTATGTTTCCCTCCTCTGTCCTGGAAAATGTCAATTTTCTGAGAAGGTCCCGACAGTCCGTGCTCTGTGCAGTGGGGGGGGGGGGGGGGGGGGGGGGGGTGCACTGAAGGAGCGATACTGATGTGAATGAATGAACTGAGGAAATGAATGACCTCTCCACTTATTATTGAAAGTGGAGATGAATGTTAAACACAGGAATGAGGAGAAACAGCACAAAGTCATGTTGGACAACGCGGGATTTGGAACAGTAAGAGGAGCCGATTCTCGGCTGAAGAATCTGCTAGTGTGTCATCTGCTCCAGAGCGACACCACACACTAGAAGATCAGGAGAGGAAGATCGGGTGCGATCTGTCCTCTGTTGTCTTGTAGTGTGCGGTGTCTGAATCGGGGCAGATTGAAAAATCCTGTAGTGTGTACCGGCCTTAACTGTCATGTTGTCCTGGCCGGTCATCTTCCTCATTATCTTCCTAATGTGCACCTGCACATGTGTCTCCCCTATTTAAGCCCTGCTTCCCTTGCTTGTCTTTGTCGGCTCCTTGTGGGTCTGTCCGTGTGTTTCCGTCCCCTGTACCATGCCTGCATCAGCTCAGCTCTTCCCAGTGTTTATTGTTTTTTTAAAAATAAAGGAGTTTTACTCAACCTGTGCTGCCTGTGGTTGGGTCCTTCTACCTGCACCGTGACAAAAATAATAAGAGCTCAGCATGTCCGCTGCTGGGTGAGCTCTGCACCCGCAGCGTCTGGAACCTCGTCGGTGGAGCGGAGGGCGACAGAGCGCTTGATAAAACACTATGTTCAGGGCTGAAGACTTCTAAACATCAGAAGCTGTAAAGTGGGAGAGAGATCTTTTCATCATGTCACAGATATTGAATGGGAATGGCTAGTAGCTACATCATCGAAGCTGAATACGTCACTTCCGTGTCCAAAGGTGCGATGGTGCAGTGCTGTGTCCCAACAGGAACGATGTCAACAAAACCATATCCTACTACTGCTTTCCTCTGATATTACATCATTATATTATTTTTACTGATATTACAAATAATGAGGCGGACTCACGTTATACAGCTCAGATTTTTATTGTTTCATTTAATTATGTCACAGAGCCAGACAGCAGCGGCACTGCCGCCAGGTCTCCTTCGCACAGCGGGGACGGTCGCACCGAGACACACACACCCAGCACCGGACCCGGTTCTGAATAGGACCCCGGACCGAACAGGACACAGGATGGAGCGGACCCGGGACTCAGTCCACGAGGGCGGCGCGTGCCACCCGCTCCCGGTGCTGCTTAAATTAAAGACAATTTATAGAAGTCTAAATACAATTTTTGGCTAAACGTTTTCTGTCTGTGTTTAACCTCTCTTTAGCTGATATTATTTTCTAGGCTGCTGGCATCACATCACTGATTAAATAAATCATTTGCTAAACTTTAGAGTTTATTTACATGTCAGTCGCGGTTCTTCAGGTCCGTGCTGGTTCCCACATCAGCTCCTCTCGTGGCGCCGGCGCATCAAAAGTAACTCTATCGGCCAGTACAATATTGTGTAAAACAGCACAGGACAAAATAAAGTCCCACATCTTTTCAGGGCTGAACAGCAGTGTTTCCCTCGCTGGATCTGAAGCTGCTCTGCAGCAGCTGTGTGTCTGTTCTCACTGTTAAAACTGCCTCCTCTCCGTGGCAGGATGGACCAGCGGAGTTATCCAAAGTTAATAATCCTTTATTAATCACACAAGGCAGGATATTATTAGATATTCTGTAAGGGCTTTTTTATTATTATTATTATTATTTTACCTTTTAACCTGTACTGAATGTGTGCTGCTTCTGCTTTATGGCATGAATGAGGTTTGGTTTAAAATTATTTCCCTGGATGACACTTCTAGAAGAAACTGTAAGTTGTCCACAAACCGCAGACAGACAGTACCCAATTCTAACATAGCTAATTAATTAATAGTTAAGTTACACAGCTTGATGCGATGACTAACACCCTAGTGTTAATGCTAGCTAGCCACTTACTCACCTCAACCTCGTAAATGTTGTTTTTCAGTGAAGCCTGTACTTTCCATTTCAGACTTCCACCTGTCACCACAGAAACATTTACAACTCTGTTTGAGTTGTAAGGGTTTAAACCCCTCTTCACTGACTTTGGAAAGTCAGCAAAATTCACTGTTACCGTGAAAAAAGTGACCAGTTCTTTGGCAACAGCCATGGTGTTTACATTGCGCGCTAGAAGCCTTGGACCCGGAAGTGACTTGTGACGTCACACTAGCCATTCCCATAATGCGCTTCAACTGGGAGGATTGAACCTGGATTGCTTTAAAGGTGCATGAAGGAGTTTGCATGTTTTATGCAAAACAGCGGCCCCTGCAGGCCTTGGGCGTAATGCAGCTTAGTGAAACACCCGTGCCTGTGGCTTGTGTGCACGGAAGAGGGGAACTCCTTCCTCGCTCTTTTAGTAGCGCTCGAGTAAAATTTAAGTTTCTTTTACCTGGTGGAGTCTGTGTGGAGTTGTGGCAGTGCTAGAAGCCAGTCTGTTCTGACTTTCTGGAAGCTCCTGATCAGTTGTTGCTCACTAAGCATCTGGCGGAGTAATGGCAAACAAAACAAAACCTAACTAAATCAGGCCAGCCGGAGCGCGCATTACATCATTCCTTTCAAATTCTCCCCAAAGAAATTCTGGTGCCGGACTGGCACTGCAACTTTCAAGTGACAATTTAGCGCTGTTAGAGGTACTTGTAATGAATATGTCAGGGCACATTGTACACATCATTAAAAATGTGTAACATATTTATGGTGGAAAATAAGTATTTTTAAAGTTGAAAAACTCCTTAATGCACCTGTAAATACAGATGCTTCGATGCTACGACTGTTTTAATTCAGATTGGAAAAAAAACACCCACATGTCATATAATAATTTATCACCTGCAATATGACTCAAACCCGCAACTGTTGTGCAGTGTTTTTCCATCTAAAGGCAGGTGATTAACAGACACAGCATCACACGCAGAGGGCTACCGTCTGGTGCCAAACACAGGGGTCGCATTAACCAAGTGTCTTTTGTCATTGGCTTAATTTTAAGATGGATAATGGAGAGATGTCTGTCCTTGATACTGATCATCCTGTCCTTGGACCCCAGTAGGGAACAGGTAATGCTCAGTCCAGCCCTCATGAGCTCGTGAGCCGTTCGCCGCGGCACTTGTCACAGCGAACCACGGTCCATTCTCCATTATTTTCTAGCATGGCCCAAGCCGAAATCTCAGGAAAATGAAATAGAAAGGGATGATACAAGGAAAGGAACAAAAAAATAGGGGTAAATCTGAAAAAAATAAAGTAATCCTAAATTGCGTGATTTTTTTAGCTCTACGTTTCGACCGCTGTCAGTCTTCTTCAGGCAAAAACAAGACAAGCAATAATGGTTTAGAGTAGGTCAATGCACAATTCGGCCGAGCCCAAAGCAGGATATGTTGTCTCTACAGATGTCTGAGACAAAGTCTGTCGTTACAAATGAGTAGAAAATGAGGGACACTCTGGTACGCCTTTTCTCATTCAGACGCTGCATAAACACTCTCTATTTTGTGCTTGGAAAACATCTACGTTAGGTCATAAAAAAAAAAAAGTCTTCATATTTCATATGGACAATCAGTCCATTTATAACTAGAGCTGATTGCAACATACTCCGACTACTTGACAGTGGCTTCATGCAGTTGATTGATCAAATTAAAAGAAAGATATTTCGGGTGCAATTCTATGTGGATTCTTCCGCACAGCCGCATACGCTAACATTAAATAGCGTAAAAAGCAGGTGAATCATCTTTCCTACCTGTGATTTTGAGGAGGAGGGAACCGGGCTGCAGCAAGATGGAAGACATTATTATTTCACATATACTTCTGCTACTGATTGAGGATGAGGAGGAATAAATGCAGTGAAGAAATTTTGTAAGGCGGATTGATCTTGCATCATTGTGCGACACATTTGGTAAAGTAATGCACCTGTCAGTTTGCCTTCTCAGTTCCTTGTGAAGGCGTAAAAGCATGCACCACTTCAAAAAGAACTCAGCGGAGCCGTTCATCACTGACAAACAATCATTAGCCTCTAAATGCAGGATGTCTGCATTTTTATTTCATTTGTCAGGCTCCATAAGTTCTTCAAGAGAATAATCATATCAGAATACAATCATATACATTGTTGGTTTATGGTTTAGTATTAGAGTTTATTTTGTTTTGTTTTTCTGCTTCTGAGTGGGGGTGGGGTGCCGGTCATATTTAATTATGAAGTAATCTGTACACATATGCACACAATGAAGTCAGTAAGCCTTTCAAGGTACAAGACAGACAGTTTTTCATTCATGATTTATGAGCTTCTTAACCAGAATTGTGACACAAAGAAGCAGGAATAAGCTTAATTCCCCTCAGTCTAGGATGCAGCAGAGAGGTCAGAAAATAAAATGTATTTAATCATGTTAATTTAGCAGTGTCCTACTGCAGTCCATTTAAAAATGAGAAGAGGTGTTCATTTGATTGGTCGAGATTACACTCAGCTGGGTTACCTATTTTCTCTTCTCCCTCTTGTCATACTTGCGCCGGTGGGCGGGATGGAGGTGTGGCTCCGCCACTCTGCGCTTGTTCACAAAGCAAGGAAACCAGTTAATTTGAAACACCGTATTGACTGCTTCATCAAAGGTTTTACCAATAGAACACCCGCACAGACACACACAGACATACACACACATCATAAAAGGACACATAGCAGCATTTTGAAACTCTTCTCTGGGGATGACATACAAGGTAAACCACACTGTAATATGTGTGTCAGAAAGACATTTAAACTTTGAAATCCGGGTCATCAAATGAATTAAACCAGCAGATAAAAAGTCATTACCCACAGTAACAGTGTCAGATGTCAGAAAAAAACAGACTCCACACTAATGAGGTTGATCTCTCTAATAGAGTCGCATGGCATTCGTCAGGGAACCCGTCTTTTGTTAAACTTTTAGATTGTTTAGGTAAATGGCTGAACCTGTGCAAGGACAATTCTGAAGTGTTGGAGAGATCCCAAGATCCTCAGGCTGAATATGAGGAAGACTCAGATGATGGAAGCAGTAACATGTGAGGAGATGTTGGGGAGATTGAACCATCAAACTGATGTAATCAAGCAACGATGGGATAGTTTTGGCAGATATATATTAGAGACAGAAAGCTAGAATGTATAAAGTCAATACTGATTTGATAAAAAAATGTGCTGCATCAGTGCCTGTGCTGCACCTGGGATCATGGACTGCCCTTCATATAGAGAAGTATGTGTGTACATACATAGAAATATGTTTAATCACCTGCTGACCTGCCCATTTTCTTTTTCCTCTTTTTTCCTTGAAAAAACTTTTTGTTTTTTAGTTCTGTTTATTTGTTGTAACATAAAGATCTTTGCAATGCCTCCTATATAAATAACAGAACACGGCTAATGACTAACGACTTACTTTGTTAAAACAATATAGTCAAGTATTAAGGTATTTTAGAATCTTTTGGTAAACACCCTTACAATTGTAAGATAAAATTTTTAACTCTGCAAAGGCAGTGAAGGCTATCAAACTGATAAAAAAAAACATGACAAAATACAGTCCCTCTTGCATTCACGATGCCAAACAATTGCATAACATCAACACCACCATTAAAGTTCTGTGCAATGGCTCCTTAATGAGACCTACATAAACAACAGAAGAACTGACTTGGTAACTCAGCATTTTCAAGTAAGCATCGGCTATTTTCTTGCAAATCGTTTTTCTGTAAATAACCATAAAATAAAAATCATGAATTAAAAAAATAATATTTGAATCATTCAGGGAAACAGCAAAGCTGCAACGAAAGCATTATATCTTGTCAATCAATATGAGAAACATTCTGCAATGCAACAGCAGCACAATAAACACACCTTATCTTTACAAGGCCGTCTTACGATGACCATCAGACAGGTGATTCAGTGTGTTTTGCCCCATTGTGGATCTCACTGTAATTAGCATAAGTCCAAGTTTAGAGACTGAGCGCTCCCACTGTAATACAGTGAAGTCAAACAGAGTCTCAGTGTGACATCAATATCTGGAAATGCCGACTGTAGTGTGGGTCCTCTTACAAGATTGAGCAGTGACCCTGCTCAAGTGTTCTCCTTCTCTCTTTAATGATGAGATCTTTTTCTCTTTGAATTCACACTCCATCTCAGGGTGTTTTGTGGTCTGGTACCACTTCAGCTGCAGTTTCAATTTTTGGTTTGCCAGATTTTCACCCCAAAAGATGCATTCAGCTATAATTTTGTTCATTGCAATATGAAGCATTGTCATATATACATTCTGTTTTCTCTTACAATTTACTTGGATTTGGGGCGTTTTTGAGGCACTTTTGGCAAAACAATTTGGCAATTGTGGGCCTTATCTTTGATACCCCTGCCTTAAAATCAAACCAAGGACTTTGGTTGGTAATCAGTGCTCTAGATTACCTGGGTATTTCCTCTGGAGATCAGCTGCTCCTGAATGGAGATCTTGCAAGGCTGCAGCCTATTGGTCGGCTGATGCGTTAATCCGTGCCTGCATATGGAACAGTGATTTTGACTCCAATGTTTTTTGGGGCCCCCGACACTTGGTACCCTACACGCAGTGCACGATGCACGTGGTGGGAGTGGCAGCGTGTTAACTAGCTTCTAGAATGTTATGAGAGGTGTGTGAGTCAGATTTGCTCACTTCACAAAGGAAAACTGCTGGAAAATCTCCTCACCAGACCAAAGCAGCTTTTTGACGTCTTTCAGACTGATCAATGGTGAACTGATGATGAAGATCTGTGCTCACTGATTATGTGTGACAGTACCTCTTCAAATTGTTAACTGTGTTCCACATCAGTATAGCTTTGTTATGATTTTGTGTTTTATCCTCCTCATAGCGTGGTAAAAATCCAAGACGTTGTCTATGGTGCTGAAATAGCTAGTCCACCGTTGTGGTGCAGAAAATCAGTGGTGCCCTCTTTCATGATTACTGCAAGGCACTGTCCATGGTGCTGAAATACTGAAACCCAGTGTTTTTGCAAAGATGAACAGTGGGTCTGTTAAACTTCACCACAACAGTCAATTGGCTATACCAGCAGCACAGACAGCAAATTGGAATTCATCAATTGGTAAACAGCGACCTGTTTACCAATAAATCCAAGGCACTGTCCATGGTGCTGAAATAGACAATCCACCATTGACATGCAGATTAGCAGTTGGTCAGTGTATCATTCAAAATCTAAGGCGCTGTCCATGGTGCTGAAACAGCCAGTCCACCATTGTGATGCAGAATATCAGTAGTTCGATGATTCCAATTCGCTGTCTATGGTGCGGAAATAGCCAATCCAACATTGTGGTGCAGGGTATCAGTTGTTCACTTTATTGGTAAAAATCCAAGACACTGTCCATGGTGCTGAAATAGCGAAACCCAGCGTTTTGGTAAAGATTAAAGGCATATTCGAGGATTCTCCACCGATTTCGTACAACATGGCCGATTTGCCATTTTTGGAGCACTGCGCATGCGCAGCTCCCTCCGCATGAGGACTGTGGGGAGCGCACACGTCAGCCACATGTCAGTTTGTTTACATCCTCTCAGCTGGAGCATCGTCTTTCCGCATAGGATTAAAACACATTTGTAATCATGTCGGACTCTTCTTCCAATCATACATAAGAATACGATCCGTAAAGTAGTGTCTTACGTGTTTATGCAACAGAAACACATTTGAATGGGATAACAAGCATGTTACCTGTCTAGCAGTAACTTCCCCACGTCCTGATCAGTCCTAAATCCCTTTTGTGCTTCGAATGTCCGCCACCTCGTAAAGGAATCTCCGAGTAAAACACGCGTTTTGCCCTTCTTTTCTATGGCCTTTCTTCTATCCTCTGCCATCTCAAACAATGTTCTTTTTTTGTGGCAGGCCATCTTTGCGGGCGGAGCAAGCCGCTTCTGAATGAGTTGCTTTGGTCGCTCCCACTGCATGTCACTTCCTAAACAATGGTCTGCGCATGCACGGCTCGAAACCAGAGCGAGCACAGAGGTGGCAACTCGACATGATATGTCATCACCCAAACACGTTCCCAGATTGATTGGCATTATGACTGTCCAATTACGATTCCTCCAGTATACCTTTAACAGTGGGTCTCAATTCATTGATGAATTCCAATTGCTGTCCATGCTGCTGCTGATATAGCCAATTGACTGTTGTGGTGAAGTTTAACAGTGGGTTGCTGTTTACCAATAAATCCAAGGTGTTGTCCATGGTGCTGAAATAGCCAATCCGCCATTAACGTGCAGAGTAGCAGTTGGTCACTGCAGACCCGTCGCCAGACATTCGTCTCATGGGGGACATATCAAGTGTAAGGGGGGGCCAAATGTGCTTTCAGTGGGGGGGTCTGCATGTTGCGTCGGAGCGAGGATGGTGCGGTGCGTGCTCGTGCTAATATATTTTGGGGGATTTAGTTTGAGGGGGCACAGCACTTATTTGAGGGGGCCAGGCCCACATATGCCCCTGCGTAAACCCGGCCCTGACTGCAGAAAGCAGCAGAAAGAGCAGCAATCCTATGTGTCATTGTGCTTTCACAAACCCTTTTGTTATAAACAATAAAATGGGCAAAGTTTCTAGAAAACATCAACTTGCACCTTTTTGTTTTTTTTTTTAAATCGCGCATCTTTTTCTCTGTTTTTCCTTGTTGAATTCATGGCCACGCACTGCCATTTTAACTAACTAGTGAATGTGAAGCAAGGTGAGGGGTGGGAGGGGAGCGCATGGAGTGCAGGAACCAAGGATATCACCATCATTCTCTCACAGTTGTTTGTCTTTCTCTGGGACAGCCGGATTGTGTAGTGTCCGGAATGATTTGGGAGGATATTCATTGATGACACTCAGAACCAGAGGCTGATCAGTTCCTAATGGACACTCCCAGCGTCGCTGTGCACCTGAGCTGAGTGATCAGCATACAGACAGAGGTGACAAAAGCTCATATCTGCATTTCTTTGTGCTTTAGCACATTTCAGGTTCAGGGTTATGATGAAAATAAATGAAAAATACCTGTCCTGAACCTTAGAAGTGTCATTTAGCCTCCTACTGCATTTTATGTCATTTACTCTGGCTCCCCCAGCTGTCTATCTGCTCTCTTACTACAGTTTATTTCTAGAAAATGAAGCACATACATTGATGGCATTATATTTAATCATTGAGTGATCTATTCACACACATACGTGTACAATCAAGCCACCAGTGAGTGGTCTTCCAAGGTCCAGGATCATCTTTCATTTATGAGCATCATAACTGAAAACCACAAACGTTTAATAGCACAAAAAAAAAACAGAAATAACCTTCCTCTCCTCTGTCTGTGGGCAGGGGCAGCGCTGGACGTCGTCCACGGCAAAGCGGAGAAAAAAGTATTCAACCATAATAAAAATTGTAATACAACAATATTTTGACCCAATTTGTCCTGAAATGCATTTTTTGGAAAATGGACCAATCCAAGATGGATGGAAGATGGACAAATCACTGTTGATCACGACAAAAAGGAGGAAAAAATAGGTAATAGGTAATAGGAAATTTTTAGGTCTTGACAGATAATTAACTAATAATGGTATTAAAGTTCCAAGAATTCTGCTGAATAAAAATATAATCCCGCTACCCAGAATGCAGTCAATAGGGGCAGCAACCCCCAGCAGCTCCATGGCCGCCACAATACTTTTCATCTTCAGTTTTCACTAGGTTTATGGATGTGATCTGCAGTTTTTTTCGTTCCGAGGTGCCTTCTGACAGCATTCTCTGCAGAGCTGTGGCTCCGATGCATCCTCAGCAGCCGCGACTGTTTGTTAAGGACTCTGACCTCCGACCTAGAAAGGAAGTCGATGTACGTCAGGGACTGGATTTTTTATTTAAGAACTTAGTTTTGCTTTCTTTAACTAATAATAATTGCCCACAAATACTTCTCTATTAAATAACAACTTAATTTTTTTTTCTTATTTTACCCAAAATATTTATTTATTATTTGTTATCGATTTAGAAGTATATTCATACTGCCGGAAGAATTTTATTCCTCTTGTGTTGTAAATCAATCAATAAAGCAGTCTGTCTGTCTGTCTGCATTTATATATTAAATCACAAAATTAAGATCAAACGTTTTCAAACGTTTCAGTTGTATTTGTGAAGATTATGAAGTTGTGACAACAAGTGTATGTATGTGTGTGTGTATGCGTATGTACGTGTGTGTAGAAGAATAGTGAAGAACAACAGTGCCACACAGTCCTTCAGATGAGCTCCAAAAGGTCAATTTACCATCTGAGGCCGAGCTGAGACATAAAGCCTGTTGTGACCTTTGTTGCTCTTTTGCTCTCATGTGACCTCTACAGTAGGCCTCTGGAAACTATAGAATCAGATTCTGGTGGAATTATTCCACAAGCTCCTCCCAAACAGGAAGTAGCTTCAGGAAGGAGGAGGGGCTTCCAAATTCTACATATGACTTTCTGGCAGAGGTGTGAACACATCCCACAGATTTCATCTTATTTGGAGCAAATTTGACCAAATGATGGTGCTTAATTGAATTTTCCTGCTACTTTTATACAAGCCCGCATCAGCCCACTCCTGCTAAATGTAAACTGTAAACCTGTAAATTTAATTAAAAAAAAAAAAAAAAAAAAACTTAGAAAAATATAAAACATATGTGTGGAATGGATTTACACAGAGCTGTGGGGATATGTGGAAAAATCAATTTTAAACTATTTTTAAATTGTTGAGGAGACTCCTCCCTCACCCGGAAGCAGCTTCTTTGCAATCAAACAACGGCAAACATTCCTTAAAATTCCAGTCACGTTTTATGTGTGTGAATGAGATCCGTCGTGTATGTACATGCACCTTGAGAGCGAGTGTGTGCGTGAGGTTTTATAAGAAACATTTCATTGCTAAAGTGGTGGTGATAATATAAAAAATTGCAAAATCTATTGCATGTATCTGAGCCACTCATTAAGATAAGATAATTTATTTGTTGTGGAAAAAAGGTAACATTATGCCTTTTATATTGATCAAACTTTAATTCAGTTGGATTACATAAGTAATGCAATATTACTTACAGCAGCAACAACTTAAGTTGCTAACAGCTGCCTGTGTTGTTTTTATTTTCAGACATTTCTGCTTTTCTGTTGGCCTTTTGCCGTTGGCTGTTCCATATGTTCATCTGTTCATCGCTTGCTGTTGGTTTGCGGGACTTGTCTTCATCTGTTGATATATTTTTAATCTATCCTTGCTACCTGTCATGTCAGAGGTAGTGAGTTTTGGAGTATAGACCCACCTGACTGTTTATTTGCATCTCCAGCACCAAGGACAGCGCTTAAAGTGGCAGTGATTTACTGCTGTGAAAGTGTTTTTGTTCTCGTCTGTTCTTGTCGTGTGGCGAATTGCTGCCGACCTCTTTTTGGAGAAAAAATGTAATGAAATATGAATTTATTAGAACCTCTTTATGTTTATTTCTGTGTATCATATGGCTTCCAGCCAGTAGCCTGAGTGGCGATGTGCTATACAGCAGGGAAAAAAAATACAATGTCACTCCTTCATTCATTCAGTTGTGAGCCCCCTCGACTAAAAACACCTTCCCGCGCGCGCCTGAGTCAGAAGTGAAGGAAAAAAAAACACACACACACACACATGAATAAGCTGAATTATTATGCAGGGGTAAATTATAAGGGAATTATGTCAAACTACGTATGTTCCCCTCTTCTGTACTGTTCCTTACACTCCGTGCAGAGGTGGGGGGGACTCTGAAAGAACAAAGCCAATATGAATGAATGTACAGAGGGTATAAGCTCTTTGCTTATTATTAAGAGTGGAGATGATTATAAACACACGAATGAAGGTAAACCACACAAAGTCACGTTTGACTACGTGAGAGTAAGGAGTGATTCTCTGATGAAGAATCTGTGTGGTCTTTTCCACAGCGACACCACACTCTCAAAGATCTGGAGAGGAAAATCTGGTGTGATCTGTCTTCTGTTGTCTTCTAGTGTGTGGTCTCTGAATTGGGGAAGATTGAAAAAAATCCTTCAGTGTGTGGTGGCCTTTAGCTGAAGCTACATCCAGGAGAGGGAACGGCCACATGGTGGCCCCCTCTTCATTCTGTCCTCCTGTAAGACGCCCCCCTCTGGCAGTGGGGTAACTATGAATGCCGTCTTCACCAGACACAGCTGAGCTGACATTAACAGTGTTGCTCAGCGGGTCAGAAGACAAGTGTGACAAGCTGCAGGAAGGGGGCATACACCGCCTACACAGCAGATGCACGATGGCAGGGCCAACAAGGTCCAGCTGAAGCTACTTTCAGGAGACGGAATGGCAGCACAGCAGTCCCTCTTTCTCCTGGCCTCTCGCTAGAGGCACCATGCGCTGGGAGAGCACGACCACTTCCTTCACCGTTCATGGGCTGTGCTGGAACAAGCAATGTCACTCAAAGATGGGATCAGTGCCAAGAGGCTGGAGGGAGGGTAGAACACGGCCATCATCTATGAAAGCTACAGTCTAACACCAGTAGTGCTGCGAATGGCAGCTGGCACCAATAAGCCAGGGAAAGGGTGCAACACGAAGATAGAAGGAAGTGAGAGCCGCCGAGCAACCACTCCCCCTTCTGGTCATAGCTTGGCTTGCCGTGTCACGGTTGTTTTTTCTGACCTGTTGCACGCACCTGCCACTCCCGACAGGAAGCACTGCAACGACGGCAGAAGGAAGAGAGAGGCTCTGTTGAGCTGTTGAGCCACTGAAATGTGCATAAATGTAAACATGCTGCATCGTTCTGCACTGTGAAAACTGTGTGAAAATATATGTTACATATTATGTATATTATATTTCATACACTTTTTTCTTTGCTTTTTGATTATTTGCCTCTGAAAACATATTTTGTTCACTTGTATTTAGAAAAAGAATTAATTAAAAGCCCCCCCCCCCCCCCCAAAAAAAAAAAAAAAAAAAGCCGCAAAACGCGGAAAGTCATAAAATAAATCTCAAATGCTCCTCAATGTTCACTCAATGTCCAAAGTTTCGGCCCCACAGTCTGAGGCGCACGTCCCTGCAAGACTGAATTTGCCAGCGGCAGATAATTACTCGCAGCCTGTGAACACCCACAGTCCTCTGGTCCTCTGGTCAACACTGCGTCTCCTGTCCAGCCCGGCAGCTCCATGGAAAATTAATCCAGCGATTCCAAAAAACGCAACAAAGTTATAATCCCTCAGGCTCAGACCCCACTGGCAAACACTCCAGGCTGTTACCTGATAGTAACATGCAAACAGCCCGCGCACCGGCCTGCCCTTCCCGTGACTCTTTGCGGCAGTGACGTCACACTCCCCAGCTCTATACAATGAACCATTTCACTCATGTTGAAAAGTGTATTTAAGTTTAATAAACTCATTAACTTCATTCAAATGAACTGACATTTTTTATTAACCTGACAGTCATGTGGTTGCACGGTGGTGCACTGTTCACTGCTTTTTGCCTCACAGCAGCAATGTCCCGGGTTCAAATACTACCTGGGGCCCTTCTGTGGGATTTTGCATGTTCTTCCTGTGTGTGTGGGGATTCCCTCTGGGTTCTCCGGCTTCATCCAATGGTTCATAAACATGCATGAAAGGTTAATTGGTGATCCTATATTTCCCCCAGGTGTGAGTGTGCATGGTTGTCGGTGCTGATGTGTTGCCCTGTGATGGACTGGCGATCTGTCCAGCGTGTTCCCTGCCCTCACAAGTGGTTCAGAAAATGAATGAATCTCATTTTACAAGTTCAAATAATTGCCCTAAACAACAGAAACCATAATATAAAAAACATTTGATTTGATAAAAAATACATTTGTTTTGTTTCTATGATTTCATTTTAATTTTATGTGCTTCTGTCTCTTTGTAAAGCCCTCTGAGTTGCCTTGTTTACAAATGAAGCTAGTAATAGCAAAATATCATTCATACTCAAAAAAACACCTTTTAGATGTGAAGTTTCTGATGTCACTCCGCCCAGATGTGGTGTTAACATCGGAGTCAACAAAGCAAGTGGTCCTGGTCGAGCTTACTGGGAAGACAGATTGGAGGAGGCTAACGAGCGCAAGAGGGCCAAATATGCGGAACTGGTGACTGAGTGCCGGTGCAATGGCTGGAAGGCCCGCTGTGAACCAGTCGAGGTGGGGTGTCGGGGTTTTGCTGGCCGGTCACTATCCCGAACCCTTAAACTCCTTGGAGTAAAAGGGCAGCTGTGCCGAAGAGCCATCAAAAACATCATTGAGGCTGCGGAAAAAGCCTCAAGATGGCTATGGATCCGGAGGGGGGATCCGTGGAGTAGTGGGCCACTTGGACACAAGTCGGGGGCTGATCATCCCCGGCTGGGTCGCCCGAGCGAGGGTGTTTGATGATCAAAGACCCGAAACACCCTATGACCTCGGGTTCATCACTGATGATGTGTCCGAGTAGCACCTAGAGGTGTACTCAAGAATGATGCATTAAATCCAGAAAAAAGCAAAATGGATTTGAAAACAGCTTCCATTTATTAAAAGATCCAAGAATTACAAAGAACAACCTGTCACACCCAAGAAAAGTGTAGTGATGGCCAAAGTCCCAAAAACATGTTCCCAATAAACCAAAACCTTAAAGGTGCATTAAGGAGTTTTTCAACTTTAAAAATACTTATTTTCCACCATAAATATGTTGCACATTTTTAATGATGTGTACAATGTGCCCTGACAAATTCATTACCAGTACCTCTAACAGCGCTAAATTGTCACTTGAAAGTCACAGTGCCGGTCCGGCACCAGAATTTTTGGGGGAGAATTTGAAAGGAATGACGTAATGCACGCTCCGGCTGGCCTGATTTAGTTAGGTTTCGTTTTGTCCGCCATTACTCCGCCAGATGCTTAGTGAGCAACAACTGAGCAGGATCTTCCAGAAAGTAAGAACAGACCGGCTTCCAGCACTGCCACAGCTCCACACAGACTCCACCAGGGAAAAGAAACTTAAATCTTACTCGAGCGCTACTAAAAGAGCGAGGAAGGAGTTCCCCTCTTCCGTGCATGCAAGCCACAAGCACGAGTGTTTCACTAAGCTGCATTATGCCCAAGGCCTGCAGGGGGCGCTGTTTCGCATAAAACGTGCAAACTCCTTAAGGCACCTTTAATTTAAAGGTGGAATACAACATTTTCTCGAAAAGACGAAGCCCTACGTCTGTTACTCACTTTTTGAGCAACGCGCATGCGCCAGACCATCCGCCCGGCTCTCCTGCTTCTCCCAGAAAACGCAGAAGTGTACGAGCGCGATCTCCTCTTCTCCGGCGTGCACGGCTCTGTACAGTTTCTGCGATCCGCCTCGCTCATAAATAAAGCTTTTTTTTCCCAAAACAGCTACAGTTTCATTATGTCAGACTCGCCATCGGTAAGTATGAGCTCAGAAGCTCACCGGCTACATAAACACTGTGAATGCGCATGCGCAAAAGGGAGAAGCTGATTGGGCGCAAGCACGGAGAACCGCCTTATGAAAGCAGCTCGTCAGAATGATTGACAAACAGACCCACCAATTATTTAGGTGATCCACCCGGAAATCAAAATGTTGTATTACACCTTTAAACTTTCAGAAATCTGTTCCTCCTCATCCTTCCTCCATTACTTGCTTCACAGACATTGAGCATGCACACTCTCAATCCAAATCTGTGCGCCTCACTTTAGCTAAATGCAGGACGTTAAAAGGACCTTAATTTAGTGATTAAAACATAAATACTAAACACATAAGTCAACACAAAATATAACCATAAACCTCTGAACAAAATATTATATTATTCAAAACACCTAAATTATTCTAATCAAATTTTATGTACAGAATAAACATAATCTCTATATGGCTCTATACAGAGCTATATAAATAAACTTGCCTTGCCTAATTTTTTTTTTTGTGTGTGTAACTATAACAGCAGAAACCATTTGATTACAATTCACAAATAACATGTGATTCATCAAATATGATTCACAAAACAGAGCACATGCAATACAAATATCATTATTTCAACAAAAAAAAAGAAAAGAAAAAGATTTCAAAGTTAGAAAGAATGGGTGCATCTTCAAGTTTTGGTCCTAACGTGAAACCTCTAAATATCCACATCTTGTTGATTCATCCTCTTCATTTGTAAATATTCAGTCAGTCCTTAATCACTGACTTTTAAAACATGCATGCAACCTGATCTCAGGGGCTGAATGTCTATTTTTTTTTCAATACCATTTTCAGTTCTTGAACAAGAGCCACAGGTTGCTGACGTTGCTCTCGTTGCTTGGTGGCCATTGTCGGTGCGATGTCATTCAGGTAGTCTTCTCCATAGTCAATGATCTTTCTCATTGTGTTCATAAGCAGTGCATCAATGTTCTCATCTGTTTTGGTTTCTTCGCTGTAGCTCTGTACCAGGAAGATGCAGTTCAGTGGAATCCCCAGATTCACACTCACATGTTCCACCTAAGTTTCAACAAAAAAACACTGAATATAAACTTGGTTTTGTTTTTCGTCTGAGATGTACTTCTCTTTATTCAATATCGATGTACTTTTAAAAAGAAAAGTGTGCTTACCTTGTTTTTCAGGATCTTGCTCTTGTAGACATTCTGGATTTTTCTGTTGACCTTTGGACAGGCTTCATCAATTTTAGTGAGGACAGCTACTTGGGGGATCCCTGGAAAGAAAGAGTAAAACCTAAAGTCAGATTTCCTGAGTTTATGCCAATGTTTCAAATTCCAAATAGTGACTGCATCTCCAATGGTCAAAAAATGACTTCTTTTTGTGTCACAGTATGTGATATAGATATATAATCCCTGGTGATCAGTGCCGAGCTTGGCTTGATTTACCAATGAAAAGAAGTCCATGCATGCTGAAATGCACCGGTTGCTCCAACAGCTCTTTGCATACCTTTTCCAGATCAGACACACAGCAGAGTTTGAAATGTTTGGAGAGACTATTTTTGCACTGTATTTCCATCTGGCACCTTTGGCTCACTGGCCTGATGGACACTGTTTGCAGCACACAATGCCACATCAGTTTGGAAACACATTTGGTAGTTGGGTTCAGTTATTCTTGATTGCTTTGAGAAGCACAGACCTACTCCCACTACAAGCAGAAACACAACATTTAATACCTGGTAGGCCTCACCCCACAGGGGTCAATCTCCCCAATTTCTAAATGGTGGACAGGGTGTGTAAGAGACAAGCTGACTGAGCAGTGAGACATCCTCAATAAACTGTTACTGGAGGTCTGGTGTTGACAGACATAGATTTAACATTTGGGATGATGATAGATAGATAGATAGATAGATAGATAGATAGATAGATAGATAGATATTAACTGGGTGGAAATGCTGTTTACGTGCAGGTTATACAAAAACCACCAGAGCACCCAAAATATATTTCTGTGTTCTGTGCAGTACTGTTTTTGCCAGGCTGCAGATAGATCAATAGCCTCTGTTAAAGTCTCTTCTTCTCTGTGTGAGGATTTTTATTTTTATTTTGTAGTTCTTTGTGAATAAGATCCCTGCTATTAGAACCCCACTGCCTTTCTAAACTTGCTTTTATTTTCACGGTTTTAGAGAAAGCTGTTTTTAATGAGCTCCAAGAATTTTTGAAACGTGCCAACGTTGGTGAATTGTTTCAGTCTGAATTTAAAAGTTTTTAGTCACATGTGTGTCGGGGTGGAAATGAGTAAGTGATGGAAATAAGTTGCATATATGCACATAAGTACATATACGCATGCAAACACTCGTGCTTCGACAGCACACATGCATAAATGTGAAAAGGTGTAACATTTTTTCATGTATTTCTAGAAAGAAATTATTATTTATTGCCAAACTTCCTTTTTTTCCAATGTTCTTTTTCTTGTTTTATTGAAGGAAACCTCTGTTCAGATATGTGAGGTTCCCAAAGAAAAAAAAAAACCTCTGAGGCACTTCTTCACTTGAAATGTGTTTTTCAGAAAAAGCTTGTTTTCTTCATTTTTTGATCAGAGATGTTTTTGGTGAAACCGCCTTATCTTCTGCTACCGATTACAGGTAAAGTCAAACTTTTTTATTATGAAAGAAGAGAGTCTACACTTTCATTAGGTAGTTTCGGTGTTTGCATAATCTTATAACTCGATATTCTGTGGTCTTGAAAGATCAGTCTAATTGCTCTGAATCGGCTGCCAGTAAGAGGTTTACTCATCTGAAAATGCCTGGAAGCCAATGAGCCAAGGTCTATCAACTGTCCAGAGCTTTTAGGTCAGCTGACCAGATCCAGAGGAGATTGAGCCGTTGCAGTTGCGGCTGGCTGTGGAACATGTTGCCCTTCTCTGTGCAGTGGCAAATAGCCTCGCCTTTAAGATCCTCTTGCTCAGCCTGGCCTTTGGCTGAGCAGAGTCACGTCTACTGGATCTTTCAATTTATTTACTTCACTGTTTTACTGTTTTGCTTTGATTGTTTGTCATTGTGTTCTTGTACTGTAAAATACTTTGGCTGACCAGAGCCCTATTTTAAACTTGCTACATAAATAAAGCTGATATTGACACCAAAAATCAAATGAGATTTTCTGAAATAGTTGTGAAAACTCACTTAAGGCCCGGGCATATTCTCTGACCTCCTTCATCTTGTGAACAACCTCATCATTCATCATTTCCACGTTTTTACCATCAACAACACAAACCAGAACATGAACTTTGTCATTGATGGCCGGATTTAGATTGTAGTCAGATCCTGTCGGGGTACTGCCAGGAAGGAGCTGAAAAAAAGGCAACATTTTCAAAATCACAATAACACATGTTTTCATATTTGGAGATGTACCAATACCATTTCATCAGAATCATCAAATTCGACACCCAATGTGAGAAAATAGTATTTTGGTTGGAAAGAAAAGATCACGGTCATATTTATAAATGCCAATTCTATCTTTCATCTGGCCGTAAGCCCATATGCTGCAATATGATCGTTTGATAAATGACGGAGTGGGTGCCTTTCAAAGTTTTATGTAAACAACTTGCGTGCATAAAAGTTTTAAGGCTTACGATAATGCGTAAAGTTGCTTACGTTAGCATGTAAAACTCCCTAAAAAAAAAAAAAATACAAAATTGATGTCTCTTTAGGGGCTCCGTACAACTCCCCTCTTTTAAAGCGACACTAAGGAACTTTCAGTTTTCGTTGATTTTGTCGGCGCCCATGGACAAAAGCAGTAGTGTTTTGCCTGAATGAATACCACAGTTCCCATGAGGCCTAGCGCGTGGCGTGGTAAAATGCTGCTCCCGGTGGCATGCTGTCGGACTGAACTCGCCTGCATTTGTTTCCAGTGGCTGTGTGAAGGATGGTCATGAATCTAATGGTGGCTAAACAATGTTATATCATGATGCTGAAAATACATGTTTAACTTTAGTAAATGTAACTTTGTTTTTGTACTGCTTTTCCCCCCTCGGAGACCATGCAGTGAAGCAGTCCGCACATTTGGAGTTTTTCAGTGTGCAGGGTTCCTACCACCCTCCTCACAGTTGCTTCGTCCAAGTGAAAGCAATACTGACGCCCTCAGGCCGTGACAGAGGGGTCATTCAACTAGTTGTAAGTTGATGTATCATCACAAAAGATATTAAAATGTTTTTTATTAAAGCTAGGGCAGACGATGTTGTCCAAAAGCACTTTTTATCATACTGAGTGAAATGCTCCTTGCCCCCTGGGAGAAGTCAATACATTATGTAGACGGAAAAAGGTGCGGAAAAAATCTGACAACTGTAGCGGCCAAAGGACAGTAAAAACTCCGACCAATCGTAAGGCACAAAACGCTCTTAAGAAACCAATCAAATCCCTTCTCTGTTCTACCAGCCGCCTGCGCGTATTTTTCATTTCTGCAGTTTGTTTTTGTCCCTCAATGACGTGCACTGGCCCTGGTTCAGTGCGCGTGCACGTTGCCAAGGCGCTCTCGGCTCTTTTCACTCATGGCTCGAGTGAAAAATAGAACGAAGCGGAGCGGGCGCGCTGCGTTCCTATGCGCGTTGTGTGCGGGCAGTCAGAAAGGTTAATAACACCGGAGGCGATCCCAAACTCTGTGCGCGTGGCGCTTCCACATCCAGTGCGTTCGCTCCCAACGGGAGGTCCTCCAATGGGGTGGGAGCTGGGCGGAGCCTTGGGGAGATGCTACATTCGTGCTACATGCTAGTTTTCCAAGATCGCCGACCCTAGCTTTAAGGTTGAAAAGTTATCAAGTGTCGCTTTAATTATTGCTTTCACAACCTTTGGTAATGTATCGAGTCACTGCAGTGCCATTATAAAATATAATTCTGTTTAAAAATCAGGAAATGAATGTAAATATGAAGAAAAATAAACAAATCAATGAATGTGAAAACATCAAGGACAATTTTGTCTTTTTTTTCTCTTTATTCTTTTTCAGTTTTGTCATTTCTTTTTCCTTTTATTATTGCTGGTTTATTGTTTGCTTTTTCCTTTGCCTTTTTCTTTTTTCACACTTGATGGACTAAGCAGTCAATCTTAGTCCATCCAGGCTTTGGGCAGGGTAGTCAATACTCGTGACTGACCGATCATTGACCAAGCCAATCATTGGCGACAATATTCGGCACTTTGACGCACATCAGCATCGAACTTTTTGTTTAATCCGACGATCGATAAAAGATCAATATGAAACGGGATTATTTTGGCTCAGACGCAGCCTCCTTCCTCTCCTTTCTCCTTTCTTCGTCTCCTTTCTCTGCGGTCGTGACTCCGCCTCCAGCATTGTCCCACCCACAGCGCCATCTGATTGGTTACATTCAGAGCCGGCAGTTCTAACAGCGGAACTTGCCAGAACAAAGTAAATTGAGCAACATTTCACTTAGTGAATAAAAAACACAAACCGTACTTATTTCAATACTCAGGGCCGGCTCTAGGCATAGGCGAACTAGGCGGCCGCCGAGGGCGCCACGTCCCAAGGGGGGCGCCGCGGTCGCACAAGGGGCGCCACGACGCTCTGTGTTCCGTGTGCCCCGCTGTGCAGCGGTCCGACGCACCGCGCTCCTCGTCCTCGGCGCTGCCCGGCACTGATCGGTATTGTTCGGCATCGCTCCTCAGCGCACCCCCCCCCCCGCGCTCAACAAATGTCGGGACCGCTCGAAAAACACGCTCCCAAGGGGCGCTCGTCTCGGGCTCGCCTAGGGCGCCTCTGAAGCCCGGGCCGGCCCTGTCAATACTAATAAGCATATGTTTCCCAAACTCAGTAAAAGACGAACAATAATGAAAACTCGCCTGTGGACTGAGAGGAACGGCACATCATGCAATTTGAGAATGCACTCATGGGACACTTCGAGCATTTCGGACTGTCAAGACTCTGTGGCGCAGAAGTCACTGTCTTAGGCTACGTTCACATTGTAGGCTGAAGTGACCCAAATCCGATTTTTTTGCTCCTATGCGACCTGTATCGGATCTTTTCATGACAGTCTGAACGACACAAATCCGATTTTTTCAAATGCAACCCAGGCCACTTGGATATGTGGTCCTAAATCCGATATGTATCTGATCTTTTGCCATGCGACTTCAGTCTGAACGGCCAGGTCGCATTTATCCGACCTACACATCACGATATGGGGCGCCGAAGACGTGTGTCTTGTAGTGAGAGTGTTAAAAAAAGGCGCTCGCAGACGTACATAAAGGGAGTTCTTGTCATCCAAAAATTATTATTGAACTCTGTATCGCTAAAGCCTCTCATCACTGTCCCACCACTCCTGGCTGCGTATCTCTGGACGGATGCTGCTGCCGCGGCCCCACAAAACACCATGGCCCAAAACTTGGCTCTCTTCCTTCTCATTTGCTTAATTCTGCAGCGCCAGAACAATGGAGAGGAAAATAATAATAATAACAATAATATCCACATGCGCTCTCTCTCTCTCTCTCGCGTGCTTTCTCTCTCTCTCTCTCTCTCTCACACACACAGAAGGAGCTCGGCGCGGCTGATTAGAAGTGCTGCGCTCAAATGATTGCTCAGTGTTCAATTGTAAAAATGCGTGTTGATCATTTCAAATCATCGATGATTGATGCTTGAAAAGCTACAGATTCTGTATGCTGTTTGTGGGTTCCGCAAACACTGAAGCGCGCTGCTACGTGACGTCGTTCTGTCCTCTTCTGTGCACGCGGGACACTTTTGGGACACCTTTAGTTCAGACAGGAGATCACATACAAGTCGCATTTTATTGTAAATGTGAAGGAACTCGCAAAAAATCGGATTTCACAAAAAAAAATCCGAATTGAGCATTAAGCTCTGCAGTCTGAACGTAGCCTTAGAGAAGCAGCCGATAGGCTGGAAAATGGTCATGTCCAACCATCCCGTCCCCGACATGGTCAAATTCAAGACTGTTATCAAGAGACCTTGTTGACAGTGAGTAGTTATTTCTCCTTATGTTATAAGACTAACCAGAAACTGTACTGCACAATGATGAAGCCGGCATTTCAGCTTCCAATTGGGCAGTTAATTGCTGCAGTTTGTCCATGTACTCATGCAAAGATCTTTTTTGCCATTTACTCAACAATGGAGTGTTCCTTGGCATTAGTCCATAAAACCTTGTTTGGTTTATTATGCAGCATGCAATACTTAATGAATCTATGTCCTTGACAGTTCTATGCTTGGGAAATGTCTTCATGAACACTGAACACACTGTTGAAACATGTTGAAAGGATACCAAGGATTTTATGGATCATCTGATAAAGTCCTGGAGGTCTTGTGGAGGCTAATAATATCCCCTCTGCTGTCCTCAGACTGCTTAGTGGCAAAGGAACAGTTGATATTAGCCTTTAAAATAAAGCATTTCATCATTTCCTGGTTAATCCATGTCACGTGTACAGGTAATTCATCACTGATGATTTTCATTTGTGATTTCCCTCCAGTGCACCATAATGTGAACTGTTGAGGCATCGATTTCCTACCTTGCATCCTTCATTGACATGTCCTTCCATGATCAATTTTATAGTTTTCACATCAATTCCTCTTCCAGAGCTCTTCTCAATACCCATGGTGTCACTGAAGACAAAAGGATAAAAGGTCCCAGGCTTTTCTGTCTGGATTTTATAAGTTCTGTACTGCAAGGTAAAAAAAGAAAAGTGATCAAACTGTTAGTGTGTGCTGAAGATGTAGACATTTCAAATGTTCAGTTTCTCCATTTCACACCCTGTAATTTTTTCTTGCTGAAAAAAAGTAGCTGTCCTGACTTTGAGTTGAACACTGGAGAAAGTCTAGAAACATGTTTTGCTCTGTGTCTTTCTATGAGTGTTAGACAGTTTTCAAGTTATGACAAGTTCTTCATACTTCCTGTGTGAAGCTGCCATCATAGCCAGTGTCTGCCAAAGCTCGAGTTGCAATTCTTCCTCGCAGAGTGCTGTCAACAGAGTTGATGAAGCTGGACTTTCCAGAGTTTGGTGGTCCGTGCAGCAGAATCCTCAGATGTTTGGCTTCTGATTGAGGTTTATAGTGCCTCACATACTTATAGTCTTCCGTTTCATTTCTGTTTCAAAAGGAGATTGAATAGGATGAAGTATAAGCCTCCTCAAAACCTACAAATTCTTCTTGCTGTTGAAGTTTGATAGAAGTTACACTCCACCACAAATACTGACCCCCATGGTACGTCTCTCCATGCTTTTTCAAGAACTGTAAAGACAATCACATCTACATCAATCACATTTTCTACTAATATTGTGTAATGAGCACTAGTGTTACATAGTAATGTGAATTTAGAACATTCTGTGAAAAATATAAATTGACTTACGAGGAGCTTTGAACATACTCTTGGCAGAGGAAATATTTATTTTCATGAAAAACATAAGTAAAATAATTCATTAATGACAAACCTTTCAACAATTTGAAATTATTTGTTTATCGTCTTAGGATGAACCACTGAAACATAATGTTTACATTTGACAATTTTTCATGAAGTTCAATCTTTTTGAAAAGTTTGCACAAACAGAAGCTTATCTTTATCAGTATTCACAACATTTATCACATTTACATAAAATGTAAAGGTATAAAACAGTCTTACCTTTGGTAAACTCACAATGAATAAAGTTGCCAAACAAAACCCACAAATTGTATTTAGGAAGTAAATCTAAGGTTCAGTCTTGTTGTGAAGCTGTAGCTGTCTGGTTCAATTTGAAGCCGATGCTCAGGACAACAGTGCAACAAATACCTAGTGTATAAAAAGACTGTCAATGATTTCAGTTTATTTCAGGTTATATAATATCAAAGGATTGTTCTTTCCCAGCAGTGTATAAATGAAGGGTGTCTATAGTGGCGAAGTTCAGCTTAACAACTGAGAGAACAGATGACCAGCACACACTGAAACTTACTTACCTGGCAGGTGCTTCACCCAGAGCCAGGCTCGATCATTGCACTGAGGTTGTGCTGACCCCTGCAAATTCCCCAAATGTGGAAATACTGACTGCATAATTTCTGCTGGTGGGGCACTGTGTTAGCAATCTCCTCTGATTTGACCCTTCACCTCTATCCTATCCTTGACCTTTATTATGTGAGGTGAAAGCACTAACCAAGCACCATGTGGTCAAAATATAGAAAAAATACTACTGCTATACTAATTAAATAAACTAGGAAGCTGATATTGTACACAATATAAAGATGATGGCTATTTTATTGTCTATGGGGAATAAAGGATCTCTTGAATCGACTACAGCAGGGGTCGGCAATTAGCGGCCCGCGGGCCACATGTGGCCCGCCGAACCGTCCAATCTGGCCCACGAGAGGATCCCAACACGCGCGCGCACAAACGCATTAACGCACTTATTACCCCGGGCCCTCGAGCGGACGCACGCACCCCTGTGAGAGTGCGATATCTGTCATTGTGTTGCAATAGACAATCTTCGAGGGATGTGTTGTTTTGTTGTGGTTGCCGGTTTGTCACTGAAAAATAAAGAGGAGTGGCACCTCGTCTGGTGAACAGAGAGCGCAAGTGAGTGCGCTGCACCGAGCTCACCGTGTGTTTATTCTCCAGTAAGTTTGAGTGTGTGTTTCACAAAGTCAATGTAATGACGCGATTGTCGCTCAGCCTTGAGCGGCGGACGGTGAGCGATGACGCGGTGAGCGGCCAGCGGCGAGCGTTTCCAGGGAAAAATCCGCGCGCCCGTCGACTTGCACTGCCACTCGCTGCCGCCCGCCGCCCGCCACCTGCCGCTCCATCGCTCGTCGCTCGAGTTGAAATAATTGAACCTTTCAAGCGAATTGGCCCAGGACAGCCTATCAGCGTGGAGCTCTTCACGGACGTGCTGACGGAGGGCAGCAGGGCTCCGACCACGCAGAACAGTTGGTATGATGCCAAGGCGAGCGGCGTGCGCGATCTCACTTGTTCACCACTTCTTGTGGAAACACAGCGTCATCCTGAAGCAGCGCTGGAACCGGCCGTCCGGCAGCTCCTGCAGACGGTGGAACTCACCGAGCTCAGACCGCCTCCGGAGGGCAGCAGGCAGCCTGAAGCAATGCCGACACCTCGCTGCAGCCGGAGCCGACTTCCTCATGTCAGATACAGAGCAGCGACGGTGGTAGGCGGAGCATCTCAATCTCTATTTGTAAAAGTACTACTCGTTTTCATAAAAGTGCTGAACAGTAAAAACAGTAATAAAAACAAAAAAGAACAAAACCCGCACCATCGATCAGTATGCGCGCGTGCGCACACACACACACACGTCACACACACACATCCGGGTGCACACAGGACTGTGGGACAAACATCAGAAGAATCCTGACCACTGCTGCTGTGCAGGAGACGGTGAGGAGGAGCTGTGATGTTTCAGCAGGATGTTCTGTGTTGCATATTTGTACCAGCGTGACGCGTCCCGCGAATGAATTCACACACCAGTGAAAAGTTTTGCTTGTAGCGCGGCGCGGTGTCATTTATTGCGCAAATGCAGTCGCGTTAAATACGTCCAGTGCCCCCCCCCCCCCCCCCCCCCCCCCGCTCTCCAGTGTCCGCGGAGACCCCTTGGCCCGCGATTGAAGTGCCACCAAAAAAAGTGGCCCGCCGCCAAATCTAATTGCCGACCCCTGGACTACAGTTATAACACAATAACAGAATTGAGCAACTTGCTCATCACAGAACCAGCTATCTCAAGAGGGGGCCAAAGGGGGCCAACGCCGGGCTCACACTGGATGTGGTGCGGCTCCAGTCCGGACTCCCAATCTAATCAGTAGTCATCAAAATCAATCAGAGCCTGTCAGGTGATCCGAAAACTTTGCGCAAGGATCCTATTTTTCCGCACGTCAAAGTTCTGCTGTGTCAATCTGAACAGAAGGAAATCGGGTGCCAGAAGGAAAGTGGATATGCGTTCCAAAATAAGTGATTTCATAATAAATTCTGTGTCGACTTTTTGCCGTTACTTTTTTGTTTTATTCTGGTAGAATACATAACGAACAACGCAATCTAATCATTATGCCAATAGAAGAATGAACGATTTTGTACTTAGTCATTGTTGGAAAGTCAAACGACATCAAAATTGCACAAAAAAGAGCTCTGTGCTGCCAGATTGGGCGGGTTTCTGCCGAATGGCAGATTCCTCCACGACAACCTGGCTGCAGACCTCCACTCTCAGGACCCACACCTCCACTCTCAGGACCCTCCCTTGCAGACAGCTCACCTCCACTCTCAGGACCGGAAGTTGATACGAAGCATTAAAAAAATGGAAAAGAGAACACCGGAAGCACGTATTTCTCATTGTGTGGAGACGGAAAGGTGAGTAAATATCAAGCGACACCTTTTCGTTATACAAAAACAAAAATTGCCTTTATTCAGTAGAACGTGACGTTGCACACTGTACATTGCCCCGTGAACTTATAGAGTTTCCACTTTACCGTGATTTGTAGCGTAATGGTAGTTAGGCTAACGGTGGCTAGCGCTGACCACGGTAATTTTATTAGCCTCTGAAAGCACAAAAGCACTGTGTATATTATTTATATTTGTCTATGTGATTATCTTTACATCAGAAGGCTTTCACTGCCGTTTGCAAATAGCATTTGGATAGAAATTATTCTGTCCGGGGCATATTAATAACATGTCGAAGTTGTCTTGTGTACGTGGTAGTGCTCACTTAATCATGCAGTCTTCCTGCTAGAAAGCCAAGAAAACTGAGTCACCATATATTTTTATTAAATTTTGTTTTACTGATCACGACATAATTTCTCTTACAGATGCATATTTCAGTTATCAGAGTGGACTCAGAAATCGAACGCTGCAGGACATGCAGCAAGCAGTTTCACTCTCCACTGTGCCTAAAGTTCAAACCTGAAAGTGTTCAAGTTGCAGAACCACATAGAATCACATAAAAAAGGTGGCATTTAATTTAAAGGTAAGCATACTATATTTTTCAGTGTGTTTGTACACACTGTTCACCTGCTTATTCAGAAAAGTAACCTAATTGATTGTTTGATTTATATGGAATAATATGTCTGAATTTTTTTGTAGGCAAACAAGCGAACCCTGTGAAAATGGTGGTGTGTCATGCTCATGGAACACTTTGATCTTGGAAGGTAGGATGTCATAATATGATTGAACTGATATGATTGATGATTTGCACATTGAAATGTCGTCATCTGTCCTGTTGTCTTCCCATTCTCTTACTTATTGCCAGAATTGACTAATTTCAGGGCAGCACGTGTAATTTTAATTGTTTTACCTACTGTTGTAGCCATGGCAAGATGTTTGCTCATTTTCCATTCAAGTCGAAATCCCTTCTGGCAGGTGAGGTGCCACCAGTTTTTCGCCTGAAGGGAAAATTGGATGACATTGCAAAGGTTAGTCTGCATTCCTTTTGTCTCAATATTTATTTGTTGCTTTTAGTCAATGTTATGTCAGGTTTCCCATCCCTGGACATGATTCATTAACTGATTTTGTGAGCTATGCTTTTATTTAATGCAGTACAGCCTTTTAAGGCTGAAGAGAGGAAGAAAAGTTGTCAACAAACAGCTGCTCCAGTTGTGCAGGGGATGGAGACAACTGAAGAAGAGGTGGGCCTGACCTCCACTTCCATGTTGTTACATTTTGTGAGTTGACCTTTCATGTCTTGACAAAAACTTGACGCTTCTAATTTTCTTTAGACCAGTGTGGTGGCCCGAGTTGTGGAGCACTGCAAGAAAGCAGCAGAATGGGTGGAGATGAACCCCCAGCTGTCAGCAGCCAGGGTGGAGGTGCCTGACGGTTTGAGCATGGACGACACATCATGCACTGAGGAGGCTGTGCAACAGCTGGAAAACCTCTTTCACGCCACCCTGGATTTTGGTGAAGAGGAAAGAGAAGTGATTCTGGAGCTTTTTAAGTTTTTGTTATACAACATTGGAGATATGTGTGTCTTTTGTGAAGAGATCATGGACAAAGGAGGGTACATAGCATACTGCGAGCGCAAAGAAAAATAAAACAACTTGGAAGTTTGTTTTGTGTCTGTTTTCTCCTGAACAGGGATTATAGGCAATCTAGATCATGCAACTAGATATTCAGTAATCCATTGAATTGAATACACAACTTAATCAGTCCTCACATCCTCCAGTGGCAAATCCATGTGGTCCAACAACACAAGGTAAGAACAGCACAAACAATATGGAGGACTTATTAGATGAATTATGAGGTATAAGAATTGTAAACGCTATACAAAATATATATACGTATAAACATATGCCTATATGAAATTAGTTGAATTAAAACAATGTTAAAAGCTGCAACACTGCAGGAATCTGTACATTTACAATAATGCTATTGAAGCAAAGACAACTCAAACAGGTTTCAGTGTAGAAGAGTTTTTTTTCATTTACACAGATGTATTGTTTCAAAAAGTATGTAATGCAGTCTAACAGCTGTCCATATAGTCAATTACATCAAAATACTAAATGCAGTAAACTAATGCAGCAAAGAACAATACTGTTTTAAGGTGATCATGACAGTACTCATGATCATAGTCATGCCTTTTCATATTTCTATTAACTTTCGGTCCTGAGAGTGGAGGTGAGATGTTTGCAGGGAAGGGTCCTGAGAATGGAGGTCTGCAACCAGACTGTTTTGGCATATTCTTTTTTAAATCATACTTACATTACATACATAAAATTAAAGCCACCAAAAATAAACCGTAATCTCATGGGGAATGAAAAACACGCGATTCCGATATTCTCGCTTTTTTTCTTTTTTTTTTTTGAAAGATTTTCTATCAACTTCCGGTCCTAAGAGTGGAGGTGAGCTGTCTGCGGAGAAGGGTCCTGAGAGTGGAGGTCTGCAACCAAACTGTTAGTTTACTTGCTTTTAAATCATATTTACATTACAAACATAAAAATAAAACCACAAGAAATAAACCGTATTTTCATGGGGAAGTACGAATACACGATTCCGATATTCTCGCTTTTATTTTGAAAGGCTTCGCATCAACTTCCGGTCCTGAGAGTGGAGGTGAGCTGTCTGCAGGGAAGGGTCCTGAGAGTGGAGCTCCGGGTCCTGAGAGTGGAGGTCTGCAGCTGGACCCCTCTCGATTCCTCTGGACATGGAAAGGATTGACAGATTGATAGCTCTTTCTCGATTCTGTAGATGGTGGTGCAAGGCCGTTCTTAGTTGGTGGAACAATGTGTCTGTCTGTCTGTCTGATCAGGGTCTTTTGAACACGTTGGATGGGTTGATGAAATGGCGATGCACTTGTAACATGTTTTTTATTATGCAAATTCAATCCAAATAAGATGAAATTTGTGGGATGTGTTCACACCGCTACCAGAAAAGGATACATAAAATTTGGAAGCCCCTCCTCCTTCCTGAAGCTACTTCCTGTTTGGGAGGAGCTGATAGAATATTTCCACCAAATTCTTATTTTATAGCTTCCAGAGGCCTCACAGTTTAAGTTTAAGGTCTGTATCTGCTGTAGGGGTCAAATGAGAGCAAAAGAGCAACAGAGGTCAGAGGTCACAGCAGACTTCATGTCTCAGCGTGGCCTCGGATGGTTAATATACCTTTTGGAGCTCATCTGAAGGACTGTCTGGCACTAATCTTCTTCCAAGTCTCAGTACTGACGAATAAAAAAGAGGCTTTGTGTTATGAAATGTTTTATCAAGACCACAATACAGGAGGCTCATATAGGGACAAACACACATGTATGTACACACAAATGTATACACATACATACATACACACATACACAAAAGGTATGATCTTAATTTTGTGATATATCAATACAGGCAGACAGACAGACTGATTGTTTTATTGATTGATTTACAACAGAAAAGGACTAAAATTGTTCCAGCAGTATGAATATACTTCTGAATCAGAAACAAATAATAAATATTATTTGGAAAATAAAAAAAAAGTTGTTATTTAATGCACAGAACAGTATTTGTGGACAATTGTTATTAAGTACAGAGCAAAACTCTGTCCTAAAAAAAATAAATCCAGTTTGTGATGCACATCAGCTTCCTTCCGGGTCGGGGGTCAGAATGACACAGTGGAGCGACAGCTCTGCAGAGAACAGGGATACAGTCAAGTCAGCCCCAAGCCAAGTCGGCTCCATACAAACTCGCACGGGGCTCTGAAGGGTCCGAGTTGGTCGATACCGGGACCAACTCGGCCCAAAGCCTCATGCACTCACGTGACACGCCAAACATTGTATTTGTCATGCTGAAAAACAAAATACCAGTAAATAACCGGGAGGGATCAAACATGTCTGCAAACTTCTCATTTACCTGTCAATCAAAGAAGGAAAGGGGCGGGTTATAGTAGCTCAGCAACCAATGAAAAAGAGCACATGAGGCTCACTGTTTTTTTTTTTTTTATATAGTGCTTTATTGGACACACACTTTACATTGCATTATTCATTCTCTCCATATTGGGTGGTGGTAAGCTACTATTGTAGCCACAGCTACCCTGGGGTAGACTGACGGAAGCGAAGCCATCGGCCCCTTCAACCACCACCAACCATTCACTCTCACACTACTTTCATACTTAGGCAAGGTGGGTGAAGTGAACCTGTGCTGGAGGTTCCTTGGTTCTCTAAAAGTAGAACAGGAGGTAAAGCCTTTAGCTATCAGGCTCCTGTTATGTGGAACCAGCTCCCAGTGTCTGTAAAGCCCCGGTCACACTGCCCGAACTTTGCTGGAGCGTCCCTGGAGCGGTGAAAAAAATCCATCACCGCTCGTAACCGTTCACCACCGTTCACCACCGTTCACCACCGTTCACCACCGTTTAACAGAAGTTGGCCTCCGTTGAAGCAACGCCGTAAACGCTCGGCCACCGCTGATGTTACCAGAGGGGCCCTCCTTCCGCTCCGAAAGTTTTGAGCTGCACAAAATATTCCGAGCGGTGAGGAGCGTTGAATTTTCCGCCCCGGCAACGTTCACCCCCGCTCCACCAACGCCCAGTCCAAGTTTGGCACCGCTAGACGCAAGTTCGTGGACGCTCGGGTCCGCCAGGCCAACGCAATCCTGAACGCTGGACCGCCGCTGCTCCGCTGCGTTGCCCGGGCGGCGATTAAACGTTGCACAAACGTCGGTGGAGCGGTGGGAAGCGTTCTCCAAGCGGACACGGGGTTGGTGGAATAGTGGAATGGAATAATAAATGAAAAAGGTTGAAGTAATATATATGTAACAGTATTTTTTCACAGTTGTTAACACCAGAACAGCCAAGACGGTCTGACAGACCGGTTGGGTTTTTATAATTCAAATAAATCTGTTAAAATAATTCCCCTGTCCTCTAATTCTTTGACTTTTCCTAAATATGTGTCTTGTATGTTTTTCTGAAGCAAATAAGGTTTCTGAAGCAAATAAGGTCCTAACAATGACACACATAATATTACAAAGCATTTATACCTCCAAAAGATAAAGAAGATGCACTTCATGTTGCTTTTTTTCTGCGATTGATTTGTTGTGGTTCATATGCCGCATCTGAGCAGGGAGCGAGCTCTGACAGCGGACAATCAGCCAAAAATATCAACCAAATCCCCCCCCCCCCCAAAAAAAAAAGACAATAAAAAGAGGCATAACAGAAGCTTTAGCAATGACACAGGAAGTCAGTGAGGGGGAATCGGATGGCGGAGACGTGTCGGACAGTCCAGGCAGAACCTGCAGTGGCGCATGAAGCGCTCACGCGTCGCCTCCAGGTATAGAGAATTACTGTAGGCTACTGTCAGTTTACCACTAGATAATAATAACATAAAATGGTGTGAAAATAATAAACTAATGTAATAAATCTCTACACAACAGTGAACACGGTAGTTGGAGCACTGCAGCGTCTCCAGATGTGCCAGTTACAGATTCGGGTAAAATATTATATCCTCCATCAAAGTGCAGCAAACCAAGTGTTTTTCGTTTCCAAAAATTAATTTGAGAACGAACATATTTTCTGAATAAATACCTTTGTCCTGTAGAGCCTGCAGTCCCAGAATCAAATGAGCAGGGTGAGGACGGGACGGTGTGGGAAGTTGTCCGTCCTGGTGCGCAGCCGGGGAGACTTATTTTACTAATTTCAATATGTTCTTGATTACTATTGACGGTTAATAACACAACTGTTTTGTGTGTGTTGGTGTGTGTGTGCGTGTTTATCAAGGAAACGAGTGCGCGGAGTGTGAGAGGTGACGCTGCGCAAATGCGCTGTAAAAAGTCAAATAAATTTTAAAACCTGATTTGAGGCATTAATAAAGCAGACATGAGGCATTAAAATGTTTGCTGATACTCTTGACTTAATATTTTGTTTATTTATGTTAATTTCTAATACATTAGATTACAGAAAAACAACCTGTCGGTGTGCTCCTGTATGATGGTCTGGCTGATCGTTGCAGCCTTTGGAGGGGGTGTAACATCAGCAGTGGCTGAGCGTTTACGGCGTTGCTTTAACGGAGGCCAACTTCTGTTAAACGGTGGTGAGCGGTGGTGAACGGTTACGAGCAGTGATGGATTTTTTTCACCGCTCCAGGGACGCTCCAGCAAAGTTCGGGCGGTGTGACCGGGGCTTAAGGGAGGCTGACACAGTCTCGGTTTTTAAGACGAGGCTTAAGACCTTTCTATTCAATAAAGCTTACAGCTAGGGGTCACGTCCTCTCTCTCCCTCTCTCAGCTATTATGTAACTGTTCTGTTAGGTGATGTTGGGAAATGAGTCATGGATTTATTGCATAAATCTGTGAACCTGTTGTGGTGTATGGCTTTAAGCCACAGCATAGTCATGACAATGGGACGTGACTGCCGTAAACCGGGGATACACAGTTCAGTGTAATGGCTGCTGATGTGCAATAAAGTACCGTGAGCGCACCACCACTATCCATGTGTTATTGGACATAACACCTGTGTCCACTTCTATGGAAATAAAATGATCTGTCCCCCTCTCTCTCTCTTTCCACTACGGGAGACTAAAAAGTCAGAACACCGAAACCCTGGACGAAGAGGCTGTCTCTGAGGTGGACTAGAGCCGTGCTTGACAGCTGTGAACAGCTGCTCCACTGATTAATCTAGGTAACCCGGACTCAGTGGGTGTAAGCGTTTACTAAACCCTGGGCTCCTACCATGTAGAACCGGCTCCCAGTTCTGCTCCTTCTCTCGTTTCAATGTAATCTCATGGTACTACTGTAATTTCATTGTATTGCTACATGCCATTGATGATTGCTCCTCTTGTAGCCTCTGTACCCTGTGTTTATATATGAATTGTATGTAGATACAAGAAGCTGTCTGTCCTATCTCCTTCTCTTTCTGTCCCCTCACCCCAACCGGAACAGCAGGAAGACCACCTCTGAACCTGGAACTGCAAAGGTTTCATTCCTGTTAAAAGGGAGTTTTTCCTTTCCACAGTTGCTTATGCTTGCTCATGTGGATCTGTTGGGTTTCTCTGTAAAAGTGTCTAGAAACGACCATGTTGTAACTGGCACTTCATAAATAAAGCTGAAATAAAGCTGAATTGCCCAGGGACACAACAACAGTTTTATGCCTGCGGGACCGGGGATCGAACCGCCAACATTCCGGTTATGAGACGACCCGCTCTACCATCTGTGCTGCTGTTGCCCCAGACTCATGTGATAACAATGCTTTTTTTCATTGCTTGTTGCGCTATTTTTTGATTGACAGGTAAGTGAGAGGCTTGTTTGAGTCCTCTGGGATATTTACTGTTTTTTTTTTTTTTTTTCCAGCGTGAGAAATACAATGTGGCGTGAGTGCGTGACAAAAGAGGCTTTCGGCCGAGTTGGTAAGCAGCTTACAGTCCAGTCGGCCGCTTGGGAGCCCCCGCGCGAATTTGCATGGGGCCGACTTGACTGTATCCCAGGGTGCAGCCCAGTTGGTCAGGGCCGACTTGGTTTTGAGCCGACTTCACTGTAAGCCTTTTTCGGCTATGACTTTACTTATTGCACCTTTCAGATAATGGTTAAAGTTTATCTCCGTAATCTTCGCTGCGCACAGTGATGGTGTCACTTACGGTTTTGCCACTGGAATTCACCAAAAAAATTTGAAAACAAAAAGCGGCAACGCTGATTGGCTCGGCCGTTTCACTGCTCTGTTGCATTCTCTTTCTATAGCCTTTTCCCCAGACCCACCTCAGCTCCAAAATCCAAATGTGGATGTGGAGTGGGTGGGGCTGGTTTACAAGGCTAAACATGGTCCCCCACCAGCAGAAATTACGCAGTTGGTATTTCCACATTTGGGGAATTTGCAGGGGTCAGCACAACCTCAGTGCAATGACTGAGTCTGGCATTGGGTGAAGCATCTGAAAGGTAAGTAAGTGTCAGCATATGCTGGTAATCTATTCTCTGTTATAGTCCTGATGAGATGAACTTTGCTGTCATACACATCCTTCTTTTATATACTCTGGTGGGCAAGAGCAATTCTATTACATTATATAACCAGAAAAAACGGAAATCATTAACAGTCTTTTTACACACCAGGTCTTTTGTTGTATGGTTTTACTGAGCATTGGCTTCACATATAACCAGACAGCAACAGCTTCACATTATTGGACCTTGGATTTACTTCCTAAATACAATTTGAGGTTTTTAACACTAGGTTTACCAAGCAGGGGGCGGTTTGGCCCAACCCATCCCAGAACCCAGAGAGGGGCCACAGTGGCTCAGTGCTTTTGAATACACAAGTCGTTGTCCTCCAGCCAGCCACCTTTCACTTGTAAATGCAGCCACTATGCAATGAATCATGCAGGAATGAGGCCCAAACAGAGGGAGAAGTGTAGCACACACACCAATGTTCAGCTGATGCTTCTAAAACTCTCTTCATGTAATAGTTTGTATCAGTTTGACACAAATTACCATTTTCAGAAGAGAAAATTTTGTTGTGGATGTAAGGTATCATTTTGCACGAGAATTGGGGAGTTTGCACATTTTATTAGTGCGTGTATTTCATAGTTAAAAAACTAAGATATATTTTACAGTGCATCTGTGGGTGCTGTGTATGAAAACAATATTTGTCATAACATAGTATGTAAAGTGCCTTGAAAAAGTCTTCACCTCTTTTGAATTCTTTGCCCTTTTTCTTAAATTTCATACTTTGAACATTAAGTTATAAAATTGGCATATTTTGTGAGGAACCAACATCAAATGGGACACAACTGTGCAGTGAAATGAAATTTGTACAACATTTAAACTTGTTTTTAGAAATAAAAACCTGAAAAGTGGGATGTGCAATATTATTCACCCTCTTTTCTCATAATGGCTTCAGAAGTTGTCTGATTGTTTCCTCAATGATCAAATGTTGAGTTAATGACTAAACAGAGTCTATCTGAGTGCAATCTGATCTTAGAACAGATGTAGCTGGTCTGCAATGGTCCCGATGGTCTGTCAGAGAAACAAATGCAAAACTACGCTCTTCTCTGTGCCACAAAATCAGTCCTTCTGTTGAGGGGAGGTTTGAGGTGGCCTTTTCACAAGGCTACCCCTGCACTGAAGTGCCTTCCTCCCCCTCACACTCTGGCCCCCAAACCCCCACCACAAAACAAATCCATTGTTTGGAGAAAGAATCTTCCTTCCTGGCTCTTCCCCCCCAATAGGTATGCATGAGCCAACAACCTGGCAGGTATCGGCTGCATTTACAAAAGAAAAGCCGGCCAGTGAGTGGCCACTGAGCTGTGCACTGAAAATCAGGGGAAAAGGGGAAGAGTTTCATAGGTAGGAAAAAAAAAAAGAAAACTTGGGATTAAAAAAATTCAGTCTGTTTGGAAAGAGTCTTCCTGGCCGATTTGCCAATTTTATATATTTATGTTTGCAGTATGAAATTTAACAAAAGGTCAAAAAATTCAAGGAGGAAATATACTTTTGCAAGGCGCTGTATGTGCTTGTAGAAAATATAACACTGAATCAGCATCTAATGTAAAACTGAAGTAAGAGGGTTGACTCAGTAGAGAGACAGATATGATATTATATGTCAAACCGAAAGATTTATGGCCCCCAATAAACCCCTCCCCTCGCCATATGTCCACCATTTGTCCAGCGTATGTCCACTGCGCATTTGTCCCCCCCCCCCCCCCCCCAAACTTCCTTCCGTCTGAGGTCTTTTGAAGTTTTTACGACGGGTTAGGTGTTGACACATCTGAAGGGATGAGTAGGAGCCAGACAGTCGGTTAGAGGGGGTGAATTTATATTGTACCTGGAGATGGCGGAGAAGCGTGTCATGAAGACGCAGCCGGAATCTCTCATCAGCGAAACTCCTGTCACGATTTTTAATGAATTTTCAATGTTGGGCACTACGCCGAAAAAGAGCGTTATATACCTTTACCGGACTCAGATGCCCCCGGAAGAATTGTTACATGAGGAATGGTCTCTATCCTCATACGGCGTTGGAGGTAGCTGGGGATTTTTCTTTAAATATGACATTGGCGAACTCTGTCTTTATCAGTTGGACGGCAATGAGAAATTTGGGCCTTTTTCGTCTCAGACAGCTGTCTCATCGAACGATTGGGGTGTTCTGATGATGCTGCTTGACAGGTATCACAGCTGGTGCACGAGGGATAAAGATTCAGGAGACTGTGCCCGCTTAACACAGTCTCCTGATTCACAAATTGATCAGCGAAAGATGAGATTCTGTGCTGTATGGCAGACTAAAACAGTGGCGTGCGGTCGGTGGTTTTTCCGTGCGAGCATGCAATCGACAAACGACGAACGGCCGACAGATAGTTTTGTTTTGGAAACCTTTAACAGTGAGTGCGGAGTATACAGAAAGATTCTTGACTTACCATTTGATGCAATGATAGAGAAGATGAAAGAAAATGGTGGAAAAATAACCACTCTGTTTCACAACTCGCGTGATTGGAGAGACGTGGTTAGCGTGAGAAGAACACTTACGTTTTAAACCACGCCTTCTGCCTTGTACATGTCGTCGAGGACTATTTATTGAGAGGTGGGAGAAGTTGTGGCGTCAGTACATCTGTTATTTTTTTCTTCCTTGACATATAAAAAGGAGCTCTCTCTCGACTTCAGCCATGCAGAAGTACAGCAATAGGAGATTTTCTGCCGGGTTCAAGCGTCCTCATCCGGGGTACCCTGATCTGCTGAGTGAGGACTCTCTGCCTTTATTTTCTGAAACCCTCAGCCAGGAAGAAGAACAAGAAGACTTTCAAGCGTTTTCTCCATCATTATTATCATGCTCTCAGAACCCGAATATTTCTGCATACGGACCATCCTCTGTCCTGAATGAGGATGAGCTGACGTGCGACTGTCCTCGTGCCCTCAGCCACGAGGAAGCTGTTTCATCATCATCATCATCATCTTCGTTGTCTCCCTGTTCTCACCCGACAACCGGCTTCAACAACGAGGAGCTGGCCTGCAATTGTGATTTTGAAACTCTTCATCAGCGCAGTCTGGTGCAGGCGGGCAAGGCCGCTCCTGTGCAAGCGGAGGAGGGGGAGGAGGAGGCTGCCCCGGTCTTGGTCAAACCCGGGGGAGGTGCAGGGCCTACATCGCCAAGTGCTGGAGAATCTGGAGAGGATGATGTCGACGGCTGGATCTCAGCTGGTCTGATCGGTACAGTGAAACTGGGTTTGCTTCACCTGCTGAACCTGGTGATAGGCAGATACCAGAAGGAGACCTGTTACGGGTGCAGGACCAATCACCCTAGTCAGAAGCATCATCCGTGTCTTGATGTTGAGACAGATGGCTATTTTTCGGAGCATTACGACCGCTTGATGGCCACACTTTTCACACCCAAGCTGATCCCATCCATACAAAAGCTGTTGATTCTCAGGAAAATCCGTTCCGACGAGGAGAGAATCAGAGCGATCGTGGAAACCCTGATCTTTGAGCTCAAATCTGTTCGGAGAGTGGCAGAGCTGATCTGCGACTTTTACGACTCTGATGTCGGACAGTCCGTGACCACTGATCAACTCTCTGCTGTGAGTGACTGCTGGAAGAGTGAGTGAAAAACAAGAAGAAGAAAAAAGAAGAAGGAGGAGGAAAGATGGGGAATTTGTTAAGTCAAACTATCAAGCTAGATGATGTTATTTCTCAGTTGAAGAGACTTCTAACCAATGTTATCTGTAAGAGAGTCCTGGGTTGTGCATACAGTATGATTACCGATGCTGAAATTCAACGCATGGAAAAAATTCATGCTCAAGTCCGGTCGTGTCGGGGAGATGCAGCATGGTGGGTTATGGTGCAAAACACTATAACGAGTGCTTCCGAATCCAGTCTGTCCTCTGTATTTGCGAAAATTGTACACGAATTGTCTAAAGATTCTCTATCTACAACTAAGTACCACATAATATCTTTGTACACGCTGTTTGTCGATGCCGTCTCACTTTCCATTCAATGCGGGCTCGGTCTCAGTCCTTCGGATGAAGTGGACAGACTTCATTCTGCTTTGCAGATGAATTTGGATTGTTCTATTCTGCGTAATGTGTTGGTGATGATAAAGCCGTATTATTACTAGTCAGTAGCGATTGATTTCACTCTTGTAGAAGTATTTCTGATTAAACTATGCCTCGAATAATAAAAATACTGTTGAAGTCTTCCCCCTCCGTCTGTCTGACTGTTTGATCATTTACGACCGTACTGTAAGGGTGTGAGTGTTTGAAGCTAGCTGCAGCTGCAGATTCTGGGTAGAAAACAAGGCCTCACCATACAGAGACGCATAGGGTGTGCTTGATTTAAGGAAGTAGAAGGAAGTCACATCCGAGTGAGATGTCTGGGTGCGAGGATGGGAGCGGGGTGGGTTCTGATCTGAGGAAGTCAGGCATCCTCCGTAGGTGAAGAAAAAGAAGGGATCATAAAACGGGGGTAATTTAGTTCGACAGGTCTACTTCAAAGCTTTTATCAGATAGCATACGAGCAGGGGACGTCTGGGAGTAGATTGTGGGAACAGCATAGGAAGTTGTCTTATGAACAGGGTCACTCTGATAGAAATTAAAAAAAAAAAAAAAAGAGTTTGTTTAGTTCAGATACAATATTTATATGCTATTCTTAGAAGAAAATTGATTGTGAGCAGGTCAAAACTTTTCTCAGAAACAAACTATGATACCTGTGTCCGAAGGATAAAAAAATAAGATCTTTAAGTTTTCGTCCTCTACTTTTTCCACTATTTCATCAGTCACATTCAGGAAGACATTACAAAGTACCACAACCCCATAAAAAATCTTTTATTCCTCCTGAACAAAAGAAAAATAAGACAGAGAGTTCTACATATTTATTTTATCCGCTACTGTTCTCTCAACATCTCTTTACCCGTGAGCATGCGTCTTAGCATGTTTGTGTAATTATATTTTATCGGTGGATCCTATCAAAGAAGAATCTCTGTCACCACCATGGACAGACAAGAAGTCTATCTTTCTTCTATCTTGTATTGTTTGATCCGTGATCAGTTTCTCACAAAGAGTAAATCCGGTCTAATTTTAATTCGTACGAGTCTGATCAAATGTGTCAAAAGTTTAAAAACATCAAGAGTTAAAAAAAAAAAAAAAAAAAAAAAAAAAAAAACAGCTATCAGATCAAGAAGAAGAAAAAAGAAAAAGATTTGATGACCTCTGAAAATGCTGTGGTTTAAAGAATCTTTGGGCTTCTCTTCACACCCTACTGCACTTCCCCTCAGAAAGAATATTCACTTCCTCCATGACCCAACCTCTCTCTAACACCTCATGCCGATCCTGTGATCTTATTGGAAGGATCAAAAGTCATAAAAACCACCAAAAACAAATGCAAAATAGCTAGCTGGCACGGATATAAGTGACAGTCAGTCACTTCAGCTTGCAACAGGCAGAGCGAGGAAGGAGAGAGAAGAAGAAGATCACTGCTTGAGAAAAAAAACCAAACACCCCGTCAATAACACCGCAAGATGGCCGGTAGGACGAATGGACTGGAAAATTATTTTCTCTTTGAAAAAGTGTGAGAGCGAGAAAACAAAGTGCATTTTAATATATTTTTCTAGACAAGACTAATTTCTTCGGTGAATCATCATCATCCACAGAGCCGACGACCCATTCTCGATGTAAGTACCATAGTTTTTAAATTTCATGTTATTTGATCAGACAAAAATGGATTTCTTTTTTTTTTAAACAAGTTTTTACCCCTGTTTAACTAAGTTTTTTTTTTTTTTTTTTTTTAAGTTGAAGAAGAAGAAGAAGAGGAAGACTTTAACCTGACCCGGGATGATTTTGGTAAATTGTTAAATCAATCCTGTATTTAATTGAGAATAATCGTCTATGGGATCTAACGAGGTTTGTTTTGTTTTTACGATTGACACATGAGCTGGACAGGCTCGATAATCAGACTCGGAATCTGACCTCAACGGCCAGTGAAGTCCCAGGACCTTCAAACACTGCCCGTCAGAATCTGACAAGAAATAGGTCAATTATCACGGATTCTCTACAAGAGTTATCCTCTCTCCGTACCAGGGGTATTTTTTTTTTTTTTTTTTTTTTTAAATCTTCAGAGATCCCAAGACATTATGGAGGTCTCACTATCTCTGTTTTATTTAAATTTCCAGTTTTTCCTCCGAATCGAGAAGACACTCCGGGGACTTCCGGTTCTGGATTAAGAGCTCGCTTTTCCCGGGGTAGGTTTACCTGATCTGATTCATTCAAGTAATTATTTGATGTCTCCTAGCTCTGAGCCGTTTCGACGACAATGATCACACGCAAGTCTCGGGAGACCTCAACAACCTCTGTACTCACGGTAAATCTTTTTTTTTTTTTTTTTTTTTTTTTTAAAGTTTATTAAGTTTGTTTAAAATAAAAAATAAAACTTCTGACGATCGTCTTCATATTAAAGATCTCCTGTTCGCACCTGGTCGAGTAGAAACCGCTGTCAATACAAGCGAGGTGGTCGATCTCACTGGTAAGATTTTTTTTTTAAATATTGATGGTGGGATAAAATAATAATGTCATGCATGTATGTAACCTTTTCTTAAATTATTCCTGTATTTTAAGGGCCTACGCAGACCGAGCCTCCTACTACAATCCAGGAGCTCAGAGGCATGTATTTATTCTTTCTATATTCCTTCTTTATTTATTTACTCAGTCTTAAATGATCCCTTGATTAATTTTATTTATTTGTTTATTTATTTTTTCAGCTCTCGTTCCAAGAACACCATCTCCACCCATCGCTGATCACGACCCCGAAACTGTGTCTGAGCCTGAGGCTGATCCTGGACATGACAGCGAGACTGACGATGATCTGAGGGGTAGGTTTTACGATTGAGATGTGGAGAAAAACTTTATATTTATAGCATGTATGTATGTATTCATTTTTTTTCTTTTCATTTATAGGCCCGGCTGAGGTACCACCACCACCACCACCACATCAGGATGGTGCGGACATCCACTATGTGAATGGTAAGTACTTTATTTTGTTCTCACTAAGTGTTCTGTACATAATTGGGAAATATATATCCTATACGTGACTTTTTCCTCTATCCTCATTTTTTTTTTTTTAGATTTTTTTGTTCGAGATACGGAGTTGGGAGAAGACCGGACTCTTCTTGGCATCGTTAGAAATGCTGCTTTCGACACGGCACTTCGGAAGGCCAAAGCAGTTGCTGCCGACGTTCTGAACTGGAGCTTCATGCGCGGTGGGATAGCATATCTTCAGTACGGTGATCTGCAACGGCTCATGGATGAGCGCTTAGAGCAAGCCTTGTCCTGTTAAAAAAAAAGAAATAAAACATCCTGAAGCAGTAAAGCATGACATTCAAAAATAAATGATTGAAAATCCCCGAGCAGTGTGATTTCAGAAAAATTAAAAACCCCATGGCGCGCATTTTAGACTTAAACTTTCTGTTAGAGTGCCTGGTTCGAGATCCTGAATCATTCATAATAAACGATGTGAATTTATCACCGAGTGCATTTCAATCTGGGTCTGGTTACCATTCCGATTCGTCAGCATCATACCCCAGTGTCAGTCATGAACCTCCTCCTCCTCCTCCTCCTCCTCCTCCTCCTCCTCCTCCTCCTCCTCCTCTTCCTCCTCCTCCTCCTCCTCCTCCTCCTCCTCCCCCTCCTCCACCTCCTCTTCCTCCTCCTCCTCCTCCCCCTCCTCCTCCTCCCCTTCCTCCTCCTCCTCCACCTCCTCCTCCCCCTCCTCCTCCTCCTCCTCCTCCTCCTCCTCCTCCTCTTCCTCCTCCTCCCCCTCCACCTCCTCTTCCTCTTCCTCTTCCTCCTCCTCCTCCTCCTCCTCCTCCTCCTCCTCCCTGTCTACCCCACTCAGAACCATCTTGCTCCAATTCAGATTTGCAAAATGATGCTTCAGCATCAAGAATTCTGCGTGATCGATTTAATAATGTTGAGATAAGACAGATGTTAAACCTTCCAAATACACAGAATGTACCAGATCTCGCAGAGTTTTACGAGAATGTTATGAGAGTCATCGAACATCTTGCAGAGAGAACCAGGTCGGAATCTAACCGTAATGAACTGGTTCAATTGGAAATTGTCGGTGAGAATGTGCGAGAGCACGTTTCTTTCACTGTTGACCAGCATGGTGATAACATTCTCCCCGTATTTGAAAACTTACTCGATCAAATGGTTCAGTCAAATACAGATGTTGCTGCTGACGCAGGACTGGAAATCGTTGTACAGGTTGTACGTGACCCGCGAGGCGGAGTTAAAAGAAAATTAGAATGCACTCTTGAACATGAGGTGTTACAGCGTAAGAGGCATCACCTCTACATCGTCTACAATAGGACCGATAAGCTCTGTTTCTCCATTTGTCTGGCACATTTAACAGATCCCAAATTAAATGATTCACAGGCTGAAGAAAGGGGAAGTTGGTTACAGTATCAGGCAGGCTTGACCAGTCAGACTGAAGTCTCCTTCACTGACGTCCCTAAATTTCAGGAGCTCTTACAACGGAAAATAGTCATATTTATGAGAAATCGTGAAAATAGAGCCCTCTCGAAATTTGAGACAGCTTTCAGTGACCGATCTCGCCCAATTTTCTTGTACTTAGCTGAAAACCACTTCTCGGGGATTAAAAACCTCAAAGGGTTCCTTGGTATCCGATATGTATGCAGTTTCTGTTTTCAAGGATACAATAACCCTCATACACACAGCTGTGGCGGTTACTGTGCTGTATGTAATGACCCTGACTGTAAACAGAGGGTGTGGAGCCCTGTGACCTGTGATCGTTGTAACAGAACCTGTCGTTCGTCAGAGTGTTTCGACAAGCATAACGAGCCGAGAGAGAGAAACCGTGGTGAGACGAATGCTAGTAACTGTGATATTTACAAGAAATGTCTTAAATGTAACTCTACATACACAAAAAGATTGACCAGGGAGAACAGGGAGCATGTGTGTATAAAGAGATGCTGTAAAACCTGTGGTGAGAGCCTCGCAGATGAGTCAGAAACTGCTGGTAATCAGGATCGTCACCTCTGTTACATGCAGCCTTTAAACGTAGACGAGAAACACTCGGAGAAGTTGATTTTTTATGACTTTGAGACATTTGTTGATCAGACAGGTGTACATAGACCGTATCTGGTCTGTACAAAAACCTTGAGCGGTGTTGAATGGTATGCTTACGGTCTTGACTGCTTGGAGAAATTCATCGCTCATTTCAGAAAACCTTGCTACAAAGACTCGGTCTTCATTGCGCATAATTCGAAAGGATTCGATAGCTACCTGATTGTTAACACCATGGTTAAATTAGGTATTGAACCCTCTCTTATTATGATGGGTGGTAAAATTCTGCAGCTCAGTGAGTCGGACTATAACCTAAAATTCATCGACTCTCTCTCTTTCCTCAGCATGCGTCTCTCTGATATGCCGAAAGCAATGGGGTTCGAGGATCAGTCGAAAGGCTTTTTCCCTCACAAGTTCAGCTCCGCAGGGAGTCTGAAATACATGGGACCGTACCCCCCACCTACTGATTATGGTTTTGAGCGTATGTCACGCCCCGAACAGGTGAAATTTCAGGGGTGGTATGATTCGGTCTCTCGCGGTGTATTCGACTTTGAGAAGGAAGCTTTGTTTTACTGCAAAAACGATGTCCAGATTCTCTTTGAAGGGTGCGTTAGATTCAGAAATCAGTTTCTGAATGAGACAAAAGTTGACCCGTTCAGTTGGATAACTATATCCTCAGCCTGTATGAAAGTTTTTCTCACAAACTTTCTACATCCTCGCACACTCGCCATTCCTCCTCCTGATGATTACCGTCGTCAGGTCAAAAGTTACTCTCACGCTTCTATCCAGTGGTTGGAATGTGTGTCACACAGCCGGGGTGTTTTCATCCAGCATGCTCTAAACAGAGGCGAGAAGCAAATAGGTCCTTACTTTGTTGACGGGTTTGCAACAATCGATGATGTGGAATGGGTTTTTGAGTTCCAGGGTTGTTTTTTCCACGGCTGTCCGATTTGTTTTCAGCCGCATGAAACATGCCCTCTGACCGGGAAGCCCTTTGAAGAGCTGTACACAGCTTCAGAGGAAAAATTACATCGGCTGAGATCCGTCTACGGTCTATAGACCTGTGTGATCTGGGAACACGAGTGGCTGGAGATGAAAAAATCAGATCCGCGAGTAGGCGAGTTTCTGAAGGAATTTGACCCTCCCGAACCTCTCTCCCCCAGACAGACTCTGTACGGAGGCCGTACGAGTGCGCTGCGGCTGCGGTACACAGCGGGTGCTGGCGAATCTGTGCATTACGTGGATGTAACTTCATTATGTCCGTACGTAAACAGCAGTTGCGCTCATCCTTTAGGCCATCCCACCGTAATTCATAAAGATTTTGACGACCCTCAAAACTACTTTGGGTTAATTCGAGCCGTCGTCAACCCCCCACGGGGTCTCTTCCACCCGGTGTTACCTTACAAATCTTCCAGGGGTAAACTGCTGTTCACTCTCTGTCGCACCTGTGCTGAGATAAATAACCAGATGAACTTATGCGATCATGATGAAAACGCCCGTGCATTGACGGGGGTGTGGGTCACTCCCGAATTCAACAAAGCTCTGGAGCTCGGGTACAAAGTTGCAAAAATCATCGAAGTTTGGCACTTTAGCGAGCTTAGCGAGCGTAGCGACTCTGTTTTTGTAGGATACGTGCACACTTTTCTGAAGGGGAAACAGGAAGCGTCAGGCTACCCGGCAGATGCGGTGGATCAGGAAAGCAGGGACAGATACATACAGCAGTACAAACTGGAGCAAGGCATTCAGCTCGATGCGGACAGAATCCGGTTTAACCCGGCGCTTCGCTCTGTCTGCAAACTGGCTCTGAACTGCTTCTGGGGAAAGATGGCAGAGAGGCCTAATCTAACACAGACCTCGATCGTGTCTGATCCTGCACAGTTCTTCAGTTATCTGTTTTCAGGAAAGTATCAGATCAAGTACTTTTCTTTTCTGAACAACGACGCTGCTTTGGTTCAGTGGAATTACAACGAGAGGTGTGTTGTTCCACCCGGGAGAACCAATAATGTATTTGTCGCTGCTTTCACTACAGCTTACGGACGCTTGAAGCTTTACAGTTATCTGGAGAGATTGCGGGAGAAGGTGCTCTATACAGACACTGACAGCATAGTTTACCTCCTGAAGGATGGTGACACGCCTCTTGAGCTGGGTAATTATCTGGGGGATTTAACGGATGAACTCTCGGGTGACACCATTTCCGAATTTGTGGCGGCAGGTCCCAAGACTTATGCGTATCAGACAAAAAATGCTAAAAAGGTGGTGATGAGAGTGAAAGGGATTACTCAGACTCGTGACTTTTCTGACAAAGTCAGCTTTGACAGCGTGAGGGAGCTGGTGGAGGGCTATCTCAGAATCCAAAGGAGTGATTCGATTGACATTCCTCAGCAAAACATCATCAGAGACAAAAGGGGGTTTCTGCTGAAAAATTCTTCATTCATGAAAAAGCTTCGCATCGTTTATGACAAACGTAAGCTCTCCCATGATGGTACTTCGGTACCGTTCGGTTATTAGTAAATAACCTGATCTCGTTGCTGATGTTGATGATTTTTTTTTTTTAATGAAATGTCAGACTTTACCGTGATGGAGGAAATTGATTTTGATCCTAGATTTTGTACGCCTTTTTCATGTTTAATCTCAGGCCCGAGCGGCTCTGGGAAGTCATTTTTTGTAAAAAGTGTTTTACAGGATTGTGAAAATGTAATGAACCGAAAACCGGATAATATTGTTTGGATTTATACTTCGTTTCAACCTTTGTATGCCGAGCTGCAGAAGACCAATAAAAACATAACGTTTGTGAAAGGATTGCCTGAATCATTCGAAGATGAGACCCTGTTTCCTCCTGATAAGCAACATCTGGTGGTATTAGATGATGTGATTTTCGAGGCTTCAGATCATCCTGATGTGGTGCGGATTTTTACTCAGTACAGACACCACAAACAGATGTCCGTATTCATGCTGACCCAAAATGTGTTTCATCAGGGTAATTACTCACGTACAATCAGTCTTAATTCAAACTATTTTGTCTTATTCAAGAACCGGCGTGACAAGCTTCAGATGAAAACATTAGCTCATCAGATCTTTCCATCACAAAAAGCGTTTTTCCTGGCGAGTTTTGACGATGCTACAAAGGACCCTCACGGGTATTTAATCGTTGACCTGACACACAGCTGTCCAGAACAGTACAGACTTAGGACGGGTGTACTGCCTAACCAGTGGCCTGCGGTTTATATTCCAAAAAACAAATAAGACGACATGTCAGCGCGATTAAAAAGGAACGCTCCCTTTCTGAAAGCTCTGTATTATGCCACGCCTAAGAAGCAGAAGGATATTTTAAAGGACTGTCCGGCGGATCTCCTTCAGTCTTTGGCCAAAATCGCTCTCAATCTGTTAAAAGGGAACATTCCTCTCTCTTGCTGTCAATTTAAAAAACTCCAGAGACATAAAAACTTGCTCAGACAACTGGCTGATAGAAAGATCAGTCTAAAGCGGAAACGTAGCGTTTTGCAAACAGGTGGTTTTCTTCTACCTCTACTAACAACAGCCATTCCTCTCCTGGGAAACTTGATAGGAGGCTTGATCAATAAACGCAATTGAAAATGCAGAAAATATATCTCGTGTCACCTCATCAACTAAACCGCCTGACTCACACAGCTTCAACCGCGTCTGATGCAAATGCATCTCCCGGCAGCAGCAGCAGCAGCAGCATGCGGCAGAATGCGGAACAAGACTTGGATTTCAAAATGAGGCAAATATTACAAGAAAGAGGACTTGGCGCCTATGAAAAAATTAAAAAGTACAATACTCTGTTGCAGCGTTACCTTAACCTGGTCAGACAGGGAGAAAATGAACTCCATTCTCTGACTCTAACGCTGCCTCCTGAGGAGGGATCTGACAGACAAGCTAAGGAGCTGAAAAGATCAGAAGAGGAGGAGGAGGAAGAGAAGCGAGAGGGAATGCAGGAGATATTAACAAACCTACCTACCCGTGATCGCAAAAATGCTGAGTATGTTTTAAATAAGTTATCGGAGACTGACAGCGGCTGGAGTTCCAGAGGATAGTTTATCTATAGAGGTAAACCGTTAAAGGGTTCTCATGTGATTGATCTGGTGAAAAACTTAACAGCTGCGTATAAGAAACCCCCAAAGTCACAGCCAAGAGGGTGGAAGCTGTTTCTTGAGACATTATCTGAGCTGAATGTCCCTGAGAGCGCGGTGTCTAACCCTTTTGCTCGTGAGCAGTTTAGAGTTCTCAAAAACCAGACGCATACAGACTATGATGACATGCTATCTTCACAATCCTCACCGAGTACCGAGATGAGAAAGAAGAAGAAGAAGAAAAAGTCTACGAAGAGAAATATTCCATGGATCGACTTCACACCGTGATTTAAATAACACCATTACCAGAGTTTTTTTTTTTTTTTTTGTCTTTTAGAATTTTATTGACGTGAATAAAGTAAAAATGAATGAGATACAGAGTCTGATTCTTTTTTTTTTCACAAAAGCAAAACAATACAATTCATATTTTATAACAATCTCTAAACATTTGTAACGTACATGCGAGTTGATGTGGAGAAGACGAAGGAGAAGCAGTGATGCATCGTTGAAATTTCATAACAAACTTTCTCACCAAAACATCATTATGTATCACACTGTTTTTGTAGCGAGCTAGCACTTGTTTGTAAGACAAACCACTAGCTCTATGACACAGGTAAAAGACACAGTGATGCCCGCAGACGGTAGACAGCTCGTGTTGGAGTTGACGGTTGTGATAAATGATGTTTCTCGTCCTACCATAATTTTCCAGAAAACCAAGGATGCTTTTCGGATAATAATGGTTGTCAGGACTTAATCCGAAGGAGTCGAAATAGGTGGAAACCCCTCCTTCTTCCAGCGTGATTGCTAACCAGTGTTCACCGGGTAGATAGTGAGGGTGGGTGTTTACAATATAATACGCTGGTAGCTTTGACGGGGGATGGTTCTGTAATTCATCCGAAGCCCAGACACCGCAGACCGTGTCACCCAACAGATGGTTCATGAGTATTTCCAGTTCAGCAGTGTTCATCCTTTCATTCAGTAATAATCCACCAGCACCTGTCGTTTCGAATTGATCTCAAGGATAGTATCATACGCTGCGTAAACCACCAGAGTCGCTGTATGCGGTAAGGGGACCCTGAATCTCATCTCCAGTCTTAAAGTCCCGCTTGAAATGGGGTTCAGAGCTTCCACGTCCTCGTCAGGGTTTAGATTAAAAACAAATAAAACTCCCCCTAGAACTGCCACCTTAACGTGGTGGGGGAGTTTGAGAGCCCGCATGATCCCAGGAGCTATGTTGCCGGGGGGCTTTATGCCCCCTAGTAGGGTCTCCCATGGCAAACAGGTCCTGGGTGACGGGCCAGACTGAGAGCAGTTCAAAACCCCCTATGAGAAGAAAAAGAACAAAGGTCGTTACGTCGCCCGGTATGGCGCAGCCGGGGCCCCACCCTGGAGCCAGGCCTGGGGTTGGGGCTCGTAAGCGAGCGCCTGGTGGCCGGGTCTTTGCCCACGGGGCCCGGCCGGGCTCAGCCCGAAGGGACGACGTGGGCCTGACCTCCGGTGGGCTCACCACCCACCGAGGGAACCGTAGGGGCCGGGTGCAGTGTGGATTGGGTGGCAGCCGACGGCAGGGTGCCCGGCGACCCGATCCCCGGACACAGAGACTGGCTCTAGGGACATGGAATGTCACCTCGTTGGCGGGGAAGGAGCCCGAGCTTGTGAGGGAGGTTGAGAGGTACCGGCTAGATATAGTCGGGCTCACCTCCACACATAGCCTGGGCTCTGGAACCCAACCTCTCGAGAAGGGCTGGACTCTCCACTTCTCTGGCGTTGCCCGCAGTGAGAGGCGGCGGGCTGGTGTGGGTTTGCTTGTAGCCCCACAGCTCAGCCGCCATGTGTTGGAGTTCACCCCAGTGAACGAGAGGGTTGCATCCCTGCGCCTTCGGGTCGGGGATAGGTGCCTCACTGTTGTCTCGGCTTACGGGCCGAACAGCAGTGCAGAGTACCCGGCCTTCTTGGAGTCCCTGGGAGGGGTGCTGGACAGTGCTCCGACTGGGGACTCCATTGTTCTACTGGGGGACTTCAACGCCCACGTGGGCAGCGACAGTGAGACCTGGAAGGGGGTGATTGGATCGCACGGCCTCCCCGATCTGAACCCGAGTGGTGTTCTGTTATTGGACTTCTGTGCTAGTCACAGTTTGTCCATAACGAACACCATGTTCGAGCACAGGGGTGTCCATAAGTGCACTTGGCACCAGGACACCCTAGGTCGGAGGTCGATGATCGACTTTGTTGTCGTGTCATCTGACCTCCGGCCGCGTGTTTTGGACACTCGGGTGAAGAGAGGGGCAGAGCTGTCGACCGATCACCACCTGATGGTGAGTTGGATTCGCTGGCGGAGGAGGAAACCGGACAGACTTGGCAGACCCAAACGTGTTGTGAGGGTCTGCTGGGAACGTCTGGTGGAACCCTCTGTCAGCATGGCTTTCAACTCCCACCTCCGGGAGAGCTTCTCTCATGTCCCGAGGGAGGCTGGGGACATCGAGTCCGAGTGGACCATGTTCTCCACCTCCATTGTCGAAGCAGCTGCTCGGAGCTGTGGTCGTAAGGTCTCCGGTGCCTGTCGTGGCGGCAACCCCCGAACCCGGTGGTGGACACCGGAAGTAAGGGCTGCCGTCAAGCTGAAGAAGGAGTCCTATCGAGCCTTGCTGGCTCATGGGACTCCCGAAGCAGCTGACGGGTACCGGCAGGCCAAGCGAACTGCAGCCCGAGCAGTTGTGGAGGCAAAAACTCGGGTCTGGGAGGAGTTCGGGGAGGCCATGGAGGAGGACTATCGGTCGGCCTCGAAGAAATTCTGGCAAACCGTCCGGCGCCTCAGGAGGGGAAAGCAGGTCTCCGCCAACACTGTTTACAGTGGAGGTGGGGAGCTGCTGACCTCAACTGGGGATATTGTTGGACGGTGGAAGGAATACTTCGAGGACCTCCTCAATCCCGTCGCCACGTCTTCCGTGGAGGAAGCAGAGGCTGAGGTCTCAGAGGTGGACTCGTCCATCACCCAAGCTGAAGTCACTGAGGTGGTTGGCAAGCTCCTCGGTGGCAAGGCACCGGGGGTGGACGAGATTCGGCCTGAGTACCTTAAGTCTCTGGATGTGCAGGGACTGTCTTGGTTGACACGTCTCTGCAACATCGCGTGGCTGTCGGGGACAGTGCCTCTGGATTGGCAGACCGGGGTGGTGGTCCCCCTGTTTAAAAAGGGGGACCGGAGGGTGTGCTCCAACTATAGGGGGATTACACTCCTCAGCCTCCCCGGGAAAGTCTATTCCAGGGTACTGGAGAGGAGGATCCGACCGATAGTCGAACCTCGGATCCAGGAGGAACAATGCGGTTTTCGTCCTGGCCGTGGAACAGTGGACCAGCTCTATACCCTCCATAGGGTGCTCGAGGGTTCGTGGGAGTTTGCCCAACCAGTCCACATGTGTTTTGTGGATTTGGAGAAGGCATTCGACCGTGTCCCTCGTGGTGTCTTGTGGGGGGTGCTCCGGGAATACGGAGTCCGGGGCCCCTTGTTAAGGGCCGTCCGGTCTTTGTATGACCGGAGTAGGAGTCTGGTCCGCATTGCCGGCAGTAAGTCGGACCTGTTCCCGGTGCATGTTGGACTCCGGCAGGGCTGCCCTTTGTCACCGGTTCTGTTCATAATCTTCATGGACAGAATTTCTAGGTGCAGCCAGGGGCCGGAGGGGTTCCGGTTCGGGAACCACAGGATTTCATCTCTGCTTTTTGCAGATGATGTTGTCCTGTTGGCTTCATCGAACCCGGACCTACAGCATGCACTGGGGCGGTTCGCAGCCGAGTGTGAAGCGGCAGGGATGAGGATTAGCACCTCCAAATCCGAGGCCATGGTCCTCGACCGGAGGAAGGTGGCTTGCCCCCTCCAGGTTGGTGGAGAGACCCTAGCCCAAGTGGAGGAGTTCAAGTATCTTGGGGTCTTGTTCACGAGTGGGGGACGGATGGAGCGTGAGATTGACAGGCGGATCGGTGCAGCGGCTGCAGTGATGCGGTCGTTGTATCGGTCCGTCGTGGTGAAGAAGGAGCTGAGCCGAAAGGCGAAGCTCTCGATTTACCGGTCAATCTACGTTCCCACCCTCACCTATGGTCATGAGCTTTGGGTCATGACCGAAAGGACAAGATCCCGGATACAAGCGGCCGAAATGAGCTTCCTCCGTAGGGTGGCTGGGCGCTCCCTTAGAGATAGGGTGAGGAGCTCAGTCACCAGGGAGGAGCTCGGAGTAGAGCCGCTACTCCTCCACATCGAGAGGAACCAGCTGAGGTGGCTCGGACATCTGTTTAGGATGCCTCCTGGACGCCTCCCTAGGGAGGTGTTCCGGGCATGTCCCACTGGGAGGAGACCCCGGGGAAGACCCAGGACACGCTGGAGAGACTATGTCTCTCGGCTGGCCTGGGAACGCCTCGGGATCCTCCCAGAGGAGCTGGAGGAAGTGTCTGGGGACAGGGAAGTCTGGGCATCCCTGCTGAGACTGCTGCCCCCGCGACCCGGCCCCGGATAAGCGGTAGAAAATGGATGGATGGATGGACAAATAAGCTATAGCCGTTTTCAAAATCGTCCCTGTCGATGCATAGAGGTAAATCTTTCAGGTGTCTCCCGGTGGCGGTGTACAGATTGTAAAACTCTCTGACCAAAATGCTTTGGTCAAATCGTGGCTGGAAAGCTTTTGAAGGGATCTGTCTCCCGTCCTGACAGAGAGCTAGATATTCCACATCGCAATGTTGAAAATCGAATGGGCACATGTCCCTCCGCCCAGTAAATGCGTTATGGTTGACCAACCCTAGAACCACGTATTTAGGCATCGTGCCTAGGAAAAGATTCTCCTGATTGCATACTCTCGAGTTTTGTGGAATCGAGTAAGTTTTCACATTGATTCTGGATATCGGGTAGAGCGCGTTACCTTTCATCAGGGCCGCTGCATGTCCCAGACGCACTGCTGGGGAGACTGTGACTTTTTTCACAAACAGAGAGGCGCCTAGTATTTTTAATTTAATTTGAAATCAGAATTGTTCGGAGCCATTAAACAGAACGCATCACTGCCTCTGGTCAGCTTGATCCGCATGTCTACGCTGTTTAATAACAGCCGTTCGCAAAAGAAAATGTCGGCGTGTAGAGGGCCCATCACGTGAAACTCGCTAGAAGCTGCACTAAATTTTGCGCTCTCGACCAGGCCTCTGTTGGGACCGTCAGCTCCGATGTTGATAGAATTCATAGCCCTAGAAGTATCTTTGTAAAAGAGACCTGCTGTGAACTGGCTTTTCAGAGATGCGTCTGAAAAGTTCAGCAGGGTTTCGATGATGGCTCTGTACGGATGAGTAGCGCTGGATTGAGAAATGAGTCTGTCACCCAGGGTCACATCCACCTGTGAGAAGATGGTGTTGACGGGGTAGTTAATCACCCCGACACCCGCATCCCGAGCCAGATTTGTCCCGTCCCCGTTCACAATCTGCAATCGTAGATGAAGGAGGGTGTTGGCGAGATCCAAATACCTATCCCCATTGCTGGGGATAAAAAATTCAACGGGACCACCATCTGTCAGCGCAGATATTGGCATAACCTCCAGATACTGACTCTGCTCGATAGAAAACTGTGTAGCCGGAGCACCGAATAAGTCCAGCTCTGACATGGTGCATTCTTGTGATTTTGTATGCAAAAGAGCCATGGTTAGGAGAATATGTCGTCGGACCTCCTTCTCTTTGGAGCTCTTCTCTGCACTGATTTCTTGCTCCCTTTTGTCTTCCGCTTTTTATGCGTTGCTAAACGACGCCCCGGCGGTCGTTTTCCAGGTCTGCGTGCCAGAAGCATGAGTCCCGATCCTGCCTGATCCTCTGCCTCCGGTTCCTGGTTCCGAGTCACGCGTCTCACGACGTGTCCGACAACATCAGAAGCAATGTTTTTAGCCGCCGATTTTAAATGAGGCCTCGCAATGGCGAATCCTCTCTTGAACAGAGGTGTAACAAAACGAAATAATTTTGAAAACATAGACCCTATCCCTCTACCGTACATCATAGGGGCTCCATTAAATCCTGGTAAATCTCCTCCCACCTGATTTTCATAATAATTCACAAACCTGTAAATGTCAGGTTTAGAGTATAACCGTGTCATTTTTTTTTTTTTTTTTTTTTTTTTTATTATAAAACTGTATCACGGAAAAAAAAATCGGAGCAACACCTCACAACGAACAGTTACCCTCGTAGGATGTCTGGTACTGAGCGATATCTTTGCGGGTTGAAGAGTTATATAGACTGGTTTTCAGGTTGTGGGTCTGAAGTGAAGCGTAACAATAGATTTACCAAAGCTGAAGTTTGCTGGTTTGTTCTGATCCGTTTTTATCTGGACCTCGATATTTTCAATATGCTGCTTGGCCACTGGTAAATAATAGGCGGGGTTGAAGCGCTGTGTGACAAACTCTCCGAATGTACCCTGGATCTCAACACTTCTCAAAAGCGGAGCGTAAACGTCCCCTACCAACTGCGGGCGAACCACATCGCTGTAACAGTAAAGATGATAAAAACCAGCCCTTAAATCTACAGGATAGGGAGCTGTCTTCTCCTCAAAATTGAACCATTCTCCGGCTTTGAGTCCGATCATGTACGCCAAAGGTGGGTAGAAACATACATGGATTTTACCACTTGCCAGGAAATCAAATTTCTTTAGGTTGTGATTAAATACGGGAACAATATCGGCATAGACTTTTTTAAATTGGGCTTCCAGCTCCAGCTTTAATGGGTGTACGCTGTTGAAATGTCCTCCCTGAAAATAATGACGAGAAACTTTGCTCTCTGTCCCAGGTTCTCGAGGCTTCCGCCTCCAGTCAAAGTACATGAGGTACGTTATACCATGTGTGTGGATAGGAAATCTCTGTTAAAGTGACCTCCCATTCTCCTATTAAGTCAATGTGTTGTGCTAAATCTACACGGAAACTGTCACTCTTATTATCTTTGAAAACTTCCAAGCTTGCATTGGAGGGTAGAGTGATGTAAAACCCCTTATCCCTCGAACCGTACATGATGGAATGATGGTCTGTGTAAGCGGTTGAGGTTTTTATATATCTTTTAAATCTGCGGCCTTCACCCAGCTGTTGAATTTTTCAGGCCAGTTTTTCCACCGCACCAAGACCTGTTTTTCCCCTCTCACGGTACGTTTATTCAGAATTTCTTCTACGTGATATGTCCTGTCTCCAGCCATATCCACTTTCTGAAGCTCCTGCTCATAGAATGAACCTTCAATCACTTCCCCGTCATAGTCTTTGAGTTTAAATACCATCGGAGTAAGCGGGATGCATTCTGACACCGCAAAAACTTCGTCCGTGAAACTCTGTTCGTATTTTTTATCGAAGACCCCTCGCAACTTGGATATTCTGACAACATCGCCAACCTTAAATCCTACCTTTAATTTTTGTTTGCTCTTGTCTCGTGGTGTAGGCATACCATACAAATTGTGAAACACACGGCGGGTATTTTCCTTAGTCACATCAACCGGACGCATTTTTATACTGCTGTGGTAAGTGTTATTATAGCTTTTTACTAAGTCTGGTAGGACTTCCACGTACCGTCTAGTGTTCTTAGCAGTGAAATATCTCCACATTCTGGTCTTTAACGTTCGGTTAAATCTTTCAACCACGGAGGCTTTTAGATCACTGGCTGTGGCAAAATGTATGATGTTGTGTTTCCTCATCAGAATCTTGAAACTTTTATTGAAAAATTCTCTTCCTGCATCAGTCTGTAGTTTTTCAGGCGTCTGGCTCTCGCGAAAGACGGATTCAAAGGCAGACACCACCTCAGCCGCGGTCTTCTTTCTCAAAGCTCGCACGTACGCTAATTTCGAAAACACATCGATGACCGTGAGTAAATAACTATACCCATCATTTTCATCCGCTAATGCGCGCATATCGCAAAGGTCTGCCTGAAATTGTTTGAGAGGTCTTGTAACAAAAACTCTGTTCCTTGGAAAATGTACCCTAGCCGGTTTATGCAGAGTATAGGTGTCTTGAGATAATAAAAAGTCTTTCACATCTTCCACCCTGACTTTCTTTCCCGTCTCATCTTGAACCGCTTTATGAAGCCGCTCTACCCCGCCGAAACTACCAGGATGACTCGGCTTGTAATATAACCTCTTCATGACACGTTTCTCCGCCATCTCTAAGTACAATATAAATTCACCCCCCTCTAACCGTCTGTCTGGCTCCTACTCATCCCTTCAGATGTGTCAACACCTAACCCGTCGTAAAAACTTCAAAAGACCTCAGACGGAAGGAAGTTTGGGGGGGGGACAAATGCGCAGTGGACATACGCTGGACAAATGGTGGACATATGGCGAGGGGAGGGGTTTATTGGGGGCCATAAATCTTTCGGTTTGACATATAATATCATATCTGTCTCTCTCTCAGTTTATGTTTTTCATTTCTTCCTGTGATTTATTGATGATGCACAGAATTCAGCCTGCCTGGCTGATCCGGGCAGCTCCCCACGAATCTTATTCATTGTGCCAAGGATGGTGGTCTTCCATCGGAGGAGTTGTTTGGCGAGAGCCAGAGACATGAAGAAATGTATCTGTTGTTACCGTTCTACCTTTGTCCAGAAATGGCTCCATCAGCTTTATCACCACATCTTCTCCCACTCTCACTCCCTTGGCATGGCTGGAGTCTTTCCCAACACAGAGGATCATGTTGCACACATATTTAGTCTTCAGGTCACATGCCACCCAGAACTTTATCCCAACCTTGTCTGGTTTTGTTGCAATGTATTGCAAGAGACAGCAGTGACACTTTGTTAGGAACAGCTGTTTGTCTGTGGTGATGTGCCTGCCTGGACTGTAGGGCCAAATGCAGTTTGCAACAAAGAAACTCCAAACATTGGAGATTGTGGGAAACCTGTCAGTCTCAACTGGGTCCCAGTCAAACCCTGGGAGTTACATTACAATTTGTGATGGTTAAAAAAGTTCATTGTGTTTGGAAAGAATCTTCTCTGCCAAACTCAGGAGGAAATCTCAAAGTAGTCCCTGGCCGTTTTCAAGCCTCCTCCTCCCCCTCAGAGGTATGCATGAACCAACTAGCTGGAAGGTATCGGCTGCATTTACAAATGAAAGGTGGCTGGCTGCAGGAGAACGACTTGTGTATTCAAAGGCACTGGACCACTTTGGCCTCTCTGGGTTTCCCAGGGAGGCCAGAAAATCCTGGTATTCCTAGTGTTAAGCGGCAACTTTATTTAGCATGAATTTTAGAAAGGTAAGACTGTTTCATACCTTTACATGTTAATTGAAATGTGACATTTAAATAAGAAGAAATATGAACACTGTAAAAGATAAGGCTACATTGATCAAGATGAACTTTTGGTTTGGTTTGTTTCAGTGGTTCATCTTAAGACAAAATTGTTGAAAGAAGGTTTTAGTCATTTATGTGTCATCTAATTATTGAATTTCATTTGCATGAAACTGAACACTTCTTCAAATAGTGTTAAGAGTGTCTGTGTCAAATATCCCCGTAAGTAAATGTATATCTTTCACAGTATTTTGTTAATTCATTTTTGTACATAAAACAAGTGTTCATTACAAAACAGACGAAAATGTGACTGATGCAAATGTGCTTGTCTTGGCAGTTCTTAATAAACCATGGAGAGACGTCCCATGGAAGTGAGTATTTAGGGGATCAAAAAAAAAAAAAAATTTAAAAAAAAGAAATATCCGCAGTTCTTGTAAAGTGGCCAAGAGGCTTAAATCTCATTCTTATTTTTGAACAGGGATAAAACGAAAGACTATAATTATGTGAGGTACTATAAACCTCAGTCACAAGCCGAACATCTCAGAGTTCTGCTGTTTGGACCACCGAGCTCTGGAAAGTCCAGCTTCATCAACTGTGTTGACAGTGTTCTACGAGGAAGAATTGGAGTTCGAGCCTTGGTAGCCACCGGCTATGATGAGAGCTTCACTAAGGAAGTATGAGGAATCTATCATAAATTGCACTCTATTTTTCAGTCATGTAAGGACACGTTTCAAAACACATTCAGGACTTTTTCCAGTGTTTTCTTCAACTTAAAGACAGGACAACTATATTTTTACAGTAACCAATTAACCCGAAAACTGAGTAAATGAAATGCTGCCTTCATCTAAAAGCACATGCTAACATTGTCATGACATTTATTTATTTTTTTTTAACTTGTAGTACACAAGTTATAAAATCCATTCAGAAGTTCCTGGAGTCGATCATCCTTTTGTCTTCAGTGACACCAGTGGTCTTGAGAAGGGCTCTAGGAGAGGAATTGATGTGAAAACTATCAAACTCATCATGGGAGGACACGTCAATGAAGGATGCAAGGTATGAAAATAATAGTTTATCCTGCCTCTTAATTTATTTAGCAGTGAACACAGCCCTATCAACAGCATAAAAATGTTCTTCCAGAAAAGCTTAAAGGTACAGTCCTGCTCATCATGATTGACACCTCTGAGGTTAAGAACATAATGCGGAATATGTCCTGAACAAAAATTCTCTGGTACTGGAATAACTTTCTCTCAGACAAACACCAATGTCACAAACCTTGGAGGGGGAAGAATGGAAAAAAAAAATTCAAGCTTGCTTTGTCACTGATATTAGCACGATTTGCTGTAAATCAGTATGGAAACACAGTATTATTCACTCGTGATTAATCATAAATTAAAATCATCTGTGAAAAATCATTTGTGCCAATGAATGTTGAAATTCTGTTTTCTCTGGGTTCTCAGACTGACCCACAGTGCTGACAGCAGCTGGGGATTCTGCGCAGCCTGAGCGTCTGACGTCACTCCGGTGAGTGTTTTCCGTGTTGGTGAAGCTTGCTGAAGCCTGCGAGCGACTGAAGTGCTTGCTGTCTCTCTCTTGCTATTACTGTTAATTCACGAAGCAATCAAAAATCGGGGTTATTTACGCTCCCGGGGTTACTTCGCCCCCGATTGACCAAGCGATCTCTCGTGAATTACATTTCTTCTCCGCCGTTAGCGCCACCGGTGTGCTAACTAGCTTAGCGTGCTAACTAGCTTGGTCCGCCGGGACCGCTATGGCGTCCTCCCCTCTGTCTTCTTTTCTTTCCTGCTCAGTATGCCGTATGTTGAGTCAGAACCCTGCCTCCCTTGACGATAGGGGTATTTGCGTAAAGTGCAGTGTATTGACAGCGCTGGAGGCCAGGGTAACCGAGTTAGAGGAGCGGCTGCGCAGATGTGAGGGGCAGGGCAGCGCTAGCTATAGCGAGGTAGCGGCAGGGCTCGCAGCCCGTTCCCGCAGTGAGAGGAGTGTTTGCAAGCCTAGCCCCGCAGCGTGTCCCGAGCAGCCGGGACAAGACCAGGACCGGTTTGTGACAGTCCGGAGGAAGGCTAGTGCTAAGCACCGCCACGTAGCACTCCAAGAACCGCTTCACGTCTGCAATAGGTTCTCTCCCCTCAGCGACGACACACCGGCTGAACTGGACACGCTGGTGATTGGCAGCTCTATAGTTAGAGACATGAAGCTGCCAGCGGTGAAGGTTAGGTGTTACCCGGGGGCCAGAGTGGGGGACATCGAGGGGAACCGACAGCTTCGTTCACACCGGCAGCGAGTAGCGCGGCGAGATCCGCGCGATCCGCCCCTGGTTGGCCGCGTGTGCATTTTGTGACCCAACAGCGGCTGCCGCTGAATTCGCGTCTCTGTTGCCGGCGGTCTTTTCGACAATGGCGGATGAGATCGAGACATTGGCTTTTCTTTATTTGCTAAATAAAGCCCGACAACGTCGTCGTCGTGAGTCCAGGCGACGTGTCTGGATTCATCATATTTTGGAAAGGCGTTCAGAGTATGGTGAGTTTCACCATTTACTCCAGGAGCTGCGCCAGGATGAAGGACGCTTTCAGCGGTACTTCCGTCTCTCCCGGGCCCAGTTTGACGAGCTGCTGTCCCGCATCGGCGCTCGCATCACGTACCAGGACACCAACTACAGGCGCTCTATTCCACCTGATGAGCGCCTTTCCATCTGTCTGCGGTAAGTGCGCAAAACCAGGATTAAACCAGGTTATTATTTAATTGCTTTGAAATACAGTTCAGAGATCAAAGTATAATTTAAACCATTCACTACATGAAAAGTCCTAATTCTGCTCTTAATACGTTCATATTTGAGCCTTTTGATGTGTCTTTTGTCAAAAGTCTGATTCCTTTCAACTGAGAAATTTCCTGCGTTGTGTTTAATATATTTTTTTTTTCTGAAAAATGTGCTTTTAACACAAATAGTTTATACTAAAAATAATAATAATAAACTTTCCACCGTGAGGCAATCTTCCGCCATCAGCTGATCAGATGCGGACACTCCGCTGACATGTCATCACCCGAAAGTGAAACTCGAACGGTTAAATACAATTTTCCCCCTTTCAAATAAATAAATACAAGTATAAATTTAATTCTTATCAAAATACTTCAATTAATATGCAAAAACAAACAATATTTACCGTGACTCTTTCTAAATACAGCATACAAATAAACGCAAGATAAAATTACATACAGTGCAACACCGCCACCTATTGGATTTTAAATTACATTTAAACTAGGTCTCAGTTGCTACACAGGCCCAAGATGAAACATATTTTATTATTTCTATCAGTTTGTTATAATTAATCTGTTGTTTACTTCCAGGTTCCTCTCCACTGGTGACTCCTACCGGACCATCGCTGACAGCTTCAGGGTGGGGGTCTCCACTGTCTCCACCATCGTCCCAGATGTGGTGGCAGCCATCTGGGACGGCCTGGTGGAGGAGTTCATGGCTGTGCCTGGAGCTGAGGAGTGGAGGTCCATTGCAGAGGAGTTCGAGGTGCGGTGGAACTTCCCTCTGTGCTGTGGCGCTCTGGATGGGAAGCATGTCAAAATAAAGGCACCTCCCAACTCAGGGTCGCTCTTTTATAACTACAAGGGGGGCTACTCCATAGTCCTCCTCGCTGTAGTGGACGCCCATTACAGATTCAGAGTCATCGATGTTGGTGGGTACGGCAGATCGAGCGATGGAGGGACCCTGGCCAACTCTGCCTTTGGTCAGGCTCTGCGTGAGGGCACGCTGGATCTGCCTGGTGACCGGCCCCTACCTGGAGCTGAACACAGAGGACCCCAGCCACATGTCTTTGTCGCAGATGAGGCCTTTCCGCTGCGCAGGAATTTAATGCGCCCCTTCCCTGGACGTGGCGACCTTTCCCGTGAGCAGCGCATCTTCAATTATCGTCTCTCCCGGGCCAGGCTGATGGTGGAGGATGCTTTCGGGATTTGGTCTGCACAGTGGAGGATGTTTCGCCGTGAACTGGAGGTCCTCCCAGAAGTTGTGGAGAAGTGCGTGAAGGCCACATGTGTTCTCCACAACTTCATGAGGATGCGTGGGCCAACACCTGCTTTGAGGAGAGCTCCAGCCCAAGGTGAAGAACCACTCCCAGGTGTGAGGCGGGTGGGAGCCAACAATTCCACCAGAGAGGCGATGGCAACGAGGGAGGTGTTCATGGCCCACTTCAGCCAGGAGGGATCTGTGCCGTGGCAGCCAGCGGAGTAGTCAGTCCTCCACACGACTGACCCACAACGGTTCTTTTAAGAGCCACCCAAAACAAATAAAGAGCAGGCAGTCTCTGTCTATTTATTGCTGTCTGACTTTAAAAATGTATATTCACTAATTAATATTTGACATAAAAGCTATAATGTCATGTTTTCTAAGCACATGGTTATGCTGCATGTACCGTTGTTCTTTTCACGTCTCTTCCTTTTTGCAGGTAATTACTGACTCCACTGCTGTCTTCAAGATCATCACGTCTAATAAGGTGAAATTAATAAAACATTCAAAGCAACTTTACCTTTTGTCCATCCTTCCTTTGTGTTTAAAAGATTAGTATTTTGAAAGGTAAACCTTTTAAACCAACCATAAAAATGCTGTTCTTGAAGTACCAAACCAAGTCTTGATACAAAAGAATATTTAATTTGAATTATTATTACACAGAAAACTATTTACATATTTAAACATGGGACAGGAATGAAAAGGAGCTTGCTTGGAGGAGGTGCGGTGGAAAAAATGAGAGACACGTAAAGAAGTCTTTCCTCTCCTGCAAAAGATGTCACCTCGTTTAGTGAAAAATCACTCTGACGGCTCCAATGGTTCCAAATTCAGCATTACAGTGCTGTTCTCATAAAGTAATTTGTGAATTTGAAATTTTACAAAGTCTTTGAGATGAGGTGGCACTTTTTGCAGGAGAGGCCCCAAAGAAAGCAGGAAGTGGTCATCAGGTGTCATTGGACTACACAATCGCGCCTCCCTGCTGGCCCTCAGTTCCTCCATGATCCGGCATTCATACTCGGACGGCCCTGGAGAGAACTGGGGCCTCCTTCTTTGCCTCTTCTTTGGTGGGCCTAAAAAAAACAAAGCAATGAGAATGTTAAAAGCAGAAACAAGCTTCACAAAAATACGAAATAAACAATAAACCTGCACACATTCTGTTTATAAAGTTGTTAAGGACTTCTTTAGCAAATCACAAGCAAAATCAAGAAGGCAGATGAGAAGTTTGGTAAAATACCTAAATTCAAGTAATGAAACATTTCTTTGGATGCATGCTCACCTGCAGCTGCAGCAGATGGGTCAGTCAGCACAGAGGTGGAAGCAGAAGCAGCAGCGGGGGACTCTGGGCCAGGCAGGGAATCAGGCTCAGTGTCTGATTCTGTCATGACAAAAGTTAAAATGATTTCACGCCACATGCAATGTGCACTTCTATACTTAAATTACTAAAATTACTGCTATACTACTACCAATATCATCAATAACGAATTAAAAATAATAATAAAGACAGAAATAATGATAATTCCGACAATTATTATTAAAAAAAAGGCAGCAAACTGGGCAGACAAAGCATTTTTTTTCTCTACCATTTCATATCTGCTCTTTTTCCTTGTCATTACCACCGACCTGCACCTGACAGCCCTGCTGCTGCTGCTGCTGCTTCTTCCTGCGGCTCTGGGCTGTACCCTGCTGCCTGATCCCCCTCGGCCCCTCCCTGGGACATGTTGCCCGATGTTTCCCGGGGGGTGATGAAGGGCTCGAGGAAAGACAGGACAGCAAGGTACTTCCACCTCTGTGCTGACTCTGCTGCTGCACCGCTTCTCCTCCTCTCTTTCTCCTTCCTGCTCTCTTTGGTGTACGTGTCCCTCAGGTTTTTCCACCGCTTTTTGCATACTTCAGCTGAATAAACACACATTGACTAGTGAACGGAGAACGAGCAGTAGCATTGTAGCTAACATTGTGCTAACCAGATTTGAGTAGCTACACACATTTACAAGGCGCACTCACGTAAAAAGTGAACAAAACTTACCCGGGGACCCGACCTCCTCACTAATCTTCCTCCAAGCAAGCTCCTTTTTATTCCTGTCCTGATAAAAATACGACGAAGGGTCGTAAAGCTCAGGGCGAGCGCAGACCGCTGTAATCAGTTTATCATCCATTTCTGGTGTTTCGCGGGTGCTCCGGTTCGTCATAAACGACGTCATATAGAGCGGCAATGTGATTGGTTCGCCGCTCGCGAATTCCCTGAAAAGTTCAGCTTTTCCAACTTTGAGCGGCGCGAGTAGAGCGGTTTGCGCGGCCGCCGTGCGGTTCGCGCGGCCGCCGCGCGATCCGCGTGAGTAGAGCGGCGGAGCGGCCGCCGCTCAATTCGCTGAATTCTCGCCGCGTCACCGCTCGCCGCTTCCTTACCGCGTGAAAACCATATATTTTCTATGTAAATCGGCCGCACTCGCCGCGCTACTCGCATCCGGTGTGAACGCAGCATTAGGCTTTTAAAACAGGAAGGTAGGAGATTCCGTCGAGTCGTGATTCACGCAGGCGGTAATGATGCCCGGCGGAGACAATCAGAGGTGCTCAAATTACAAGTAGCCTCGGTGTGTGAATTGGCTAAGTCGATGTCTGATGCCGTAATATTCTCTGGTCCCCTGCCCAATTTGGTCAATGATGAAATGTATAGCCGACTTTCATCATTCAATCGCTGGTTGTCTAGATGGAGTGAGGAAAACGGAGTCATTTTTCTAAACAACTGGTGCACCTTCTGGGGAAAGCCTGGGCTCATCCGCAGGGACGGCATCCACCCAACTTTGGATGGTGCAGCCCTTTTAGCTCACAATATGGCTGATCGGCTTCGTACTCTAAATTGACAATCCAGCTATGAGCCCCGGGTGCAGAGCAGTCGTGTAGAACGCTCCTCTGTTGATCTTGTTGATCCCGTCACTAATCCTGCTCCCGGATTTTTACAAGTCAAGCATGGAGGTTTACCTCGGCTAACAGAGACTGAGTCTGTCCAAAGTGCTCAAAGCATTAAAAAAAAGTCAATGGGTAAAAAGCTTAACATCTGTACAAGACAGAATAACTTTTCCAGTAGGAAATACATAAAATGTGGTCTACTAAACATTAGAGCAATCTCCACTAAATCTCTGTTAGTTAATGACCTTATCGGTGACAATAACATTGATCTCCTTGCTCTAACAGAAACTTGGCTCCAGCAAGATGATTATGTGAGGCTCAATGAATGTACCCCTCCAACCTATGTTAATTTCCAAATAGCTAGATCAACAGGTCGAGGTGGAGGTGTGGCAGTGATTTCCCACTCCAGTCTTCTTCTTAAACCCAAAACTAATGTTAAATTCAACTCTTTTGAAAGCTTAATACTAACGCTTACTTGTCCAAATTGGAAGAATCAAAAAGCTGTGCTATTAATTATTGTGTATCGACCTCCTGGTCCTTACTCTGACTTTTTAACTGAGTTCTCAGAGTTTTTAAGCAATATAGTATTGACTCATAACAAGATCCTTATAACTGACTATGACTTTAACATCCATGTGGATGATTCTGGTGATAGTTTGAGTAATGCGTCTATTGCAGTATTAGATAGTATTGGTTTCACTCAAAATGTTGATGAATCCACTCATAGTCACAAGCACACCCTGGATCTGGTCTTAACATATGGGATAGAAGTCAGTGACCTAAATGTTCTCTCTCAGAACCCTATACTCTCAGACCATTTTTTAATTACTTTTCAGGTTTTGATTGAAGACTACTGTGCTCAAAAAGATAAAATTCAGCTGATACGGACATTATCTGAAAAATCTGTGGCTCGGTACAAAGAATTGATCCAGCCTGCATTTGCTGCATTATCTTGTGAACTCACAGAAATGAGCTTATTGACCAGTGGTGATAATAGTGATCAGTTTGTTGACAGTGCTATGCACTCACTAAAATCTGCCCTTGACGTAGTGGCCCCGTTGCAGCTGAAAACCAATCGACCCAGGCGCGTTGCTCCATGGTTTAATTCTGAAACCCGTGTTCTCAAACAAAAATCTCGGCAATTAGAAAGACTGTGGCGTAAATCTAAATCAGAACAATCTCTGAAGGCCTGGAAATGTAGCTTGCTAAGCTATAAACAAATTCTTTTTAAAGCCAAGACATTATATTACTCTCGTTTAATAGAAATAAACAAAAATAACCCTCGGTTTCTATTCAACACTGTAGCCAGACTGACAAACAGTCATACTGTAGTGGAACCAGTAATCCCAGAATCTTTAAACTGCCATGACTTTCTTAAATTCTTTAATGATAAAATCATAACCATTAGAGGTAAAATCAGTGAAGCGCTTTCCTCAGATCAAGCTCAGGGAATCCAGCCACTGCCTCCACCTGAAATACCTGAAATACTAGATAGTTTCTCATTAGTAAATGGGGCTGAGATTACTTCAATTGTAATGTCTTCTAAAACCTCAACCTGTCTCCTAGATCCAATTCCAACTAAGCTTTTCAAAGATATTCTTCCAGTTATCTTATATACGATCATAACTATAATAAATACCTCTCTAGAAAATGGCTATGTGCCACAGTCATTTAAATTCGCAGTAATCAAACCACTGCTGAAAAAACCTAATCTCGATCCTGATATTCTAGCTAACTACAGACCGATATCAAATCTGCCTTTTATTTCAAAAGTCCTGGAAAAAGTTGTGGTTAAACAGCTTTACCGCCACCTACAGGACAATAGTTTATTTGAGAAATTTCAGTCAGGATATAGAGCTTATCACAGCACTGAGACTGCGTTAGTTAAAGTCACTAATGACTTGCTGTTGGCGGCTGACGCAGGTCTAGTCTCAATCCTGGTTCTCCTAGACCTCAGTGCAGCTTTTGATACAATCGACCACAATATTCTCCTGCAGAGGTTAGAATGTGAGGTTGGCATCAGAGGAAAAGCCCTCTGCTGGTTCAAATCCTATTTATCTAATAGGTACCAATTTGTTCACGTTAACCAACAGTCCTCACCGTGCTCCCAGGTCAGTTATGGGGTTCCTCAAGGGTCCGTGCTTGGGCCAATTTTATTTCTGTTATATATGCTTCCTTTAGGGAACATAATTAGAAGTCACGATATCAATTTTCATTGCTATGCAGATGACACACAACTGTATTTATCTATGAAACCTGATCAAACTAATCAAATAGACAGACTCAGTGACTGTATCAGAGAAATTAAAACCTGGATGACTACGAACTATCTCCGTCTGAATCCTGGCAAAACAGAGGTCATTATACTAGGCCCCCATAAACTGAGAGAGTGTCTATCCAAACAGATTATTACCTTAGATAACGTCAGTGTATCCTCCTCCTCTACTGTGAGGAACCTCGGGGTCTTATTTGATCAGGATATCTCATTTAAAGCACACATCAACCTGGCTTGTAAAACAGCATATTTCCACTTGCGCAACATAGCTAAAATAAGAAACATTCTACCTAGAAGCGATGCAGAAAAACTCATCCATGCATTTGTTTCTGCGAGATTGGACTACTGCAACTCCCTTCTCGCAGCCTGCCCAAAAAGTGTATTAAAAAACTTTCAGTTGGTTCAAAATGCGGCCACCAGATTATTAACTGGAACTAGAAGACGTGAACACATTACTCCCGTTCTAAAATCTCTTCACTGGCTTCCAGTCGAGTTTAGAGTTAGATTTAAAATCCTTCTCCTCACTTACAAAATCCTAAATGGGATGGCTCCAACCTATCTCCAAGATGCTTTAACGCCTTATCAACCAATCAGAGCACTTCGCTCTCAAAATGCAGGGTTACTGGTGACTCCTAGAGTCTCTAAATGGACACTAGGTGGAAGAGCCTTTAGCTATCAGGCACCATTTTTATGGAACCAGCTTCCAAGTGGTGTCAAAGAGGCAGACACAGTCTCCACATTTAAGGTTAGGCTCAAGACGTTTCTCTTCGATGCAGCCTATGATCAGGTCAGCTAGGGATTCTAAACTAAACTAAACTAAACTAAACTAAACTAAACTAAACTAAACTAAACTAAACCAAACCAAACTAAAGTGAACCAAACCAAACTACAGTAAACCAAACTAAACTAAACTAAACTAAACTAAACTAAAACAAACCAAACCAAAGTAAACTAAACCAAACTAAACCAAACTAAACCAAACCAAACCAAACCAAACCAAACTAAACTAAACTAAACTAAACTAAACTAAACTAAATTAAACTAAACCAAACCAAATTACACTAAACAAAATTAAACTAAACCAAACTAAATTAAACTAAACTAAACTATACTAACTAAATACTAGTTTAAACAGTTAAGTATCCACAAAGCTGCCCCAGGAGCTAGAATGCTGTGGGAAGTACGGTGCACTGAGCCCTGTCCTCTAATGTCTGAATGTTATTCCCTTTAGTCCGTTCATTGCTTTTCACCTGTTGTCCCCCCCTTCGAGGGGGAGTCTTCTCCAGTTTCAGTTGCTGACTCCACTATTACGAAGGCCTATGAACAAGCTCCGTCCAGACCGGGAGGACACCCCTGTCGGTCCTGCCCGTGGACTGGCTTCGGTTCTACTGCTGGGATCCGTGGTTCTTGTGCTGGACCGTCCAACGGACTGTCCTCAACATTGTCCTAGGCTTTACTTCTTATTGTCTCATGCTAGCTGTTGCCAAAGCTGTCTGTCCCTGGGAGAGGGATCCCTCCATACTGTGGTTCTCCCCAAGATTTCCTCTTTTCCCACTGGGTTTTTGGAGTTTTTTCTTGCCGGATGTGAGGGTCGAAGGCGGTGGTTGCTTCGTTCTGTCTCGTTACTGTAAATATTGACATATTACCATTATGCTTATTCACTGTTTTTACTTTTACCGACCAATGTAACATCTTGAAGCCCTCTGAGGCAACTGTTGTTGTGATACTGGGCTATACAAAAATAAATTGATTGATTGATTGATTGTTTTAGTTAAAAGGGAAAGTGGTTGTGCCGTTAGACCCAGATGCAGAGAGACCAGACTAAGGTTGATGCTGGAACAGGTTTATTGACTTCAGGGAAGATGAAAGAGAGCTGCTGCCCGGCAGCAGTGTCGCAGGTGAAGGGGGAAGCTCGAGCACATAGGCCAACTCCTGAAGAATCTAGGTGAGGCATGAAAACGTCCCTTAAAGAGCTGGACAGAGCAGGAAAATCCTTCTGCAGCAGCAAAGGAGTCTGGAAAGATAACGATCCAACAAGGTGCAGGTGGCAGGGAGAGGTTATATAGGCAGGCAGAGTGGCAGTGCCTAGGTGAATGCAATCAGCAATCAGATGGACCCAGGGACACTGAGGCCCCATCTACAAGATTCCAAAACATTCATAGTTCCTAAAGTGTTTGCCCGTAAAGACGGAGTTGATTCAAAATTTATGACCGTCCATATGACTGTTTTCAAAACGGCTGAAAAATTGCAATAACATGCCAGGCCGCTAGGTGGCACTTCATTAACTGACGGAAATACATGGCAATATCATAGTGCCTCCGTCCAGTAGCCCTTTGTGATCTTTTTTGTGGTCGATCCAACATCACATGAAGCATCCTGCTCACCACTTCATGATAAACTATAAAAGGGACATTGATATAAACTGTTCCGTCTTCGGAAAATCACCCTGAGACAACTCAACACCTCTTTTGGACATGTGATGACTCCAAGATCTTTTGGAAGGATTTCTGTCACTTTGTAATTATTAATGTATATAAGGACTTTACTTTGAGGTGGGAAAATGTGTTTTTTTGTTTCTTCAGAAAACAGGAAAAGAAGGACGGATTTTTTTCCTCATCAATTTGCTAATCCTAAAATCAAAATTCTTTAATGATGAATGCATATATAGCAGGCAGAAGCCATCATTTACCCACTTCAAAAATGTTTGACTCTCAAAACAAAAAGGCTGTAAAAACTAACAGTATCTGTGAGAAATTTAAAGCATTTGAAATAAACTGATCGCTTATTGTGTAACCCCTAGCATAATGTTTGCCATGCATGTGTACATTTACAATTAAAATGTTTTGCTGTAAAAGCTGCAAAAGGCTCGCAGTCTTCAGCAGGACGTCTGCTACACTGCACAGCGCGACCCAGTTATTGTTGTTTACAGTGCTCTACGCATGCGCATTTGTTACGATGTAGCGCGATGACGCAAGCGTATCAGGAAACGCTCCAAAATAGGAGCAATTACAGAGCCATGGATTCAACAGTTTTTGGATCTGTTCACCCTGGGACCTGGTTTCAAAAATGTTCGGTTTCAGATCCACGGAATTCAATTCAATTCAATTCAATTCAATTCAATTTTATTTATATAGCACATTTTAAAAAAACAATGCTGTGGTTGTGTGTGTGCGTGTGTGCATGTGTGTGTGTCAGTATGAGTGAGTGGGTATGAGTGTTGGGTTGGGGCGGGGGGGAGTGAGGCGGGAGAGGACAGGGGGTGGGAGGGGTGGGCCGGGCGGGGGACGGGCGGGGGGGGGGGGTCCGGGTGGGGGGTGGGTTGGGGGGGGGGGGGGGGGGGGGGGGGTGGGGGGGGGGGGGGTGATGCCCTGGATCTCGGGGTGCGTGGCCGGAGCGCTGGGGGGTGTACTGGCCCGGGGTGGGTAGCCGCCCGTGTGGGCTGGTTCTCCCGGGTGGGTCATAGCCCTTCGCCTGGGTGGGGGGCTGGCTCCTGGGCTCTTGGGCCTTGGGCTCTCGGCCCTGCCCGCCCCGGGCGTCCGGCGCCCGGGGTGGACCGGCTCCTGCCGGTCATGGCTCCGCGGGGCCCGGGCCCCGGGACTGCCGGGGTCCCCGGCCGGGGCTTTCCTCTGCCCCGTTTCTGGACTGGAGCGTGGGCGTCTGCCTGGGGGGGCGGCTTGGATCCGGGCTCTGTGATGTCCGCCGGCTGTCTGGGCTCTGAGGGCCTCTCTGGCCTGCTTCTGGCCTTCTCAGAGGTCAGAGGTCATATGTGCATGATCACTATCACCATCACTGTCACCATCATATTCACATGATCACGTTGATCTTTAATCACTCTTTACATACTGGGTTACCTTGTCTTCTTGTGGTGGTTAGAATAATGGTGATCTGTAGCAGACCTCTCTTGATGCACGCCCCTAGTTTACTACTAGTTACGACTAGCTATATTCAAAAAAAAAAAAAAAAAAAAATACGGTTTGTGGTGTCCTTGCATTTCCCTCCTCCCCTACACCTCCTTTTATTTTTGTGGCCTGGTCTGTTCACTAATATGGTTTGGAAAAAAAGGGGGGGAAAAAAAAAAAAAAAAAAAAAAAAAAATGTATGTATGGTTCTGTAATTTTCTGTGTTGGTTGTCGGCTCTGTTTTGGTGTTGTCTAGATTGGGGGTTTGGGATTGTTCTAGGTTGCGTGTGGTGCGTCGACAACACTGTTTTGTATTGTGACTTTGTACATAGGTTGTGTGCCCCCCCCCCCCCCCCCCCTCCGTTCTCCCTCTCTTTATCTTTCTCTCTTTCTGTCCCTGCTCTCTGAGCGTTTCCGTCCCGGTCCTGTCCGGTAGCCATGCCGGATGCCAGCTTTAAATAAAGGCAGCAGCAGGAGGAGACTCAGTCTCATCCTGCTGCTAATATTAAAATCTGTTCGGATAGTAAAAGGCTACAATCATACAATATTGCATGCCCCAGCTACCGAACAGGACAAGGGAAAAAAAAAAAAAAAAACAATGCTGAATTCGTGTGAACTGATCAAATATTTTTGAGTTTTGGCCTGGATTCGTCTTCGTGTGGATGGGGCCCGAGGCTGCCCACTCTCTGCCTGAACAGAATCCTGACAGAAAACTTATTAACTGTTCCTTTGGCACAACGGTAAAGACAAAGAAGCTGTCTGAACACATCAGAAGCACTCTTATTTCAACCAATCAATCAAACTTGGTTTGTAAAGCACTTTTCATATCATGAGCAACATGAGGTGCTGAACTGAACCCATCAATGCACCCTCCATGCACAGTCATACAATTACACATACACACATGGACACACACTCTCACCACTAACAGTAGTGAGACATGGCTTGGCACTGATGATAATCCACAATTTATCCACAATTTAAAGCCGTCCACACTGGGAGGAGTCGCAGGTCATGACTGCTTGGGGCACCCGGGTAGCCGGACCATTGGTGGTCCTGCTCTGTCCTTTTCTGTTCTTCGCTGTGCCCACCAGGGGGTGCAAGAAACAATAGAATCTTATATTGTGAATCTATAACTTTGCAGCTGGTCATGCATATTGCACATGTGAGCCTCTGGAGCATCAGTCCTCCTCAGTGATATTGTCCAGGGTGCTTGCCCACATTGCCCATAGGAAAAACCTCCTCTGGTGTTTTTGGTATCCAGAGTGGTCCTGCACAGTGGACTTGAATGGCTGTTTGGGTGGATGTCACTCTAGGAAAGCTCATCCTTCTGCCATTGTCAATTTACTGGTGAGTTGTGTGCTGACACTACACCCCGTCCACACACGCTGCCTGATGGTGTTGTGCAAAAGTTTCTACCCCCAAAAACCTTACCCATGCCACAAGAGCACATAAAGTTTATAAAATCGATCCTGAAGTGGACATAATGTGGGCCCGACCCCTGGTCCTCGTCAGCACGCATGCGGCTGAATTTTGCAATAACTGGAGATTTGAGACATTCTTTTTGCTTCAGACCCAAGAGCAAGGCATTACAGTAATCTAACCGACAGGAGATAAATGTATGCGTTAGCTCCTCTGTACTAGCCTGAGAGAGAAACAGATGGAGTCTAGCTACATTCTTAAGATGATAAAAACCTATATTTGCAAAATTTTTGGAATATGGGACACAATTCAGCTTGAGAGATATTATGCTCAGTAGCAGAGAGGCCCACCAGGTGTCTCAGTCTATTTTTTAAAATATGATGGCCTACTGTATCGAAGTGGGACTCAGGTCCAGTAGAACCAACACTGAGAGTTTTTTTTTTTTTTATTATCTAAATTAATCCTCATGTCATTTAAAATCCTTAAAATGGCCGTTCATCCTAAAATCAGACTGATGTCTTTATAAAATATTATTTCTAATTAAAAAGTCATTAATTTGGTTAAAAACTAGCTTTTCTAAAATTTTACTTAAAAATGCTAAGCTGGATATCGGTCTACAGTTATTAAAAACGTCAGGGTCTAAACTGCTCTTCTTCAGAAGGGGCTTCAACACCGCCGTTTTAAAGGCAGTGGGGAAGACACCCGTCAGGCAAAGACAACTGTTCAACTGTAACGGCCCGAACGCACTGGACGCGGAAGCGCCGCACGCGGCGCTTCTGATCGCCTCCCATGTTAACCGGCCGCACCGAACGCGCAGTGGAGCGCCGCGGCTCGCGCTCTGCAGCGCGCCCGCTCCGCTTCGTTCTATTTTTCACGCGAGCCGCGAGCGCCGGGAGCGCCATATGTCAAGCTGGATCAAGCAGATCGGACCAGACAGGAAGTCGGAAACAGAAAAGGCAAGAGAATCCGGTCAATTTTCAAAATATAACAAATTAAATAACGATTAGTTACGGACGGTGTTGCTCATCCCTCTATAATTTGTCACTTGGGTCTAATCACAAGAGAGATGGACACACAAACAGACATACGCATGTACGCACCCAAACACACACACACACACACACACACACACACACACACACACACACACACACACACACAGCGACAGACATTCACGTGATGCAGAAAAAAAGAGGACAGGAGGAGAAAAAGTCTCTCCACAGGTCACCAAAACACACACATCCATCCTAGCAGAGCGAGACAGAGGGAACAAACGTGAAAACCGAGAGCTGACGGAGCGAGCCGAGTGCAGCCGATGTGTGACCAGCGCGGAGAGCGCAGGCAGCAGATACGCCTCCAGTGCGAACAGCCAAGCGCCGGCGTGGAGACGCGCGCAGCGCGCGCGGCGCCTCTGCTACGCTTCCGCGTCCAGTGCGTTCCCGGCGTAACAGATCAATGGCTGGAGCTGATGTCCATGATTTTTGTTCTGAAGTGGTCTGTGAAGTTCTCACAAAGAGGGTCTGTTGGTGTCTCAGTAGCTTTGTTAAATTTGGTGTCGGTTAAAATATTGAAGGTGGAGAAGAGGAGCCAAGAGTTTTTTTTTGTTATGGTTTGAGATAAGTTGAGAGAAATTCTTGCTTGTTTGACTATGTTACTGTCGGTTTGAAGTTGTTGCTGTAAAATCTCAAGGGAAATGGTTAATTTTGATTTTCCCCATCTCCTTTCCACACTTCTGTGGTTTCTTTTCAGTTTTTTGATTTTCTCATTTTTTTTCTCAACAGGGGTTTTGATTGTCCTTTGATTATTTTGATTAAAAGTGGAGGTACCGAGTCCAGTGTGGACTTCCAGTTTACCGTTAAAATCATCAATGATAAAATCACAGGTTGCAAATAAAATTACAGCAAGGGTGCTCTGTAAAATCTCTATAAAACCTGCTGCCGATTCAGAAGTTAGGAAGTTTGGTAGTGTCTCCTCACCATCCTTACCGGGGCCTTCTGATGGTTAAAATCCTGCTGGTGATGTTAAAAAAAACCCATTCGGGCTCTAACACAGAGAGGTCAACAACAAAAGATACAGCAATGGACAGGTGGTGAGTTAGAACCAGGTCCAGGGTGTGTATTAGCTTACATCACACCTCCAGAGTTTGTCAGGTTGCCCCCTAATACCTTGGTATTTTTTTCACTTCAATTTGACTTTATTGATATAGTGCTTATTACAACATAGTGATTTTTAGACACTTTTACAGAGAAAACCAACAGTTCCACATGAGCAAGCATGGGCTCCCTTTCATAAGGAAGAAACCTTTGCAGAACCAGGCTCAGAGGTGGCGGCTTTCTGCTATTCCGGTTGGGGTGAGGGGACAGAAAGAGAAAGAACTAGGAAAGACAGATACGTTTCTTTAACCGACATACATTTCCTGTATCAACAGAGAGTACACAGACTACAAGAGAAATCATGGTCAATGACACGTAGTTATGAAACATTGCATGAAAGAAAGGAGAGAAGTGAAGCAAAACTGGGAGCTGGTTCCACATGGTACGAGCTGTTAAGGGGGGAGGGGGGGGGGGGGGGGGGGGGGGGGGGGGGGGGGGGGGGGGGGGGGGGGGGGGGGGGGGGGGGGGGGGGGGGGGGGGGGTTGAGCTAGGCTTCAGATAGGCTTCTCAGAGGTGCTTCATTATGCTTCAATGAGACAAAATTAACTTCTTTAACACAATAAAATGAAACATAAAATCTTGTAACAAAATAATAGCTCTCTAAGACTCTTTTCAAACAATGTTTTAAATATGAACTCTCCTGTTAGGAAATCCCTCTTCAACAATATATTTCTTAATAACTGGAATAAGATAGAAGAATAGAAGAGTCTCACCAAAATACTAACTTAACAATCAAAAATGATATTTACTTTTAATCTTTAAATGTTTCTTCATCCTGCTTTTCTTCTACATGCTGGTTTTCCTCTTGGTATGTTGGAATTTTTTTTTGCAGTTCATCTGTGAAGGTGCTCTTAAAGGGCAACTCCAGTTTTTTGACAGCTGGACCTTATTTCTAGGTGTGTGCATGCTCATATACTCACTCAGACAAACACTGTGCAGCTCGGAGTCCTTCAGAAGTTGTTTAGATCCAACCGATTTAGCGGGGGCCACGACAAGGGAGCTTCAGCACGGGACATAATCTCTGCAAAAGAGATACCGCCACGGGGGCCCCCTGCCCCGGCCTCGCCCGGACAAGACATAAAAAGTGGACATGTCCGGGTAAAAGAGGACGCTTGGTTACCATAATATTGATACACTTTCATTTATTTCTGAAGATATACAATTTATTCAAAAAATGAATTGATGGAAATAATGTTGAGCAGCACTGCATGGATTTATACACACATGCCAAAATGTTAACTTTTTGGGGGTTTTTTGTTTTTTTTTAGCTCCTTCCTGGCAGTGCTCCAACTGGATCCTACTACAATCAAACTCCGACCATAAATGACAAAGTTCATGTTCTGGTTTGTGTTGTTGATGCCACCAGAATAAAACTGATGGATGATGACTCTGTTCGCAAGATAAAGGAAGTCAGAGAAGAAGCCCGGGCCTTAAGTGAGTCTTTACAACAGTTTTAGAAATGTCCATTTCATCTCTGATGAACAGCTAGAAGACACATGGGAGCTGATCTACTGGGAGGTGGGGCTGGGCAAATGAACACACATAATGATACTTTTCTTTGGTGGTCTTTTCAAATGTGGTCAGTGTACTATGAATAGACTGGATTTGTCCATGCTTTGACAAACAAGACGAACAGCCAGTCATAATATTTTGAGAGCAGTTTTTCAAAAACACAATTACAAAGTGCTTAACAGTAAGAGCAAAATGAAATAGAGAACATTCAGTAATATAATAAAGTCAAAAACCATGCATGTCATGCTAAATAGTGACCCTAAATTGCCCCTAGTTGTCAATGTGAGTGGCTTACAGTCAAGTCGGCCCCATGCAAACTCGCAGGGCTCTCAAGTCTCAAGCATTGAGCATGACAGTCATGCATTTTGGTCTTGTTTCATGCACTCACGCCAAACATTGTATTTCTCACACTGAAAAAAATACCCGGTAAATTTGTCTGGTGTGCCGCTGCTATGGAACCGGGAGGAATCAAACACATCTGCAAGCCTGTCTCTTACCTGTCAGTCAAAAAAGGAAAGGGGCTGAAAGTTGGTCGGGGCCGACTTGGCTTGGGGCCAACTTGACTGTATCCCAATGTGGGTGTGCATGGTTGTCTGTCTCTGTGTGTTGGCTGCCACAGAGTGGCAAACTGTTCAGGGTGGACTCCGCCCTAGCCCATATGAAGCTGGCCATGACCTTGAAAAGACAAGCGACAAGGAAAGTGAATGAGCATTAGTTTCAAGAGGAAGTGCAGATTCCATCCATCATCCACACTGAGCAGAAAAAACAAACTGAAGGGAACACAAACAATATGTTCAGACCAAACGCCTCATGATCCAAGCCATGACAGTAACTTTTATCCAACTTTTCATAAAGACAGAGACATGAGAAGATCATTTATCCACATTCAATGTCAAAAAATACAGTGTGACACCCATGATTCTATCCTATTCATGTCACATGATTCAAAAAGATGGAGTTTTAGACCATCTGAAGCCTGGTTGTCATTTTGAACACTGCCATAAATGCAGGGGAAACTAACTGATTTGTGTTTTTGCTCTTTTCCTTCAGGGATTCCTCAAATAGCTATCCTCACCAAAATTGATGAAGCATATCCTGAGGTCAAAACAGATATCAGGAATGTCTACAAGAGCATAAACCTGAAAAAGCATGTAAGTAGTCAGTTTTTTAAGACTGCACAGATATTGAATACTGTAAAGTAGATAAGTCTCAACAAACAAAGACATGGTTTATCTTCAATGTTTTTCCTTTTTGTTGAAACTTAGATGGAATATCTGAGTGCAAATCTGGGGTTTCCAATGAACTGCATCTTCCCAGTAAAGAACTACAGCATAGAAACTGAGTTAGATGAGGACACTGACACTCTGATACTGAACACAATGAGAACGATCATCAACTATGGAGAAGACTTCCTGAATGACATCGCGCCTCCAAGGGCCACCAGGCAACGTGAGCAAACTAAGCAGCATGTGAAACCGAAGCAACCTGTGAAACCTGAGCGGCGTGTGAAACCTGGACAAGCTGCACCTCCAAAGTACACCAAGATCCCCCCTGCCTTTTCTTCAAGAACTGGAAATCATATTAGAAAATAAATAGACATCCTGTCTTATTCTTGTTAATGAAATGAGATTGGAATTATATATTCACTCAGTTTTTATGTTTTGCACTTATGATGTTATTTATGAATTATAATGCAATTTATGAAATCAAAATGAAATTGTCTCTGCATTTATATTGCTCACATAAATAGTACTGATAATACTTTTTTCCGTCTTAGCTTTTAGTTAAGTCAGAACAGACAGTGACCTTGGTCATGAAATCATTGACACGGTTCCAGTAACACCATATAAAGTAGCCACACACATAAAGACAATCGAATTATCAAATTTTTTTTATATTATTGTTAACTTAATCAACTTCTGTCATTAACCGTTCCTGAGTATACAACTCCATACCAGTAGATGGCATCCTGTTACCATCGTGGGTCCAGCAGAGAGGCTTTGGTGAGCACAGGGCATGCACCAGTTCAGAATAAACTACCTGTGGCCTTGGAAACATGCTAAAAGTTGCCATCTCTCTGTGGTCCACAGGTATGATAAAATACTCTTTTTACACATTAAAACTGGTCAAATCCGAGATGTAAATGTGTTATGAGTGAGTTTGTGGTGTTAGAAGGGAGGTAATGGGATGGGTGATTTATTCAGTTTGTCTTTTAGTTCAGTTTAGCTTATGTAAGCTGGGTGATTGCGTGTTTTCAAGCATGTCACATGAACCGAGATTTTAAGTGTATTGAGTGACAGATTAATCAACTTCTTGTATATATGTTTTATATTCTGTGAAAATTCTGCAGTAGCATGTTCAGTGAGAAGAAAGGTTATTTTGAGTGTTTTCCACCACATTTTCCTTTTGTTCTGCCATGTGTTCACGTTCCTCATTAAGTGTGTTCTGCCGTACATTCAAGACTGAAAACAGGGTCTGTTGGTACTTGCAGTGACCACAATTGAATATTTTATGAAGAATCTAATGTTTTTGTGCCATGATTTTGAGGTATTTGAGATTTATTTGCTTCTGTAAAGGATCTTTTTATGAAGTTGCTGCACTTTCTTTTCAAATACTTTATTTTGACCACAATTAATTCCAGATACAGGCTGACCAATTATAACTTTCTCCATCAAACCTACATCACGCCAGAGAAGCTGCATAAATATAAACCTAAGATATCCAGCTTTAGATGTGGCATTGAAGAGGGCTCCTTCCTGCATTGCATATGGTCTTGCACTAAACTTAAAGGGCAACTCTGGTTTTTTGACACCTGGACCTTATTTCTAGATGTGTGCATGCTCATATACTCACTCAGACAAACATCGTGCAGCTCGGAGTCCTTCAGAAGTTATTTAGATCCAACAGATTTAGCGGGGGCCAAGGCAAGGGAGCTTCAGCGCGGGACATAGTCTCTGCAAAATCGCTCATTTCGGCTATATTTTTTCATCCATCACCAGTGTTACCATAAAGTCAGCTCATCCACCGTCTTCAGGTGGGTCAGTTGACCCACCTGAAGACGGTAGACGAGCTGACAGTTTTCGCTAACTTAGCCACAATTAGCTCGGATAGGAACGTTGCAAAACTCCTCTCCCCAGCAGAGAGGCACTTTGGTTCGGCCTCGGCTGGGTGCCTGACTTCCAGGGCCTGAGTTGGGGCCGATTGGGTAAACGGTCCGGAGCTGCTCCACGGAGGCTTCGGAGGTCCTGAAGCCGGTGGAGGCTTCAAAAATACTTTATTTTGCCTTATTTTATTGGAGAAAGTTGTTTTTTTCTGTTAAAAGCACTTTGACAATGAATGTGGATGTTGATTACATATCTCACTCAGAATAAACGAGCTGTGGCCTGGGAAACACACTAAATGTTGTCTCATCTCTGTGATACACAGTCCTTTTCGTACACTGGCTACACAGTGCTCTCTAGCCTGTTTGCCGCTTGCTGCCTGTCCAGATTCCCTCTCGGTCTGGCGCCGGTAACAGAGACACACCATCAGGATCAGTGCTTGAAAGTGGATGGAGGAGACGTTTTTTGTGCTGTTGTATTTCTTTAACACTACAAAATTCCAAACATGCCACTCAGTGACAATTTCACAATTGCACATGAACTCCTGTGATTGTAACCACATCACAATTTTCAAGCACAACTGTAAACATTCTGGTTCTACCCTGTTACTCGCTCCAAAGGTGCAGCTTCACCTTCTTCGGAAAAGTTCTAAAATCCACTTCACACTCTTGTGTCTGTTGTCTGTATTTACTTAAACACAAGAATTCAATCTTTGGTTGTAGGACGACAAACTTGATTCTTGTGGTGTTTGGATGATATTAACCTGGTCTGGAAAATTTACACACTTTAACAAAAGCACTAAATACTACAAGATCTATAAAAAAATGCTGCAAAATTCAGAAAACCTGGCAAAATTCAATGAAACACAACAAAATATGGAGAAAACACTTCAAAATACAGAAATCCACCACTGCTCACCTGGCAGATGCAATCTCGCTGTCCGTTTTTAAAAGTAATCTTAAAACCTATTTTTATTCCTTGGATTGAAAACAGCCTGAGACTGATCCTGTTTTCCTTTTTTCTTATCGTTGTGTTTTTATTGATTTTGATTGTATCTTATCTTGAACTTTATGCTATTAAGTTTTATGTGTGCTTATGTCAATAAACTCAAGTGTCCTCAAGGTAATCATTCTGATCCAAGAATCAATTTTATTTAAAGAAACACATTGGAACTTTGCATAGCTTTTGATTGGGTTATGTAAATTCCTGCTCGTGTTTGGCAGCTGAATAACTGTTCATGCTCTGCAACTGCAAAAATGGTAGTGCTCAGTAAATGCTAAATGCAGAGCATAGAGTGACTCCGTGTCGACATTTTGTGCAAATGTGACTGTGTGCATGAGTGTAAAGCTAGGGAGAGCCCCTCATGCATGATTGTTGTTGCTGTATTCAAGCAAATTTATGACTTTTGACTGTTGACCTAGGAAATTTCTTCAGTTTATCTTTAATCTGAACTGGAGTTTATGAGATAGTAATGAGGGACATAATTAGAGCTAAAAGATAACCTGCAAAAAAACAACAACACACATTTGATAACGAGGAATACAAGGAAGAGTTCATAATGGCTTCAAGGTTACATACCAAACGACAGCAGAAAGGTTTAAAGGTGCATTAAGGAGTTTGCACGTTTTATGCGAAACAGTGCCCCCTGCAGGCCTTGGGTGTAATGCAGCTTAGTGAAAAACTCGTGCCTGTGGCTTGCATGCACAGAAGAGAGGAACTCCTTCCTCGCTCTTTTAGTAGCGCTCGAGTAAGATTGAAGTTTCTTTTCCCTGGTGGAGTCTGTGTGGAGCTGTGGCAGTGCTGGAAGCCAGTCTGTTCTTACTTTCTGGAAGATCCTGCTCAGTTGTTGCTCACTAAGCATCTGGCGGAGTAATGGTGGACAAAACGAAACTTAACTCCATCAGGCCAGCCGGAGCGCGCATTACATCATTCCTTTCAAATTCTCCCCAAAAAAACTCTGGTGCCGGACCGGCACTGCAACTTTCAAGTGACAATTTAGCGCTGTTAGAGGTACTTGTAATGAATATGTCAGGGCACATTGTACACATCATTAAAAATGTGTAACATATTTATGGTGGAAAATAAGTATTTTTGAAGTTGAAAAACTCCTTAATGCACCTTTAAGTCAGTGTTGTTTTGTGGTCAAAAATCAATAGAAATGGAAACCAGACATTTTTGTTGTCCAACTCCCAGCCTGCTCATGTGGCTCAGCCTCTAAGCCCGCCGGAACTCCTTCTACTAATAGGAGAAGGGGCAAGGGACCTCTGGCACCCTAAGAGCAGATTCTTTGGGTAGATGGTGGCTCGTCAACCTGGAAGGTAGCCCATCTAGGAGAAGGAAAACCCTGATTTCAAACCTCAGCTGCCTTGCAGCATACTCAGTCATGGGAAAGCCTTCAGGAGTTGGAGTCCCTAAGGCGGTCTGCTGCTGTTTCAGTGATGTTCCATCATCTCCTGCGACACTGTTGGTGCCCAATCGAATCAGCCCTTACCGTTCCTTTGGATCCATCGGCAGTGTGGAGAGGGGGGACCTGCTGCGTGGACTGCAGTTGGTTCTCCATATCACCTTGCCAAGGCTTGCACCCTAGAGAGGACACTCCAGCTTCGCTTCACAGCGTCAACTCAACATGGTGTAACCCGTGTCACCTGACAGCCCATGAATGCACCACACCACGTCATCCCACTTTTGGCACTGATTGGCCCAGGCCACTAGAGGGCACAAAACAAAAATGGCCTCACTTCTGGTTTTCTCCAGCTGTGACTGTGCTGCTGCAGCGAACCCTCTCTGCTGAGAAATTTCCCGCTCTGCTGCAAAATCAAGCTTAAACTCTGAGATCAGGAATCCCACCCGGTAATGAGAACCGACTCATTCCTGCCTCAAATCCACTTCATTCTGTGCCTTATAAACTACAACATCCGACGGTCAGGTCCCCCCTCCCTACAAAAAACCAGTGAACGAGATTCCTCCCCTGGGAGGTGGCGAGCTGCCCGAGCCTCGTAGGACCTGCTTCCTTGTCCAAATAGCCTGGATTATAAAAACTGAACTGAACCTTGCGAACAAACTAAGGATCGTACGAACTGAACTAAACTCTGCGAACCAACCAAGGATTGTGTGGACTGTGAGCTGAGTAACAACCAACACTCTAACTGTGAATAAGGTTGAAGGTTTTTTTTCTCCCTTTGGGTTTTTTTTTCCCATCTGTGAATTTTCTGTTGTGCTGGGCCCTTTGTTGTTATTATTGTTTATGTCTGTCAATACATTTTTCATTTAATACAATCTACCAAAAACTTAATTTCTGTTTCCACTGGTTTTTCAGTCACGTACGGAGCTCCCATAGCGAACCTGGTTTCTTTTGTTAAGTCAGATACACCCCTCCATTGCCATAACTCCGCCCTGACGTTTATTTACTTTAATTCCATTTTTACACCCCCTGATAAGCATTACATTGGCAAGCAGCAATTACAGATGCTGGGCCACAGTGCTCGATTGGCGTAGAGTGTGGCACCAGGAGTTGCTTCTGACAGTGGGAGGGACTTAGGTTCCACTAGACAGCTACCGCCCACCTCAAGCTGGGCAGCCCCCAGCCAGTAAGATGTTGTCTCGCCACAGTCTGTCTTCCTCATTGGGTGCATGGTGATTAGGTTAACACCGAAAAGTAGACTGCAAACACTGCACCAGGCAAGAAAACATGAAAAAATAACAGATCAATTCTTAAACTTGCAACCTGGATCTGAATCTATCTATCTATCTATCTATCTATCTATCTATCTATCAATGTCATACAACTTAAAAATCACCAAATACCGCACAAACAGAAAAGATACTGAAACTCTGAAATGAGTGAAGAGATAAAGCAATTTCCAAGCATGCAACACCTTAATTGCGGTTTATTTTTTATTGTTATTAACATTGGAAAGGTTGCTAAATTGAAGAAACAGGAAGTTAAAGGGGTATACCATTTTTGTATGGAGTAGGGGTGGGATTCAATGAGCTTCTACCCAGTATTTTTTTCAGACAAGTTATTTGTTGTAACTGGATTCCTCCTGTAGTTTATATTAACGTTTTCTTAAAAAAAAAAATTTTTTAAATATATTTCTTAACCTGAAAGCATCTTGTTTCAGTGGTCCATCTTAATAAACGAAATAATCCAAAATGTTGGAAGAAGGTTAAAGTCATTCGTGTTTTGTCCATTTTTTTTTTCTCAACAAAAATGAATTCATATCATATCTGCCTAGACTTCCAAAAGACGTCAGTCAGTGTTCAAAATTTCTTGTGTTACCCTTTTCACACTGCAACTAGCGGGTCGACCTGTGTTTTCGACCCGCGAATAATCGCCTTTTGTGTCCTTTCCCACTGCCTGCAGACCCAAGTCTAAACCGCCTGCTGGCGAGCCGCGTCGCTGCGTTTTCCCGCGCTGATGGTGTCCCGTGTTGATGACATCATCAGCGCGACGGAGCAAAACGAAAGTATACAATGCAATGCAGTCAACACAGTCCCCATTACCTGTATACAAACTCCCTTTCCCCATGGATCCAGAGGAGCTCTCTGGTCTCACTATCTTTCCAATACTGGATCATCTTGACGAAGGAAATCTCACACTGTGTCCAGAAACAACAACTAGCGCACTAACGTAGCCATGCTGCGTCGACGTCATCATGTAAATTACCGCGTCGACTCACGTCTGCCTTTCACACTCCCTTTCGCCCCTCCCACTAAAAGCCGACAGTTGCGACCCGCTAAAAACCAGCGTCGATTGCAGGGTTGAAAGACCTGGGTCTAATGCCAAGTGAACCCTTTCACACTGCCATGAGGAGCCGATTATTAGCATCTGCGTATAAACAGATTTTTTGGCCAGTGTGATGGGCTTAAGTCAGTTTATGACTTTCCTCATAATTTTCTCAATACACATTAGTGCAAACAAATGCTGTTTACACCAAATTAGATAAAACTGTGATTCATGCATATGTGGTTGCCTTGACAGTGTTTGATAAATTGTGGCGAGATGACCCATGGTTATACGTATTTAGGGGGTCCAACACTTCTGAAACACCACAACACAAAGGAAGATTTGTAGCTTTTGAAATGAATGCTTGAGGTTTATTCGTCATGCTCTTTAATCTTCATTTTGAAAAGGGAGACTGAGGAAGACTATCACTATGTGAAGCGCTACGCACCTCAACCAGAAGCCAAACATCTCAGAATTCTGCTGAGTGGTCCACGAGGCTCTGGAAAGTCAAGCTTTATCAACTCTGTTGACAGCGCTCTATGAGGAACAAGAGGGCGTCGAGCCTTGGTAGCCACGGACTATGATAGCTGCTTCACTAAGGAAGTATGGGAAACTTACCATCAACTGAGAAATTTTTATCATTCAAATACAGACGAATCAAAACATGGTCAACCAAAAAACAGGAGCTACTTTTTACTGCTACCAATTAACAATAGCGAGTCAAATAGAGAAACTGAGCAACTGAAATACTGTAAGCCCGTGCTAAGATTGTTTTATTTGACTTGACACTGTTCATGTTTCTTTTATTGACTTACAGTACAGAAGTTATAAAACCCAGACAGAAGCATGGGACCTTTTATCCTTATTTCAGTGACACTGTGGGTATTGAGAAAGGCTCTGGGACAGGAATTGATGTGAAAAACATCAAACTGATCACAGAAGGACCTGTCAATGATTGATGCAAGATACAAAAGTGATGTTTTATCCTCCCTATTTGTTTAGCAGTGAACACAGCCCTGCTAATAACCTAAAATATTCTTTTTCCAGGAAAGTGATGGTATTGGCAGACTTGTAGCATTTTGCCAGGCTTGTCAAGTATCTAAAATAGCCAGCAATGAATTCTGATCTCAATCCAACTGAAAATATTTGGGGTGAGCTGATAACTGCCATTTTGGAAAAGAACCCTGCAATTCTGATGATAGCAAGAAGAGAACAGATCTGGGACCTTACCTATGAAACTCTGCGGGAAAATCTGACAATAATTGTGCGTGGGAATGCAACGCAAACTTCTCTCCGCAAAAAAAAAAAAAAATTGGAGCCAAGAAAAGTCCGCCGCACAGCTGTTTGCAATTTCCAAGTCATGGTTTCAAATCCTGCGAGAACGTGAGGGTGGCCAACCCCACCTACAACCACAATCCCGCCCCAACTCCACCCCTTGGCACCATATATGGGTGTGCAAATGAGCTCATGAATGAAATTTGGGTATATTAGAGGGTGCGGCACATGCGCGGAGCCTGCAGATAACCGCGGATCGGGTGGGTGACGTGTCCAAAAATTCAAATTTTAATGACATTCGGGCGGGTTGCGGTTGAAGCACTCAAATAAAGAAAAAAGCAACATTTTAAATCTTATTCCAAACATAAAGAAACGAACGAAAACGATAGAAAAAAACTTTTTGATCAGCCAAATGAGCAAAAGTGTGCATTATCATGGCATTTACAGTTTAATGGCACATTCAGCAGAGTAACGCAGCTTTTCCTTTTTCCAGGGCGATCAGCGTCTTGCTGCAGAACACAAGTGTTGGCCGGCAGGTGAGACGCGCTGCATGCAGGCAGTGGATCTGCTGCTGTGGAGGTTTGAGATGATGCTGCGGCGCCTTATTGGTGAGGTGGAGAGCCGGTCTTCTGTCCTTTCTGGAGGACACAGCAGTGGAGGGACAAACAGAAAAACGTTGAGTGGGAGCAGGTGCCAGAGCCATCGGGCCACTACTGCTGAAGTGAAAAAAAGTGGTCGGACTTGAAGGTGAGTTGTCATAATTCATAGTGTCTCAACATTGCAGAAACACCTTAAAACAAACAAAAAAAAAAAAACAAAAAAACAAAAAACAAAAAAAACAACATAAAAATGTAGTGGAAATTGGTTGCACAATATTGTGCGTTCATGCATTATCAAAATTGTTTTGCCTCTTGAGTCAACATGGTTTTAATGCACTGTAGCACAAAGAGCCTGTGAACCTGTGATGATTCAGGGTTCGGATGTCAGATACGGCCATGGCAAAATAGCAAACATTTTTTTGTGTCAATTTGCCATTTAATTGAGAACAATTTGAAGTGTGTATCATGAGAAAAATTATGTCATTACAAGTGACAGTTGGTATTTGTAAGTGCAGAGACAAAGACATTGTAAATGTTTTTATTACATGATGTGTCTGATTTCTCCCTTTGAACTATTTATTTTGTGTTTATTTTAGAAGATGTAGAAAGGTGAGGGTACAGGATGGAAACATTCCAAAGCACACTAAACGTGACTTCCTCAAAGTGATCATGTGCAATCATCACCCACTCACTGTCTGTCTTAAATGTATATTTAAATTATATTGAACTTATATCTGTTATTAGTATAGTGTACATATCTGTCCGTCCTAAACGTATATCGTAATTATCTCTTTGTATTTGCTAATGTATATCTTTAGATCTGCTATTTACGTCATTATATCTGTCTTGGATCTTTATGTAAATTATATTTGATTTATATCTGTCAGCTTATATCTATTACTTCATTACCTCCGCCAGGAGGTTATGTAATCATGTCGGTTTGTTGGTTTGTTGGTTGGTAGGTTGGTTTGTTAGCAAGATCACAGAAAAAGTAATGGACGGATTGCAATGAAACTTTGTGGAAAGGTGGGTCTTGGGCTAACTTAGAATCCATTAAATTTTGGTGAAGATCCGGATCACTGTCTGGATCATGGAATTTTTTTAAAGGATTCTTTATCATTGAGAGATAGGGAGTCTTTCAGATGGTTGGGCAGGCCCGCCGACAGGGGGGGGACAGACGCCTGGTTCACACAGGACGGCGCCCCAGTTAACCTATCTGACGGTTCATACAGGAGATGCGGGGGACCGCCGCGTGCGTAGCGACTCGCGCCGTAGCGACCGTCAGTGCTCCGCTCCTCTCTATTTTCTCTGTGAGCTGCGCTCGTCGTGCACCGCCAGTTGTAAAGCTGGACAGAGCAGATCGCACCACACAGGCAGTCGGGAACAGAAAATACGAGAGAATCCGGTCAATTTTCAAATAAAAATCAAGTAAAATAACATAAATTATGTTGCTTTTCAGTTTTCCTTTTCAGATAAACACACACACACACACAGGGAGAGAGGGCGAGAGAGAGAGGCACCGCACGCCGCAGTGCTCCGCTCCGATCACACCCCCGATCACAATGTTTGATTATATATGGTGTTCTTATTGTTGTTGGTGACTGATTTGAGCTGTGGCGGAGGTCTGCGCTCTCTGAGTGCCAAATTCCAGTTATATGTGTCTTCGATTTGTATTTCCGTTATGTTTAATTTAAATTTAATAATTAGTTGTGTCGGTCAATATATTTCTGTTATGTAATTATATCTAAAAAAAAAATTATATCTAATTTTACATACAAATTATATTTAAAGGAACTTAAGGCAACTTTACAAAATTTACGTCAGTGCTGCCGTGATAGGTGCTGTGGGTAACTGCAGCCACCAGCCAAGGCGGCACGGGAGCGCGCACAAACATTTTACAGAAAGTCCAGCTTCACAGCGCTGCACCAGGGATGCTCATGCTGTTTACTACGTTGCGGTTTACTGCAAGACCACAGTGCATATTATGTGATTTTTGTCAGCATCCGTTTTCACTCCCAAATGCAGCTGAAGTTCCCTCCATGAATCAAACGCATATCCAATATTTATTCGGGTGCCTGCGGCTTCGGTCTTTTTTTTTTTTTGGACTCACAAGATAATGCTGATAAAGTCCTTTTTTTTTCGTGGTGTTTTTTGTGGGCTTTGAGTGAATGCAGTTATCCGATTGTATGAAGAGCGCGCGGGGGGGGGGGGGGGTGCTCGTCCTTTGATTCACAGACCGGGAGCAAATACATAATATATCGGGGGAGCGGACAAATGAAACTACAAATACAAAGGAACTTTCTTCTGTTGATTCTTGGTTTGTCAGCAAGTGAGCAGCTGCGTATTTGCGCATGCGCGATTCATTATAAATGTGGACGCGGAGTGGTGTGGGTCTCCTCTCTGCTCTGACTGCAGCAGGGAGCGCTGTGTGAGACTGGCCGCCTGTGAGTGCTTTGGGACGAGGGAGGGGCTCACGCAGCACCCGCTGCTTGCTGAGGACAGCAGAGACGTCCTGTCACGTCTCCAGAGCACCAGAAAAAGTTGCTAAATTTGTCGTTAGTCGCTTTTGACCAAAAAAAGTCGCCAAGAGGCTTTGGAAAGTCGCCAGATTTAGCGGTAAAATTAGTCGCCAAGTTGGCTACACCTCCCGCCCCTGATCCTAGCAGTGTTTGAGTCCGTGTCCACGGCGGCCATGTTCTTCCTGTTCGGCAGCGTGCATACAGCGTCAATTTACGTCACATCCCCACGATTGCGCGGGAAATTCGGACCCCGAGCAGCAACAAATTATTTGGCACACAGCCTGTATAAGGCAACAGACAGATGCGTGGATTGGCCTGTTATTTTAGGCTTTTAATGCTTCACGACCCATTAGCATTGAATAAACTGGAAATGCATGTGTAGTTTCTCACAAATCTTGCCTTAAGTCCCTTTAACTTTTCCTTGTATGGTTGGGCTTTGTATTTTTCTACTTTTCTTTCGACATTTTTTGCTGCTGCAACCCTGCATTTTCCCCATGCGGGACCAATAAAAATAAAGGAGTTTCAATTCTGTTTCCCTTCTTCTTTTTCGTCTCCATGTAGTTTTTCAGAATTGTGTGGTCCTGTACAGCAGCTATTTTGTTGGTGGTAAGGACTGCAACACGCATTTTTTCCATTCGCAAAATTTGTACAGGTACCAGCTTTGGCACAGGGGAGCTGCTGTGCATAGTTTGGGGCTCGTTTTGTGCGCCACAAGCTTCATAGGTAAGGCCCCTGGATGTGAACAGAGCAGGTTTATTGATTGAAGCTGAGGAGAAGCTTAGCAGAACCGAGGCTTGGGGCAGTCCAGGGTCGGAACCAGGTGTCAGTCCGGAGCAGGTGGGTGGCCGGAGAGGCAGGAAGCCACTGGGCGAGGCGGCTTGCAGAGAGGGTCTCCAGACTATGAATGAGGAAAACAAAGTAAACAGAGCTACAAAAAAGAAAAAAAAAAATGCTGAACGTACAAGGCACATTGGACACACAAGAGTTGATGTTATGACCCAGCGCTGACTTCCAGCCAGGACGCCACTTAAATAGCGACGTGGACCAAAGCAGCTGAAAGTCATCCTGCTGATGAGCTGGTCCCACACTTCTGTTAACAGCCTCTCCAGCTCCAACCACCGGAAAAACAAAACACGAAACCACACAGTGCCCCTAAGAGAACGCTGAAGTGTGGGACATGACAACAAATAATATACTTGAAGTTTATTTTGCATTTGAGTGTCAGTATAGTAAGTATACTACAGACCATATAGTTGAACTTGAAAGTTCACTAACCTTGTACTTCTTTGGATGAAACTGGAATATTTTAAGTTTATAAAATTATACTTTGTGAGGTCATTTTAGGTTTACAAACATACACTTTTATGTATACAACAAGTATACAACAATTATACATTTACCTAAATACTACTGGTGTACTGAGATTATACTTGTAGTCCACATTTTGGTCAATTAAAGTATACTTGAAGGATACCACGAGCACACTCTTCACTATACTGCCATTGTACTAGATATATTTTATTGAACTATGATTTTACTTAAACTTAAAACATTTATTTATTTTAATGGACTGTATGTGAGTTGCAATAAACAGACGATGTTAAGCTTCAGATAGCCACCCACAACAGTCAGGGGAATTTCATATAACACACTGAAAAGAGGAACAATGGCAAGACGACATTAAACACATATTTTTCACTGTCGGTCCTTTGTGAAAGTGAAATAATTCAGATGAACGAAACTACAAGAACATTAAAAAAAAAAACTACCAATAACACGAGCAACATCAGAAAAATTCAGTCTAGCTTTATTTGTATTGCGCCAATTACAACACAGTCTCCTCCCGTCACTTTTACAGAGAAAACACAACAGGCCCACAAGGAGCAAGCATAAGCGACTGTGGAAAGAAAAACTCCATTTTAAATGGAAGAAACCTTTGCAGAACCAGGCTCAGAGGTGGCGGCTTTCTGCTATTCTGGTTGCAGTGAGACGATAGTAAGAGAAAAAAGGATAGGACAAACAGACTGATCTCAATCAGCTCAGCGTTGCTCTGCTCAATGCAGGTGGATCAACACAGGAGGCCTCAGTGGATCATGGATCCTGAGGAGGGAAAAGGGGGAGAGGGGGAGAGAGACTACAGGAGGGAGAGAGGTCATAGACAAGAAGAGAGACAATGGTTAATGATTTGTAGAAGTGAAACATGTGGATTAAGAAAGGAGAGAGCTCAGTGTAAGTCCTCCTGTGGTCCCAACCTGCAGCAGCACCATGAAGAAAATGGTCCAGGGAGGTCTGAACCAGCCCTAACTGTAAGAAATTGAAAGGAGAGACTGTGTCGGCCTCCTGAACTGAAACTGGGAGTTGGTTCCACATGGCAGGAGCCTGAGGTTAAGTTTAGGATAAAGAATAGCGTTAGGCTTGAAATAATGATTAAGACTAATGTTACACTGATAATAACAGCTTGTTAAGATGTGATTTTAGAGAGTGGGGCAGAGGGTATAGCGGTTGGGGAGTCAGAGCCAAGAGTATCAAACGAACCACAAAAACATGGAATCTTGAATATTCTATCCCAAACTCCTATGATGCATTGCACCTCCACAGCCATGGCGGACACCACTACTCTATTTTATACTGTACTTGATACTATTTTACTCCCAATAGTTTCCTGCCAAATGTTTTGTATCTCCATCTTCCTCTAAGTGGAGTCTTTCGGGATGAGATTGTATAAGATTTACAGCTTATGTCTAAAGAGCATTTAGTGGAAATTCCTGCAAATCGCAAATGTACCTTGGGAAAAATGTTAAAAAATATTGCTTTTGTTTTGTGAAGAAGTGTAATGCAAACACAGCTACTGAGACCTGAGCTATCAGTGATGCTGTCACAAAATGAGCAAACTAGCCTGGAAGTCATTGCTGCCAGGGTGAGTTGGTAAAAACACTCATGATGAGAGGTAGGAGGTTTTTTTTTTTTTTTTTAATTTCTCTGCATTTTACACCAGAAGGTTTCATTGAAATTGGTTCTATATTGCGACTATAGTCGTGTTCTGTAGTAATTTTTTGGTTATGGGAAAAATCAACAATTTCATCACATATACTCTGTGTCACAATAGAGAAAAACATTAAAGTTTGAATTTACAGGTTATTTTGGCGTTATTTTACCAGTGTAGCCACACATGAAATTAGGTTAAATGGAGCAAAGTGTGAGTTCAGACAGGCATGGAGTCAATCTGCTTGGCCGAGCTCTCACTCATATGCATTAGGGGTGGCCTTATCGCGCAGCCTCACGTCAAGTGATCGGTTCCCTCTCCCAGCCAGATCAGCTGACCTATTGGGCATGTTTTTAAACTGCTCCCGTCTGGCCTGAGTGTCACCTGAGTGTCTGGCTGTCATCTGCACGCTGCTCTTGGTGCTGCCTGCTTCATTGATCTCCATGATGTCCTCTGCTTTGCTGCTTGTGCTGTATTTCACCTTGCCGCTCAGCGTGTCGACTCCTGGCTGTGGTGTCGATCCATGGTGGCTCGATCACTTTTCCGAGCCTCGTTCTCGGCCGTCCGAGTCGGGGGATGCTTCTCAGAATGGGGGCCCTGTTGCTGCCCGGCGCAGCGCATGTCTGGCGGTCCGGCCGTCCTCTCTCCCTGGGAAATGTGCGGGGAAGAGGAGGGGCATCTCTCATGGCTCCGCGACTCCTGCCCCAGCTGCTGGGCACGGGCGAGCCTCCTCTCCTGCCTTTGTTGATCCGGGGGCCAGCCTCATCCTGTCCGCTCTGTCCAACATCCAGGCTTCGATTGGGTTCCAGGGTTCGGGCTCCACTGACAGATGCCTGTTTTCTGGGTTTGGCTCGTCCATCCTCCTCTTCGGCTCGGGGATGGGTCCCGGCTTCCGCTCTGTCCGTGGGTCAGACTCTGGCGCAGGCAGGTGACGTCACCCTGGCGACCATCGATGGCATCACCCTCCCGTGAAGGACTCTGCGAAGTGCAGTTCCCGTTTCCACCAACGCTCCATTCTTTCCTCCAGCTGCTGCGATCTCTCCCAGCCTGAGAAGCCTGATTCTCGTAGGTAATGTCATTAATCTTGTTAAAATCCTGCTGTGCTCAGAGCCCTCCGACAGACCTATTATGGGATGTGGAGATATGTCAGTGATGCTTAAGGATAGTGTTCCCCGCTTGTCAAAAACTCTGACTCTGGCCGGATTTAACATAGCGTTTGGTATTTTCCGTGATGTTATTTGTGAAGTCTTCCCATCCCACAGAGAAGAGCTTGACATGTATCTAGCCATAACTTCAGATCTGGCCATGACCTATGGAGGTGCTTTGTTTTATGGGTATCATAACTCCTTTTCGGCCAAAGCTGCTATGTACATTCAACGCTTCAATGAAAGACTGGAATGGTCTGTAGTTGTTCTGAGCCTCATCAGCAGGCATTTCACGCGACATCAGGCCCTCTCTGTTCCATCTGCAGCTCCTTTTCTCATTCCCCCAATCTGTGCCCCAAATCTACTATTAAAGATGCATTAAGAAGTTTTACAACCTTAAAAATACTTATTTTCCACCATAAATATGTTACACATTTTTAATGATGTGTACAATGTGCCCTGACATATTCATTACCAGTACCTCTAACAGCGCTAAATTGTCACTTGAAAGTTGCAGTGCCGGTCCGGCACCAGCATTTTTTTGGGGAGAATTCGAAAGGAATGACGTAATGCATGCTCCAGCAAGATAGGTTTCATTTTGTCCGCCATTACTGCGCCAGATGCTTAGTGAGCAACAACTGAGCCGGATCTTCCAGAAAGTAAGAAAAGACTGGCTTCCAGCACTGCCACAACTCCAGCACAGACCCCACCAGGTAAAAGAAACTTAAATCTTACTTGAGCGCTTCTAAATGAGCGAAGACGGAGTTCCCCTCTTCCGTGCACGCAAGCCACAGGGACGAGTTTTTCACTAAGCTGCATTATGCCCAAGGCCTGCAGGGGGCGCTGTTTCGCATAAAACGTGCAAACTCCCTAAGGCACCTTTAATGTCCATCCATCCAAGCCTGTTTCAAGCCCCCTTAAGGAGGACGCCAAGGTGACACCACCCATGACTCCTCTTTGTCATAACTTTAATGAAAGTGTTTTTAATTGTTATAATTGTAAATATTTTCATGCTTTTAGCCACTGGGGAGAAGTGCACCCCAAGTGCATGTGCCCGAGACGAACCCGCTTCATGAAAAAAGACAAAATAAGTCATCAACGCCTGCCAATATCCCTGAGCTGGGGAAAGCATTGGAAAGCATTGTCAATTATTTGATCATGGGTCTGGTTCATGGTTTTTGGCTGGATTGCTTTGGCTTCCAAAAGCATCTTTTGTTTGTAATAATCTGCAATCTGCCTTAGAGGAACCTGAGGTGGTAGACGAGTTACTGGCAAAGGAAGTTAAAAAAGGTTTCATGATCACCCCATTTGTTCAATCCCCTTTTCCGAATACCCGAATCAATCCAATAGGTGGAGCCACTCACAAATACTCTGGGAAAAAGCACTTAATAGATCTGTCTGCTCCTCACAATGATGAAACTCGGAGCATTAACAGCCTCATTCCTCTTGCACCATTTTCACTGTGTAATATGTAACTGTCGATAATACCATCAACTTCATTAAAGCTAGGGTTGGCGATTTGAATGAGATACATTTTTTTAAATACTGGTTAAAATGATCTTTATGACCCGATGGGAAGCAATTCATAGCGTGTTTTTAAAGTAGTTTGGAAAATATCCGCTATCTACAGCAGGAGTAAAACGGGACAAACAGCAACCAATAGTCTTGAGGGGACACCTTTTTTTAAACCAATCAAATCCCTTAACCGTTCGACCTGCCCCCTGCGCGTACATGTACCCGTGCACTGACCCTGGTTCAGTGCGCGTGTAGAAGGACGGAGCGTCGTTGCAGAACGGCGGAGACGAATGTTTCCACCATCAGCCTGCTTCAAAACTCTTCTATCCACTTCCTGCTAAATGGACTTAAAGGAATACTCCGAAGATTTTGTACCCACGCCCTGTCCTGATCATTTACAGAGTGAGATAAGCTCATAAATACCTTTTTTGTGTCTGTTCGTCCAGTGCCTGGCTCCCAGCTGTTAGCATCGTGGTTAGCTTAGCTCAACTACGGCAGGTGAAGCGGAGACAGAGCCAGACTGAGAAAGTGGACAAAATACTCCTTCCAGTGGTCCAGGGGGACAGCGTATTAGCACGTGAAGTAAATCCGAATGGTTATAAAGCATTTTAAAAGACGTGTTTTCTTTTCAATCCATTAAAATAATGTTTTGATCCACACAGACCTGCGCATGTGCAGTGCTCCACGGAAGGATATACCGGAGCACAGCAGTAGAAGCATAGACTCAGCCGCTGTGCGCCTGGTATATCCTTCCGCAGCGCACTATGCTTGTGCAGATCTGTGTGTATCAAAACGCTATTTTAAGGTATTGAAAGGAAAACACGTCTTTTAAAATGTTTTATAACCATTCGGATTTACTTCACGTGCTAATACGCCATCCCCTGGACCACTGGAAGGAGGATTTTGTCCACTTTCTCAGTCTGGCTCTGTCTCCTCTTCACCTGCCGTAGTTGAGCTAAGCTAACTACGATGCTAACAGCTGTTAGCCAGGCACTGGACAAACAGACACAAAAAAGGTATTTATGAGCTTATCTCACTTTGTAAATGATAGGGATAGGGCATGGGTCCAAATCTTCAGAGTATTCTTTTAAGAGAGTGAAACCTCAAGGCAAAGGCATTCGTCTCCCTTTAACTCTACCACTTGTGCACAAGATAATTATTCAATTGAGAGCTGGGTTCTTTGGTCACTACACTGATTTGTTATTGGAAACAGCTATTCTCGTGGCTTTCTATGGTTTTCTTAGAGGTGGGGAATTCTCTTCTGTCAATGATTCTTTTAACCCTTCTCATGATCTAATAGCTGATGTATCTATTCACCCTCAATACTTCTCTTTACTGCTTAAACACTAAGACTGTTAGGGATAAGACGGATTGCTGATTTACATTTCTGCCATTAATTCTGATTTTTGTCCTCTGTCCTCCATGTCTCGTTTCCTGAGGAGCCGCCCTCACGCTTCTCAGTAAGAGCCGCTGTTCAGGACTGAAAAAGGGAAGCCCATGTCAAAGGCTTGGTTTGACTCTCGCCTCCGCCTCTTCTGCCAGTCCTGCAGTTTACCTGCAGACCGCTACACCACTCACTCTCTGCGAGGATGCTCTCCCTGCCTCAGGCTTTCCCCACAGGCGTGGGGAAGGGGAGGAAGGTCCCAGAACATAGCCACACCGCCAAAGTTCAATTTGTTACGTAAATTCCACTGGTCATCGTTTACTCAAGGCAAGGTAATTATCATGTTATCCTAATGTAAGCAGTTGTAATTAATGTTGTTGTCATGCAATAATTGTAATTCCAAATTTTTATGCTTTTCGGAATCGTAATAAATTTTTTAACAAAGTGATCCTGGCTGAAATGTATGTGACAGCCCTGTGCTCATGTCATGTGTCTCTTGACAGCAGGACAGAGGACAACAAAACAAATCTTATCTGTTGCTGTGTCATAGTCTAATAGCTTTCTGTATGACTGCTGGTAATTTGTTGGATTTTCTGAACTTTCATAACAATCATAAAGAGCGAGGTATCGTGTGGGGGGTGCATCAGAGCAGGGGTAATGATCAAAAGTCACCTATTATATCATACGAAATTAATCGCAAAGACCACTTTAGGTCACTTCACCAATGCTGCAAGGGGCAGAAATTAGCAATGACATTTCATGATATGTAATAGTTTCGATTAGAAATCAGGAAGCATTTGTTTGAATTTTACTGTTGATTTGTGTCAACACTGTGATCATTTTTTAAAGGAAATTCAACTGCATCTGTAACATGTTGATTTTAATTTATTTTATTTTTTAATAACATCTCCAGAATTATGGTTAGAGTTTGCCATATGGAGAACATGAGTGACTTTCACCTGTCTTGAACTGCATCACTTCCTTCTCTCATACATAAACCTTCTCCATGGTTTTGGGATGACAGAAAATTTTGATTTGCACATGGAAAGCTATGTGATGTTATTTCATTGTTTCAATGATTTCTTGCCAATGTATAATTTTTGAGTCATTGCTCAGTCTACATTGTTTTAGTTTACAACAACCAATCCCATCAAAGCACAATCATTCATCCGGGACGGAAAGAAAAAGCCCAAATATTATCCCCCGACCAAACAAGAAACCAGACAGCTAGCGAAGGCCCAAGACTACACAATGCTGGTCGATATATAGCAACAACTGATCTTTCCACCTGAAATTGGAGCTACCACCCTTAGGCCAGACTTGGTGCTCTGATCCCTTTTACTCTGTGGTCTGTTTACATCACAGAGTTCACAGATCCATGAACAATCCAGTTCCAGGACGGCTGCGGGGTGATATCTCTCCAGGACCGTGGTGAAGCGACAAGGTCAGGATCTGGCAGGCTGAGGTACCATCGCTCCGTCTGGAAACCGAGAGGGACCCATGGAGTCCATGGATGGAGCCATGGACATGCCAGAGGATGTGGGAGGAGCAGAGACCACAGCAGACCACGGGTCTTCACCACCAACAATGCCGTCATCATCTTGCTGCATCAGGGCCAGGTGGTGATTACCTAGTCAGTCAGCTGTTCCCCAGCCTATAGGTCATGCCCCACTTCTGGTCTCTGAGAGTGCCGGTGATGGCTCACCTTGCCCCTTCCCCAGGGGGGTCTTGGACATCGATGACGGCGGTGGCAGCTTGCACGACTCGATGCTGGTGATGGGTTGCTGGTTGACAAAAGCTGCACCAGTTCATCTCATGGTTCACTGAGCAGGTCTTGCGCCGACCTCACACTGGATGCGGTGCGTGGTCAGTCCAGCTTTGGTATGGAATTACCGCAGCACTGCCTTCGGTGCGTCTGCGGTCCACAGAAGGGGGTTGCCAGATCAGTCACGCTTTCAGCCCAAGCACAATGTTAAACCCATCATACTTAAAGCAACACTAAGGAACTTTCGGTTTTCGTTGATTTTGGCGGCGCCAGTGGACAAAAGCGATAGTGTTTTGCCTGAAAGAAAACTACAGTTCCCATGAGGACTAGCGCGCGGCGTCGTAAAATGCTGCTCCCGGTGGCATGCTGTCGGATTGAACTCGCCTTCATTTGTTTCCAGTGGCTGTGTGAAGGATGGATAGCGACGAGGTAATGAATCTAATGGTGGCTAAACAATGTTAGATCATGATGTGACGCATGCCGTAAAGCAGTCCGCACATTTGTAGTTTTTTAGTGTCCAGGGTTCCTACCACCCTCCTCACAGCTGCTCAGTCCAAGTGAAAGCAATACTGACGCCCTCAGCCTGTGACAGAGGGGTCATTCAACTCGTTTTAAGTTGATGTATCATCACAAAAGATATTAAAATGTTTTAAGGTTGAAAAGTTCCTTAATGTCGCTTTAAAAGAAAGCAGCCCAAATCTGTTTATCTGTAGAAAATGCATGTTAAAACCATGAAAACTGTATTTGCATAATAAAAACACGTCACAAGCACATAACCATTTCATTAACCTACTAAACATGTTCAAAAGAACCCCGTTTAGGCAGAAACCTGCCCAATTTTGCAACACAGAGCCGCTCTGGTCATAGAGGTATTTTTTTGTGCGATTTTGGTGTCGTTTCACTTTCCTACAATGACTAAGTACAAAATCAATATTCTTCTAATGTGCATAATGATTAGATTGCATTGTTTAGTACGTATTCTACAGAATAAAAAAAGAATTAAGGCAAAAACATGAGATTTTATTTGAAATCACTTATTTTAGAACATGTATCTACTTTCCTTCTGACATCCGACTTGAGTGTGAATAGATTGACATGGTAGGGTTCTGGCCTGCACAAATATTGGATCCTTGCGCAAAGTTTCCAGACCACAGGCTCCAGAGTGGCGCCGTTGTCATGGTGCAAGGATGGAAGGACCCATGCGCAGGCAGCCAGGCAGAGTTGAGCTTGTTTATTGCAGGAACGCAGGGAACTCAGAGCAGACGGGGAACAGACGAAACAGGAACAGGTGATACGTTCTTCGTAGCCAACACGGAACAGGTGCTGCAGCTCAGCTGCCAGGACGGAACAGGAACAGGTGCTGCGCTCTTAGCAGCCGGGACAGGTCTGGAACAGGCAGGATAAAAAACAAAAACTCAAGTCTCTCAGGGGTATCCAAAAATAAGTCTCTCAGGGGGATACAAACTCAAAAGGTTCCTGAACAGAAAGGGCTGGACCTCCTCGCTCCCCAAGGCCATCCGGGAGAGGAGGAGCGGGGAATAGGTCACTGGAAACTGGATCTGGAGGCGAGCTGCAGAGAGGGGTGCAGACAGGAGCTCTGGAGCCAACCAGGAGCAATAGGCGGGCGGGTCGCCGCCACTGTCGGGGGGGGGGGAGACTCAGGCAGGAGGCACGCTGCTTCAAGGAAGGAAAAAACCTCACTGCCAGCTCCTGGTTGGGTCCAGTGGTGGTCGATGCATTTTGTCACGGTGCAAGGATGGAAGGACCCACGTGCAGGCAGCCAGGCAGAGTTGAGCTCGTTTATTTCAGGAACGCAGTTAAACGGGAACGCAGGGCAAGCTGAGCTGAGGTGCAAGCAGGGACACAGAAACACGTGGACAACCCACAACACACTAACAAAGACAAGTGAGGGAAGCAGGCTTAGATAGGGTAGACACAGGTGAGGCACATTAGGGCACTAACGAGGTGGAGACCAGGCAGGAGAACATGAGGAACAGACAAGCAGGTGAGACAGGGCATGCAAAAAATGGGAAAACAGAATCAAAACCAGCCCAGAGCATCCCCACATGGCCGGAGGGTCACAGGGCGTGACAGCCGGAGTCGAATCGCAGCCGCACAGTGGCTGGTGTGAGCTGCCATATGGATTTTAATGACTACTGATTAGTTGTGGTGCCCGGACCGGAGCTGCACTGCATCGTGTGAGTCTGGCATTGGCTCCCCCTTGGCCCCTCTTGGTCCGATGAGATAGCTGGTTCTGTGATGAGCAAGTTTCTCGATTCTGTTATTCTGTTGTAAGTGTGGTAGATTTAAGAGATTCTTCATTCCCCACAGACAATAAAATATCCATTATCTTTATGTTGTGTACAATATTAGCTCCCCAGTTTAATGAGTTTAGCAGTAGTATGTGTTGTACATTTTGACCACATGGTGATGCAGTGGTTAGTGCTTTCACCTCACATAATAAAGGTCATAGGGCAAGGATAGGGTAGGGGTCAAGGGTCAAATCAGGGGAGTTTTCTAACACAGTCCCCCCACCAGCAGAAATTATGCAGTCGATATTTTTACATTTGGGGAATTTGTAGGGATCAGCACTGAGTCTGGCTCTGGGTGGAGCACCTGCCAGGTAAGTCAGAGTTTAAGCAAATGCTGGTCTTCTTTTCTCTCAGCGATAGCTCAGTGATAAGCTGAACTTTGCTTCTATACACACCCTTCATTTATACAGTCTGATGGGAAAGAGCGATCCTTTGACATTATATAACCTGAAATAAACTGAAATCATTAACAATCTTTTTACACACCAGGTATTTGCTGTACGGTTGTACTGAGCATTGGCTTCACATGTAACCAGACAGCAACAGCTTCATATTATTGGACCTCAGATTTACTTCCTAAATACAATTTATGGTTTTTAATTGGCAACTTTATTCAGCGTGAGTTTACCAAAGGTAAGACTGTTTTATACTTTTACATCTTATTGAAATGTGATCAATGTTGTGAATACTGATAAAGATAAGCTTTTTTTCAGTGCAAACTTTTCAAAAAAGATTGAACTTCATTCTAAATGTTAAAATGTAAGCGTCATGTTCCAGTGGTTTGTCATCCTAAGATGACAAATAAATTAATTCAAATTGTTGAAAGGTTTGTCATAAATGTGTTGTCTAATTATTTCACTTATGTTTTTCATGAAAATAAATATTTCCTCTGCCAAGAGTATGTTCAAAGCTCCTCGTAAGTCAATTTCGATTTTTCACAGAATTTTCTAAATTCATATTAGTATGTAACACGAGTGCTCATTACACAATATTAGTAGAACATGTGATTAATGTAGATGTGCTTGTCTTTACAGTTCTTGATAAACCATGGAGAGACGTACCATGGGGGTGAGTATTCGTGGTGGAGTGTAACTTCTGTCATACTTCAACAACAAGAAAATTTTTTGGGTTTTGAAGAGGCTTATACTTCATCCTATTCAATCTTCTTTTTAAACAGATATGAAAAGGAAGACTATCATTATGTGAGGGACTATAAAACTCAATTAAAAGCCAAACATCTGAGGATTCTGCTACATGGACCACCAGGCTCTGGAAAGTCCAGCTTCATCAACTCTGTTGACAGCGCTCTGCGAGGAAGAATTGCAGCTCGAGCTTTGGCACAAAACGATACTTGTGAGATCTTCACTAAGGAAGTATGAAGAACTTGTTATCAATTGAATACTGTTTAACACTCATAGAAAGACACAGAGCAAAACATGTTTCAAGACTTTCTCCAGTGTTCAACTCAAAGTCAGGACAGCTACTTTTTTTTTACAGAAAAAAACTTACCAACAGAGTGTGAAATGGAGAAAATTTGAAATGTCTACATCCTCAGCACACACTAACAGTTTGATCACTTTTCTTTTTTTTTTTTTTTTTTTAACTTGCAGTACAGAACTTATAACATCCAGACAGAAAAGCCTGGGACCTTTTATCCTTTTGTCTTCAGTGACACCATGGGTATTGACAGGGGCTCTGGAAGTGGAATGGATGTGAAAAATATGCACTTGATCATGGAAGGACACGTCAATGACGGATGCAAGGTATGACATTGATTTTTTTTATTCTCCCTCCGACTTTGTTTAGCAGTGCACGCAGCTCTGCAAACATAAAATTATTCTTCAAGAAAAGTTTAAAGATATCAATATTGACACCTCTGAAGTTTCAGAACATAACGTGGAATACGTCATGAACAAATACAAATCAAATTGAAAACCTTTTTTCAAACAAGAACTTGTCTTTGATACAAAAGAGCAAACGACAAACAACTATGCAATAAACAATTGATGGAAGAATGGACAAACAAAGCATGCCGTGAGACAGATTTTGCCAGAGTTTGCTGTAAATCAATATGGAAACACATTATGGTGCACTCATGGGAAACCACAAATGAAAATCACCTGTGATGAATTACCTTTACATGTACCATGGATCAGCAAGTAAATGATGAAATGCTTTGGTTTAAAAACTAATGTTAACTGTTCCTTTGTCACTATGCTGAAGAAAAAAGGAGCTGTCTGAAGACAGCAGAAGAGATATTATTAGCCTTCACGATTTCATCCGATTATTTGTAAACCCTGTACCCTTCGTATCCCTCTTTCAACATGTTTCAACATTGTGCTTAGTGTGTATTAAGACATTTGCCTAGCATAGAACATTCAAGAACCTCACTGGATATGAGGAGAACAGAAGGGTAGGTGCAAAAAAAAAAAAAAAAAAAAGCACCCGTCAAACATCCACATACCTGATGGAATAATCTGGGGTCTTGGATTCATTAAGTACTCATTAAGTATCCTGCACAATAAACAAAACAGGGTTTTATGGATAAAGGTCAAGGAAGGCTAGACTGTTGAGGAAATGGCAAAAAGGAATGACTGATCTTAACCAATGAGCTCCAGGACAAACTGCAACACTTAACTATTCCCGTAACTGCTTCATCAGAAGCTGATATCCTGGCTTTATCATCGTGCAGTACACTTTCTGGTTAGTTAACTAAATAGATAAATAAATAAATAAATAAATAATCACTGTCAACAAGGTCTCTTAATAACAGTCTTGAACTTGACTGTGTCAGAGTTCTTACACTGGGTGTCGAATTCAAAGATTCTGATTAAATGGTATTGGTACATCTCCGATTTCTCAAGATTTTGTATACGAGGGGGTACCCAAAAAAAAACGGAATTTGGTCAGAAAACAATAATAATAATGAGTTCCGACTTCTGGCCATCAGATGTGCTGCAGGTAAGCCTCATGCACATCTGTGAGAAATCTGAGCTCCGAGAGTTACACTGACGCCTGTCAGGAGCTATTTAAAGCAACAGAGTGCAGAGGCGGTCTGCGATTTTTTCCAAAATGGTGACATTGCCTGGGAAGCCAGAGCAGCGCGTAAACATTAAATTCTGCTTTCTGCTGGGAAAAAACAGCAGCAGAAACACTCACCTTGTTGCAGCAAGCCTACAAGGATGATGCTCTGGGAAAGACTCAGGTCCATGAGTGGTTTGGGTGGTTTAAAAAGGGCCAGATGTCGGCGCGTCGGGTGCGCTCAGCCGTGAAAACAATGCTGAGCTGCTTCTTGGCTGTCCAGGGTATCGTCCACAGCGAGTCTGTCCCTCCAGGTCAGACTGTAAACCAGGACTACTACATGGAAGTCCTCAGACGCTCCGTGAGGATGTGAGGAGGAAGCGGCCCGCGGAGTGGCGGAGCGGAGCCCGGTTGATCCACCACGACAGAGCGCCAGCGGACACGGCGCTGCGCGTCACGCAGTTTCTGGAGAAGAATAAGATGAATCTCCTCTCCCATCCGCCTTATTCGCCAGATGTAGCCTCGAGTGACTTTTTCTTGTTCCCCAAGTTGAAGAAGGAGCTGAAGGGACAGCGGTTTGCAGATGTGGAGGAGGTGACAGAAAAATCGCAGCCGGCAAAAAATGGCACTTTTACGCGCGGGTCTGACGACGCATTGGTGAAGTGGGAGACACGGCTGGAGCGCTGCATGAATGCAGATGGGGATTATTTTGAAGGCGACGGTGGTGTTTTATTTTGAAATGTCATAAATAAAAAGTTATAATCAAATTCCGTTTTTTTTTGGGTACACCCTCGTATTATTCAAAAAATGAAGATGTGCCATTAATGTTGAATGGCACTGTGTAATACCAAAATTTTATGACACGTGTTGCAATTTTGAAAATGTCTTTTTCTCAGCTCTGTTACGGCAGTACCCCAACAGGATCTGACTACAATCAAAATCCGACCATAAATGACAAAGTTCATGTTCTGGTTTGTATTTTTGATGCTAACAAAGTGGAAACGATGACTGATGAGATTCTTAACAAGATGAAGGAGGTCAGAGAAGATGCCCGGGCCTTAAGTGAGTCTTCACAACTATTTTAGAAATGTCCATTTGATTTTTGGTGTCAATGTCAGCTTTATTTTATGCAGCACATTCAAAATATGCCTCTGGTCATCCAAAGTGCTTTACAGTACAACAACACAATCACAAACAATCAAAGCAAAACAGTAAAACAGTGAAATAGATCAATTGCAAGATCCAGTTTAAGTGACTCTGTACAGAGAAGGGTAAAGTGTTCCACAGCCTGGGAGTCACAACTGCAAAGGCTCAATCTCCTCTGGTTTTAACGAGGGTCATCTGGTCAGCTGACCTCAGGGCTTTGGACAGTTGGTAGACCTTCATTCATTGGCTGCCAGCCCATTTTCAGATCAGCCAACCTCTCACTGCCAGCTAAATCAGAGCATTTTCACTGAACTTTCAAGTCCCACAGAGTGAAGTTGTGACTTGGAGGGCTTTTTTTTATTTTAAGGGAACCTCGAACCTCGAACATCTGATCAGTGGTTTTCTTCTATAAAATACGGAAAACAACACTGAAAAAAGAATTTTGACAGTAAATGATCATTTATTTACAGAAAGTACATGACAGAAATGTTACAGCTTTTCACAGTGTTTTTGTGCTTATTGCATGTGTGTATGTGCTTGTTTCCACCCCGACACACACGAGACTGAAAACTTTAATCCCGGACTGAAACAATTCATTAACATTTGCAAAAATTCTTGGAGCTCATTAAGAGCAGCTTTCTCTAAAATCTTGAAAATAAAAGCCATTTTAGAAAGGCAGCGGGGACCTAAGAGTAAGGATTTTATTTACAAAGAACTCCAAGAAAATAAAAATAAAAATCCTCACACAGAGGAGAGACTTTAACAGAGGCTATCTATCTATCTGCAGTCTGGCAAAATCTATCTATCTATCTATCTATCTATCTATCTATCTATCTATCTATCTATCTATCTGTCTATCTATCTATCTATCTATCTATCTATCTAACTTCATCCCAAATGTTAAATCTTTCTTTCAACACCAGATCTCCAGTAACAGTTTATTGAGGATGTCTCACTGCTCAGTCAGCTTGTCTCTTACACACCCTGTCCACCATTTAGAAATTGGGGAGATTGACCCCTGTGGGGTGAGGCCTACCAGGTCTTTAATGGTGTGTTTCTGCTCATAGTGGGAGTAGATCTGTTTCTGAAAGCCGTCAAGAACAACTGAAACCCAACTACCAAATGTGTCTCAAACTGATGTGGCATTGTGTGCTGCAAACAGTGTCCATCAGGCCAGTGAGCCAAAGGTGCCAGATGGAGATACAGAGCAAACATGGTCTCTCTAAACATTTCACACACTGCTGTGACTGACCTGGAAAAGGTATGCAAGGTGCTGTTGGAGCAACCGCTGCATCTCAGCATGCATAGACTTCCTTTCATTGGTAAATCAAGTCAAGCTCGGCACTGGTCGCCAGGGATTATATGATATCTATGTCACATACTGCGACACAAAAAGAAGTCATTTTTTTGAGCATTAGAGATGCAGTCACTATTTGGAATTTGAAGCATTGGGATAAACTCGGGACAACTGACTTTGGGTTTTACTCTTTTTCCAGGGATCCCCCAAGTAGCTGTCCTCACTAAAATTGATGTCGCCTGTAAAAAGGTCAAAAAACAGATCTATGATGTCTACAAGAGCAAGATCCTGAAAAATAAGGTAAGCAGTCTTTTTTTGAAGAGTTCATTGATATTGAATACTAAGAAGTATCAGCAAAAAAAAAAAAAAAATAAATAAATAAAGTTTTTGTTCAGTGTTTTTTTTTTGTTCAAATTTAGGTGGATTATGTGAGTCACCATCTGGGGATTCCACTGAACTGCATCTTCCTGGTACAGAACTACAACCAAGAAACCAAAACAGATGAGGACATTGATGCACTGCTTATGAACACAATGAGAAAGATCATTGACTACGGAGAAGACTACCTGAATGACATCGCTTCGACAATGGCCACCAAGCAACGTGAGCAACCTGCCTCTCTTGTTGAAGAACTGAAAATGGTATTAAAAAAATCACACATTTAGCTCCTGGCGTCAGGGCACATGCATATTTTAAATGTCAACCAAAAATGAGTAAAAATGTCGATCAACTTCAGACAATTTATAAAAAAGCTATTATTGAAAGGTATTGAATTATGGAAACAGAGTCAAGTAAGTTTTAGAGGCTATCGATTAATCCTTAAGTGGACGACTTATTCTTGTCATACCTGTCAAACTATGCATAATACAGGCAAGTTTGTGTTTTGTATATTTGTATGTATGTGTCTGTGTGTATGGGTATAATATGTGAATGCAGACAGCTATATGTCTTTATGAATGTGATTTGTTTTGGAAGTGGAACTTCTGGTCACCAGTAAGCATATACTACACAACTGTAATTTGCCACACATATGGATGAATGGATGGGTGGATGAGTGAGGGGGTAAGTGAGGGGGGTGGGGGGGGGGGGGGGGGGGGGTGGGGGTTGTGGTACTGAACAAATTTTGGTTAAAATAGAGGGAGAGTAAGTGGGGGCAGGATATGAAAAGCTTTTGCTTCTTCCTGCTCCTTTTTGGACATGTTAAATGATTTATTTATTTATTTATTTAGTACTTGTGAAAAATTGTGGTATTATGTACCCTTAAATTGACTGTTTTTTATTTTATTTTTTCAATTGTTCTCTTTGTCCAAAATAAACTGACAAAAAAGTTTCGGAGGACTTTCTACACCTAAGAAACCAAAACAGATGACACTGATACACTGCTTATGAACACAATGAGAAAGATCATTGACTACGGAGAAGACTACCTGAATGACATCGTACCCACAATGAAAACCAGCAAACCTTTGCCTCATCCTCGACAATCTTATTGAAAACAGTATTAGGAAAAAAAATTATATATCTGACATCAGGACAAATGGGTTCAAAGCTCACACAAAACATGAAGATGCACTGCTCTCTTTATAACTTTGCTGACTTTGTCTTTCTTGTTTTTTTATGAGTTCAATTTTGTATTACATATGCAACCAGTTCTGAAGATCAGGATGAAATGATTTACAGCTGAGATTATTTGAGATTACACATATAAGTTTAATTATTCACTCATTATTGATGTGACTTTTAAAGGGATGCCATTTTTCAAATTTGATAAATCATTTGGAAGTTGTTTGTGAGTTGGAATAAAATGGTTTCTGCTGTTCTGTTGTTTAAATAAATGCACGGTGTGCAGGAATAAATGGGAAGTTTTATTTTTGAGGATTAATTTTATTATTGAACAACAACTATGTTCTCAATGAACACAAAAGACTCATAAATAGCAAAGCTGAATTTTTTTTTCACTTATTTATTTTCACCAGGGAAACCAATATAACAACTCCAAATTTACAAATATACATTTCTGGTATTCAAAAACAAAACTAAAACAAATCAGTGACTGCTATAGCCACCTTTCCTTGCGAGGACACTCAAAAGTCTGACATCCATACATTCTGTCGGTGTATTGATCTGCTCACGATCAACATTGCGTGCAGCAGCAACCACAGCCTCCCAGACCCTGTTTTCCCTCCCTGTAGATCTCACATTTGATGAGGGACCACTAGTTCTATGGGGTTCAGATCAGGTGAACAAGGAAGCCATGCCATTATTTTTTCTTCTTTTAGACCTTTTCTGGCCAGCCAGCCACAGAGTGGAGTACTTGGATGCGTGTGATGTGTCCTGCATGAAAATCATGTTTTTCTTGAACGATGCTGACTTCTTCCTGTACCACTGCTTGAAGAAGGTGTCTTCCAGAAACTGGCAGTAGGACTGGGAGTTGAGCTGGACTCCATCCTCAACCCAAAAAGGTCCCACAAGCTCATCTTTGATTATACCAGCCCAGACCAGTCCCCCATCTCCACCTTGCTGGCATCTGAAGGCCTGTTCATACTCCACAAGAACAAGAACAAAGTTTGGCCAGGGAGGCGGTGCGAGTTCTCTCTTTTCTTTTTCATAACTTTATACATTTCTGGATGCAAAATTCAGGCTTGGGATCCCCCAAATAAATACTCACCATGACCTGTGTATATAAACATATTCATGGGCACGGTTTTAGATTTTGTTGCAGACACAATCATTTTGCATGAAACACGTGAATTCCATTCGAAGTACTGTCTGAATATCCATCATGCAGCCTTTGAAGGTGGAGTTGCTTGGAACGCACCATTGAACCATAGAGTACATGCTGTTTTACAAATCCACACCATGAGACCAGCACCATCACACTGGAGTCTGCAGGCTGCAGCCATACTCGTCACCCGTTGATCTTTCTTTCTTTCTACTCAAACACTCACCATAGCAGGTGGTCTTCAACACTTGAAAGCTCTCATCAGGACCAGTACGGGATAAGCACTTGTATGCGATGTGTGAAATCAATGTGCCACATATCATGACCTTTATCTCTGCATCTTTATTCAGAGATGCACATGTGTGCACACACAAGCAAACACTACAACAGAAGCTGGCAGAACTGGCTGCAATGTCCAGGGTGGGGATCCTCAGAGTAAGCACCGCGCAGCTCTCCCAACCCCCCACGTCCAACATAACCTGTGGTTATAGCAATAAAACAAAAGTATACTCATCAGCATGGTGTTATGATTTCTGGTGGAAGACACAGTCATTTTACTTGCAACAAATGAATTCCATTAAAAGCACAGTGTGAATACCTGGCATGCAGCTTTTGAAAGTGCAGTTACATTGAATGCAGGTTTCTACCGAGTACATCACGTAGAATTCTTCAATGTAACTGCTGGAACATTTGCTCCAAGTAGCAACACCTGTATGATATTGTCTGATATATTACGGGATTATCAACATGGACTGCATTTCATTTGAGACATGCTGAGATGTTGCAAGTTTAAAATTTATAAAAGCATCATTTTTATTCACTGTCAAGCCACTGAAAGTGTGCTTTCTTCATAAAAGACACACTGGAGACAATGGGCTCTACTTTGACAGTGCAACTTGGCCGGTGATCACCGGCGGAGACCGCGGATTCCTATTTTCAACAAGCGCAGAAGAGGGTTTCTGACCGGTCCACTGCGCTTGCGCCAAGATGGGCGTGGCCGCGCATCAGGGGCGGTGTCAACAGAATCAGCTGGGCGCAGTGGTAGTTTCATGCTGAAGCTGTGAGCAGGCTGGGGAGCGGAGGATCTGATGATAGTTTGTCTGTGAGAACCTCAGAGGAAGGATTTCAGCTTGTCAGTGCCATTAAGAAATAAATATATTCTTTCTAAATGCGTCTCCCTCCTGTGTTTGGACTGCTGGGTTTGAGCCTGAAGAGCTCCTGTGATTGTGAAGAAGCTATTTGTCGTTGGAAAATAATAGTGAGTGAGTGAATGAATAAATAAATAAATAAATAAATAAATAAATAAATAAATAAATAAATAAATAAATACAATTGTCCCAACCCCAATATCATTTCTTGGAGTCGCAAAATAATTACGGGAAAACATTGATGCACAGAAATAATTTTGAATTATTGTTTCTGACGGTAGGATTTTTTTTTTTTTGTTTTGTTTTGTGTGTTGTTGTTTTTTTTTTTTTTTATTTTGCGTGTCTCTGATCCGGTCTTTGTCCAGAGACATGGGCGCGCAGCAGCGGCTCAGTGACAGGCTACCAGTTGACCCAGGACCAGACGTGGTGACTGGGCTGAGCAGCGGGTCGAGACGCGGACTGCGGGTCCGCTGAGCGCCGCTGTCAGCGGGCTGCTGGCTGAGCTCTGCGCCCGCAGCGTCTGGAGCCTCGCCGGTGGAGCGGAGGGTTACAGAGAACTTGCGGCTGAGCGCATCGTGAAGATGTTTGACCTGTTTCAGCAGATATCCATCAGGACAAAACACTCTGCTCAGGGCTGAAGACTGCTCAACATCAGATCCTGTAAAGTGGGACAGAGATCTTTTCATCATGCGCTTCACCTGGGAGGATAGAATCTGGATCGCTTTCAATACAGATGCTTCTCATACGATTGTTTTCAATGGGATTGGACAAAAAACACCCATGTGTCATGTAATACCTTATCACCCACAATATGAATCATTAAACCCGCAACTCTTGTGCAGTGTTTTTTCCGTCTAAATGCAGGTGATTAACACCAGAACAGCCAAGACGGTCTGACAGACCATTTGGGTTTTTATAATTCAAATAAATCTGTTAAAAATAATTCCCCTGTCCTCTAATTCTTTGACTTTTCCTAAATATATGTCTTGTATGTTTTTCTGAAGCAAATAAGGTCCTAACAATGACACACATAATATTACAAAGCATTTATACCTCCAAAAAGATTAAAAAAAAAAGAAAAAAAGACGCACTTCGCAGGGCTTTTTTTCTGCGATTGATTTGTTTTGGTTCATATGCCCGCATCTGAACAGGGAGCTAGCTCTGACAGCAGAAAATCAGACAGACGGCCAAAAATATCAACCAAATCCCAAAAGAAAGACAATGAAAAGAGGCGTAATAAAGCGATGTTCAGTGGAAGAAACTTTAGCAATGATACAGGAGGTCAGTGAGGGGGAATCGGATGGCGGAGATGTTGACTGGAGTGAAGAGGAGGAACGTTCTGAATCAGAGTCAGAACAGCCACGGGCCAAACACCGAAAAAAATGTAATCTTGTAATCCCCAATAATGCCCGATCGACCTGCAGCTGCTGTACAGTCCAGCGCAGAACCTGCAGTGGCGCATGGAAGCGCTCACACGTCACCTCCAGGTATAGAGAATTACTGTAGGCTGCTGTCAGTTTACAACTAAATAATAATAACATAAAATGGTGTAAAAAATAAACTAATGTAATAAATCTCAACACAACAGTGAACACTGTAGTTGACGGCAGGAGCACTGCAGCGTCCAGAGGTGCCAATTACAAATTCAGCTAAAATATTATATCCTCCATCAAACTACAGCAAACCATGTATTTCTCATTTCCAAAATTAATTTTACAATGAACATATTTTCTGAATAAATACCTTTGTCCTGTGGAGCCTGCAGTCCCAGAATCAAATGAGCAGGGTGAGGACGGGACCGAGTGGGAAGGTGTCCGTCCTGGTGTGCAGCCGAGGAGACTTATTTTACTAATTTTAATGTGTTCTTGATTATTATTGACAGTTTATAATGCAACTATTTTGTGTGTGTTGATGTGTGTGTGCGTGTTTATCAGGGAAACGAGTGCACGGAGTGTGCGTGAGATGTGACGCTGCGCAAATGTGCACTGTTCAATACATTTTAAAACCTGATTTGAGGCATTAATAAAGCAGACATGAGGCATTAAAAGGTTTGCTGATCCTCTTGACCTAATATTTTGTTTATCTTAATATGTAATACATTAGATTCAGAGATGGGAAATGATGTACAAGTAACGAAGTACTGTAACGAAGTACATTTTTTTGGTATCTGTACTTTACTGAGTATTTACTTTTCTGAGAACTTTTGACTTGTATCTGCTACATTTTAACACAAGTATCTGTAGATAGATAGATAGATGGATAGATAGATAGATACTTTAATAATCCCCCGTAGGAGAAATTCAGGTGTCTGAGTAGTCTGTACTTTTTACCCAGTACTTTTTCAAAACAGGCTGGTTACTTTTAATGCATGACAACGATTAAATAGACCAGAATTAAAAACGTCTCCGCAGGCTCCGCCCATCGTATGAAACATTACTCACGGTTCCATACATCACAACTTGTGATTGGCTCGCTGTCCATGATCGTTCATTTTCATTGGCTACAGAGACTACACCCACACACACAACTTTCTCTGGCGGCAGACTTCAGGTAGCACGGTAAGTCACTTCAGTAACTTGAAAGAGAGATTTGTTAATGTGAGGACTATGGAGCCCAGCTAGGCAGCGACATGTCCGACACAGAGAAGCAGGACAGCAAAGTGGCAGCGGTGAACCCTGACGACGCCACGCCGGAGGACAAGCCAAGATGAACGTAACGAACAGGCCACATCCCCCCCACCCCGCCCCCCACCCCCGCTCCCCGCAAAAACCAGTAAGCTTGCGAATATTACCGCAGCTGAAAGAGCAAAACTTAAAGGTATAATGGACGATGTTTTAGCCAATGAATGGCGTGATGCGAGTCTCAACTTTTGGTAATCCAACATGTCAATCACGCTGAAGAAATGCTTGCGTCACGCCATCAAGCGCACTCGTAGGAGCAGCAGAGCCGGTAGGATGGTCTGGCGCATGCACGTTTTTCAAAAAGCGAGTAACAGACGTTTGGCTTCGACTTTTTCGAGAAAATCCATTACACCTTTTAAACAGCTACATGAGAAGGAAGGAAAGCTATTCTGCAGAAGTTGCAACAAAGTCATCGATCACAGAAGAAATTCAACAATAAAGGACCACTATGGTGTTTTTTAATGCCCGCGGAATATTGATTTTAATTTTCATTCACTTTTCTTTTTATGTATTTGTTCTAAAGTTCAATGCATTCTGCATATATGGCTGAAACACGTATTTACTATACACATGCACTTTGTGCTGCTGTCTGATTAAAAATATAAACTTGATTTGAAGAGGTGGGTCTACTCTCCATGATACCTGACATCAGTTTAGAAACTAATTTTTGGCCAAAAGCCAGTTTTTAGCTAAGACCTGTGTTTGGAGTTTAACATTAAGATCTGAGGACCTGATCAAATGTTTGATCACATAAATGTCCTTTAAATTCTAACAGTCTTATGAAAAAGAAAAAGAAAACAACAACAACAACAAAAACTAGGTTTCTGTATCAGCACAAACCTGTTCGAAGATATATTCAACAATTTGCAATTTCTTTTCTCAAAAAATGGCAGATCTACAAGCTCATAGTGCTGCACTTGCTGTGCCATGAGCTTGTAAATCCGTTACTTATGAAAGTGTAATGGTGCAAGTGTTTAAAAGTGACACAGATCAAGTCCTAACAGGTTAATTGCCTTCAAATTAGCATATAGTATGATGTGAGGTTAAGAGGTTACAGTTGATTTTACACAAACACAACTGGTAAAAAAAGAAATACTTTGTACTTTTACTCCAAAAGTACATTTCATAGCCTGCACTTTTTACTTTTTACTTGAGTAATTATTTCAATGAGTACTTTTACTTTTACCAAAGTGTTTTTTTTCACAAGTAGTTGTACTTTTACTGAGTACAGAATGTAAGTACTTTTCTCATCTCTGATTAGATTACAGAAAAACAACCTGTTGGTGTGCCTATGAGCAAAAACACTGCAAACGTATATGACTGTCTGGCTGACCGTTGCGGACTGTTGTTGGAGGGCGTGTAAGAATGCTGGCTGTTCTAGTGTTATGTGGCACACTTGTAAAACTTTTATCTTTATCACTTTGGCTGAATATCTTGTGTACTGTGCAACAGGATACAGTCAAGTTGGACTGAGTCGGGCTCTCAAGGGGCCAAGTTGGCTGGGGCCGGTAAATAACCAGGAGGGATCAAACATGTCTGCAACATCTCACTTACCTGTCAATCAAAAAAGGAAAGGGGCGGGTTAAAATAGCACAGCAACCAATGAAAAAAAGCATTGTAATCACGTGTTATGCCCCCCCCCCGGGTATTTGTTTTTCAGCATGAGAAATACAATGTGTGGCATGAGTGCATAACAAAAGAGGCTTGGGGTCGAGTTGGTGAACTTACAGTCAACTCGGCCCCTTGAGAGCCCCTTTGCAAGTTTGCATGGGGCCGACTTGGCTATGGATTGACTTGGCTTGGGGCCAACTTGGCTGTATCCCGGGGGGTAGGGCCGAGTTAGCTGGGGCCAACTTGGATTTGGGCCAACTTGACTGTAAAGTCTGTGCAACATTATAACATTTTAATGCTTTCACTGTATGTGCACAATGACTACATGCACAGTGCAGTGTGCACCCTTCATTTGTCCCTCCACTGGCTGCCTGTGCATTTTATCGTTCCATTTATGATTCTTTTATTTGTTTTTATATCTCGAAATGACCTTGACTCGCCTCACCAGCATCAGATCAGCTGATCAGCTGCTCTTGGAGGTACAGAAGTCCAAATGGAAGCTCGAGGGTTTTTCTTTCTGTTGCTGTCCCGAAGCTATGGAATGAGCTACCACGGCACATCAGACAGGAGCCCTCACTGTCCGTTTTTAAAATTATTTTTAAAAACCCATTTTAATTCCTTGGCTTTAACCCAGTCTGAGACTCTGCTTCTGTTGTTCTTGTTTTAATCATTGTCTGTTTTTGCACTCTGTCTTTCTATCTTCACTTTATGCTTTTGCTGTATTCATGTAGAGCACTTTGGTTAAACTGTAGTTGTTGTTTTTTTTAATTGCAGTATAAAAAAGTTTGTTATTAAAGTATTATTAATAAAGTAAATTAAGGTTAAGTAACTAATTTTTTTAGTATTGTGTGAGTTGCTGGATAATTTGATTCTCTCATCTGGGGACTAATAAAGTGCTGTCTATTTATCTGTCCATCTATGTATCTGTTTAAAAGAAAGGGTAAAATATGTCAAAAAGGGAATTCATTTATCAGAAAAACTTGACATTTCTTGTGGTGTCCCCCAGGGGTCCGTTTTAGGACCAGTATTGTTCAACATTTCCATAAATTTTATAGCCAATTTTTCTCAATCACTAAGAATCATATTTTTTGCAAGTGATACTTACATTTTATTTAGTGGTCGTAATTATAAAGAGCTTGTAAGCAAGGTAAACCAGGAATGAAATGAACTGAAAAAAATGGATCGACAGCAAAAAACTATCAATAAATATAAGAAAGACTAAGGTGATGATGTTTGGAAATCTTACAACCAACCATATGTAGAATTCACTTTGCCTAAATTCTGGACTTTTCTCAAAGGATTTGGTGTGTCTGTATGTAGAGTGAGATTGGAACAGCATGGCTATTCATCACAAGAACTGCCAAAATATCTCTCTAAATCCTCCAGTAATTAATTTTATTTTGTCATTCAAATGTATATAACACATTTAAAGAAAGCAAGTTGTGATAGAAGTACATCAATCAATGTCAGGACAAGTTAAATCTTACATTTTCCATCTACACGTCATTCTAGTTTTGTTGTGTCGCTTTGAGTCTGTAATTAAAATATCAAAATCAACTAAGTATACTTCATTACTAGCCTTGGGGAAATTCCTTTTTTTTTTCAGCATTGACCCTTCTTATTTCTAGGATGTGGAGGTGCAGCCACATCATGTTGTTCCAGAAAGCTGATCGAGGTCAAGGGTCACATCAGGGAAGTTCGCCAACATGGTCTAGCCTCGTAAACCAGCCCCGTCCACTCCACATCCACATTTGGATTTTGTAGCTGGGGTGGGTCCTGCACCCTCGTTTCATAAATGTCCAGAGAAAGTGACCCCGACTGCTGCTCCTGCTGCTGCCTCCTCACCTGCTGTGGCCCGTCATGCATCAACTGTCACATCTGTCTCCTCTGGCTCAAAAGGCGTTGACAGTTGGATGGATGATGCTCTGCTGGCTGAAGCACTCAACACCTTCGAAAGACAAGGTATATGAAGGGAAAAACAGATCTGTGATCTCATTTTGTCCACATGACAGTATGAATATCTGCAATGTAGACTCGGCTTGAAACATAAACGGACTGCAGAGTAAAGTGGAGTTCAGTTGCTTTAACATACACAATTGTCATCTCATTTTCATGGCCACCTGAGCTGACTCCTCCAGAAAAAGAGGCTCCGACAGAAATTCCTTCATCACCTGTGAGGCCATCAGTCCAGACATCACAATCACACCAATCACATAAAGTTGTAGACTAACACGCTACTCTTTTCAAGGCTCCCACATCACGTCCTGCCACTCGACGTGAGAAAATGTCAAAAGTGACCTGTCCTGCACCATCGCCACCAATTGTCAGCACCACCGAGGCTTCAGCAGCAGCTGAACAAGACAAAGTAATACACACACCTTCACACCACAACAACTACACAGTCAAGACTGTTCAGTGAATCTTAGATACAATTTCTGTTTTTATCATTTGTCCCAGGTGTCATTGGAAGGCTGGCATAAAATGTGGGAGCTCAGTCCAAACGGACTCCCCTCTGCAGACATCAGGCGGCTGAAAGACGATGCTGAAAGAGGGCTCTTCCAGAGGGAGATGTCATACGAGGACAAGCACGGTAAAATCAAGAAGAGGAAAGTCCTGAAAGATGACAGGATGTGGTTTCATCCTCCCGAGAGTCCCGGAGTGGTGGGAGGAGCAGTGACTTCGGCGGACGCTTTCTTTCACGGCCGCGTGTTCTTCTGGAGGCCGGTTGGCGTGTAGAAATATAGCCTGCGCTGTCCCAGGTCGGAGTGCCCCGCAAAGACTGAGAAGAACACTTTTCTCTCCCGCTGCGGCTACTCCAAAACAGTGAGACAGATCTGCCACATGTCGGGCTGGTACTCCATGCTGACAGAGGTCCTGGCCTGCAATGCCTGCAGGAAAGCTGCAAAGGACTCTGAGGAACATGCCATTGGACGCTTCCTGGCATGGGACGCAGACATCATAAAGCAGCTTAGTCCAGCCCACCAAGTCATCTTCCCTGCGGTCTTAACACTGCGGTGAGTAGAGTTGTGTCATTTTACCAGTGTTCTACTGTGTCATTCATCACAATATTATATTGCAGTGAAGGTAACACGCTTTTCACTGGTGTCATCGCTGTGATTTCAGGCGCGGCACGGTCATTCGTCTGCTTCAGGATCGCACCGAGGGAACCACAATGGCCAAAGTATGAAGGCAGGTCCTTGAGAGCCACTGCGAGGATTACCTGCAAAGAAAAGACCTCTATACCACCCTCCTCAGCCAGCTCAACAAACCTGGTGGGATTATAAGTAAGTCAGACAGACAATAACATTTGCATACACATTCTGGTGTGGGAGAGTTATTGATGTTCTGCTTTAGTGTGTGTGTGTGTGCGTGTGTGTCAGAGACACAGAGAGAGAGAGACAGACAGGCATTCATCATTTTTTACTCTGCCTCCAGGGACTCTCGGACATCAGTTTCAGCAGCCTCCACCAAGACGGGAGCTCCCATCACCAAGGCTGCTGAGAAAAGCTTTCCTTATTGCAGAAACGGACAACATCGAGGACTACCGCACCCAAATCATGTCCACCTTTGGAAAAGTCCTCAAATACGACTCTACAAAAAAGGTAACTTTGACACACATTAAATAAAGTCCACTTATTTCCCTGAGCAGTCACTGTGTCACAGCAAAGCTGTAACGACATTCAGGGGCATTGTTCAACTGATCATTACTTTGAAGACAGTTTGCACACTAATTTCTCCAAACAACAACAACATGTGGATTTTTAAAACAGACTTTATTCATTTACACATGATTTGTAATCCAAACCTTTACGTGATCGCGCATTTGTTGCAGTTGATTTCTTTGGATTGGGGCCACTGTCTGCTTGTCTCTTTAAAATCACAGTGTATTTAAGTTTTATAGATAAAATATGAAATTATGTCATATGAATTCAGTTGATTCAATGTAAATGCCTATTTCCTACATGGGATGTTTGACTTTTTTCTCTGTCTCTCTTCTTTTGTGCTTTGTGACAGATCTGCAAAAAGTTATCGGGCGACGGAAAAAGGCACGGCGGAGTGGTGCACTAAGGTCGCCAATGAACTGGGGCAGGTCCTCATGTGTGTCCTGACCTGCAAGGAGAGCGTGGACAAAATGAGGCCGATGGGATGGACGACAACAACATCCATCTGTTCAAGGATGCGGCCGCCATCGACCACGTGTGGGAGAACCAGCGGAAGCACCTGGAGTGCATTCAAGATCCGCCAGGGAGGGACATGTACACCATCACCAAATATGCCACACGCAACGGCGTGTGCCTGCCGTGCTATGCCTGCCATGCTACACCACCGTGCGCGGGAGCAACAGCCTGGAGGGCTTCCACTCCGGAATCGCGGAATCGCCCGCTGGAACTTGGACAGGGAGTCGGCCAAAGGGACAAAAGGGGAGGAGGCACATGGAGTTCGTGTCCCCTCTGGTCGATCGCCTCAACAAGAGGTGCCAGGACCTGTTCGGCAAGGTGGAGGAGGTGAACTTCAGACCTCCCGTCCCTGCCGGAGATGACAAAATCGGTCTGGAGTATCTGTCGGCGCAGTGGCACCACTTAAGTGCTCCAGACCATTACTCTAAAGCCAGAGAGGCACTTCTGGTGACGGAGGGCGACGACGGCGCGGTGGAGGAAACGCTGGAGGACCACGCGGGCTACCTGACCGACAGCCAGCGGGATGAGCCAGCTCCGCTCAGGAGAAATCTTCGCCTGACAGACCAGACTGTGACGACCGAGCTGGACCCCTGTGTGGAGGACGTGTGTGGTCCGGCTCACCTTCCCGGGTACCAGCACGTGGAGGAGCTGAGTAAGGTGCTCGTCGAAATTGCTCTGGAGGAGGGCTCAGTGTCTCGACGAGACAGAGAGTCATTGGAGCTTGGAGCAAGCTTGACCTCCACGACCGCAACATCCAGCATTTTGACAGCCTTTACTCAGCTCGGTGGGGTAACTCTCTGTTTGGCCGGACAAAAGGCGACCCTGCGCAGTCGTCTCTGGTTGAAGTTCGGCAAATGCTACTCTGCCGCCCACCTGCTGGACTCGAGGAAGAACCGCCTCATGTGCTGTGTCATAAAACAGCTGTGGCTTCATCCCGGGTGCGTGGCGAAGGCTCAGGGTTCTACGCTGAAGTCGGAGATCACAAAACTCTGCCAGCGTGTGCAGCAGAGGGTAACGGTGGACGACCCCGAGCTCTGCAAACTCGGAATACCGCTGCTAAAAATTAACTCAAAATGCGTTGCCGAATTTGTCAGACGACAGGAGACCCTGTCGGCCACAAATGGCACCGACCCAGGCCTGGGTATCATGTGCCGCCACGAATCCCTCTCAAGCGCCACACAGCTCCCGCCAGGTGAACTGCCGGACCAGAGGCCACACACCAATCGACCTCAGGTGCGGTACGAGGTCATTCTGTCATTGGCGGGGACAAGAAAAATCAAAAGAAGACGTGACCACGTACCTCACTCCTCCGTCAGCCAGCCCACCGCCGCTCCCACCGACACTCCCAGTCAGCCCACCGCCGCTCCCAGTCAGCCCACTGCCGCACAAGGGGAACTGCCTCAACCGCAGGTCTCCTTTTTGGTCCCAGACTGCCCACCAGCAAGGTCCACCTTCTACAAGAGGAGAAAAGCAGAACAAAGCGGCACCTCGCCACAGGCAAAAACAATGAAACTATACACCTGTGTCCTTTGTGGCAAGTCCACACAGGGGCACAAAAAATACCAAAAAAAAAAAAAAAAAAAAAAAAAAACGTACTGTGAGGCATCCAAGTCTTCCACCTCAAAAGAGCTAGTTGGCAAGACTTTTGGCACTTTTGAGGACTTTAAAACTGCACTGGACCAACTTTTGGGCTCTGTGTGACACCCCACAATCCACCTGAGATGCCACCTTGGACAGCACTTATGTATAGACTGTAAATATTACAATATATTGTAATATATGTGTATAGTCTGTAAATATTCCATTGTGTGTATATTGTAAATAGTTAATTGGCAACATTTAATTCTTGATTTTGCATATCTCTTTGGTCTGAATCCCTCCCCTCGATCCGTCTGTTCTCTTCTATCCCCTCATCCCAACCGGAATAGCAGAAAGCCGCCACCTCTGAGCCTGGTTCTGCAAAGGTTTCTTCCTGTTAAAAGGGAGTTTTTCCTTTCCACAGTCGCTTATGCTTGCTCATGTGGATCTGTTGGGTTTTCTCTCTTTAAAAACAAATAAAACTTGACTGAAGATTGTCTCTTATTTTGTCTCTGTAACAGTAACACACTGCTCATTAACTATTTACAACGTTTGGCTGAATGAGACTTTTCATCTTTAAACTTCTCTCTGGTCTACAATCTCAAAAAGGAATTCAAATGAAACAAATCAACATCACACCATAAATACTAACAGATCAGGAACACTCCACTATTGACACAGGTGTATATAAAGAAGAAAAAAAAGCAAATGTGTGATGACAGAGGCTTCCAACCAGTCTATGCTGACCATGTTTTACGTGCATGATGGATCACTGGAGAGTCCGGAGGTCAGAGGTCAAGGAATCCACACCCATTTGTCAGCATTCTGTACACAGCAGTGACAAGTAATACAATGACAGTTTTTTTATGTAGTCTGGACACTTATACAACAATAGTTTAGACTTCAATGCACCACCTACATCTGGGTATTTGAGGTTGCTCTCCAAGCAGTCCATGTAGTCCTTATCTTGTCGTTGCAGGATGAGTCACTGGTGATGCTGGAGATCACAGGTCATGGAGTCCAAACACATTTCTTGGTATTCTGTACAAAACATGAACAGGACATACAACAGGAGTTTTGACAGTTATTTGGACAGTGTATATACTCAAATACTACATTTCCACTGTTGTTGCTGTGTAATGTGCATGTATTATGCATTTTTTTGGTAACATACAAGGTTATTGTGCTTATATTAAACAGTTTATCTGTAGAATGCATTGCACGTCGTACGTGTCGATTGCCATTCGCAGGGGTCAGCACAACCTCAGTGCAATGACCGAGTCTGGCGTTGGGTGAAGCACCTGCCAGGTAAGTATGTGTCAGCATATGCTGGTAATCTATTTTCTGTCATAGTCCTGAGGAGATGAACTTTGCTATCATACACAACCTTCTTTTATACACTCTGATTGGGCAAGAGAAATTCTTTTACATTATGTAACCAGAAAGAAACTGAAATCATTAACAGTCTTTTTACACACCAGGTATTTGAAGTATGGTTGTACTGACCATTGGCTTCACATATAACCAGACAGCAACAGCTTCACCTCGTTATTGGACCTCGGATTTACTTCCTAAATACAATTTAAGGTTTTAAGTGGCAACTTTATTGAGCATGAGTTTTAGAAAGGTAAGACTGTTTCATACCTTTATATGTTAATTGAAATGTGATATTTAAATAACAACAAATATGAACACTGTAAAAGATAAGGCTACATTGATCAAGATGAACTTTTGGTTTGGTTTGTTTCAGCGGTTCATGTTAAGACAAAATTGTTGAAAGAAGGTTTTAGTCATTTATGTGTCATCTAATTATTGAATTTCATTTGCATGAAACTGAACACTTCTTCAAATGGTGTTAAGAGTTTCCGTGTCAAATATCCACGTAAGTAAACTTCTATCTTTCACAGTATTTTCTTAATTCATATTTGTACATAAAACAAGTGTTCATTACAAAATAGAAGAAAATGTGATTGATGCAAATGTGCTTGTCTTGGCAGTTCTTAATAAACCATGGAGAGACGTCCCATGGAAGTGAGTATTTAGGGGATAAAAAAAAAACATCTAAAAAAAAAACAATATCTGGAGTAATTGAAATGTGGCCAAGAGGCTTAAACCTCATTCTTATTTTTGAACAGGGATAAAATGAAAGACTACAATTATGTGAGGTACTATAAACCTCAGTCACAAGCCGAACATCTCAGAGTTCTGCTGTTTGGACCACCGAGCTCTGGAAAGTCCAGCTTCGTCAACTGTGTTGACAGTGTTCTACGAGGAAGAATTGGAACTCGAGCCTTGGTAGCCACCGGCTATGATGGGAGCTTCACTCAGGAAGTATGACAAATCTATCATAAATTGCACTCTATTTATCAGTCACGTTTCAAACATATTCAGGACTTTCTCCAGTGTTTGTTTCAATTTAAAGCCAGGACAGCTATTGTTTACAGCAACAAATTAGCAGCAGTGTCAAACCCAAAAACTGAGTAAATGAAATGCTGCCTTCATCTAAAAGCACATGCTAACATTGTCATGACTTTTTTTTTTTTTAACTTGCAGTACAGAAGTTATAAAATCCATTCAGAAGTTCCTGGAGTCGATCATCCTTTTGTCTTCAGTGACACCAGGGGTCTTCAGAAGGGCTCTAGGAGGGGAATTGATGTGGAAACTATCAAACTGATCATGGAAGGACACGTCAATGAAGGATGCAAGGTATGAAAATGATAGTTTATCCTGCCTCTTTACTTAGCAGTGAAAACAGCTCTGTCAACAGCATGAAAAAATTCTTACACAGAAGCTTAAAGGTACAGTTCTGCTCATCATTATTCACACCTCTGAAGTGAAGAACATAATGTGGAATGTGTCCTGAACAAAAATCAATCTTGTGGAACAACTTTCTCTCAGACAAACACCAATGTCACAAACAGTGGTGGCTGAAGAGTACAAAAAACTTAAAGGATAAGTTCGGTTTAAACAGTTTTCACGTTGTTTATAGAACGAAGTAGAACAATATACTCACCCAGAAGGCTTTTCTGATCCAATAAGTGGTTCAGGAGAAATTTAGATCCAAAGTCAAGCTGCAGACATCCGTATACTGTTAGCCAATGGGGCATGTGTGGCGCCGGCTCCCAAAACGGCTTTAATCGACCAAAAACTCATTAGTTTCACCAATTTTTCCTCATGGTCCGCTCACGCCACTCCTCCACAACGGGTTACAGTCAAGTCGGCACCAAGTGAAGTCAGCACCTAGCCAAGTCGGCCTCGCGTGGGGGGGGCTCTCAAGTGGCCGACTTGGTCGGTGCCGATTTGACTGTAAGCTGCTTACCAACTCGGCCAAAAGCCGCTGCGCCACTACGATTTGCACAGTTTTTTTCACCGCTTCTCCACACGTAGCAGGCGGGAGACTGGAGGACAAACTGTGTGATTATGGTAACTGACAGGTTAGAGGTGGATGATGTACCTGGAGCTTCATGTTTGACGTTTGAACCGAGTAGCTTAGCTACAAATCGCTGACTTTCAGAAGGGAGCACAGGCTCTCCGCCAAGCTCGATGTGCACGCTCAGAACAATAGTTCGTGTCGTGTGTTACGGAAGCCTCACACGGACAAAAGTGTGGCAAACAAGGAAAGCTGGCTCGACACAAAGAGCAACCGACCGTGTTCTCACCGCATGTAGATCGAGCCGGGGTCGACCTCGGACCTCCTCGAGGCAGCCCAGGGTCGACCTAAAAGTAGGTCATCCCAACGTGAAAAACGTGTTCGCAATGTCGCTCCCAGCTCGACCACGTCAGTTAGGTCAAGCCAAATGCTTTCGTTTGAACACAGCCTCAGACAGGAGTCAAGTCATTTCACCAGGAAGGTGACCAGCAAGCTTTTGTGATGTGAAAAGGCAGATGAGTGGAGCATTTAAATGGGTTTACAGTCAGGTCGGCACCACTCCAAGTCGGCCCCGGCCAACTCGGCATCAAGCCAACTCGGCATCAAGCCAAGTCGGCATCAAGCCAAGTCGGCCTCACGGGCGGGGGGGCTCTCGAGTGACCGAGTTGGTCGGTGCGGACTTGACTGTAAGCTGCTTACCAACTCGGCCAAAAGCGTCTTTCTTTTTTTTTCAATCACGATGGTGGATAATGTACCTGGGAGCTTCATGTTTGACGTCCGAGTAGCTTAGCTACAAGTGCGCAGCGCTTAGCGGCTGTCTGGTCATGTGACCGGTCCCAAGGCATTCTGGGAATCGTAGTGCAGTGATGCCGGCTGCGCCGCGACGATTTGCAGTTTTTTTCGTGCCGGCAGCGCCGCTTCTCCTCACGTAGCAGGCAGGGGACTGGAGGACAAACTGTGTGGTTATGGTGACTGACAGGTTCGAGGTGGAGAATGGACCTGGAGCTTCATGGTTGACGTCCTGTTTGAACCGAGTAGCTTAGCTACGAGCGCACAGCGCGAGCGGCTGTCTGGTCATGTGACCAGATCATGTGACCGGCATGTGATCCGCGAACGCTGCATGATCAAACCAGTCGCCTGCATTATAATTTTATTGTAATGTTCTCCACCCCTGAAGTTTGGTCAGCCAGTACAATTAATTTATTTTTACCCAATCAGTGGAAACCTAGAAAGACCGAAGCTGCATGACGAACTCGATCATACTTGTTGTATTTCATCCCAACCACAACATAATACCTGTATTGCATTATGCTTATGCTGATTTGTTCATTTCTGATCAACATTGTTAGTTTATCAGTCATTATTCTTTTCTTTAACAAACATTGTCATTTGCAAAAGCATGTATTTTGTTGTAAATGTTGTTTGCCCGCCATCTAGTGTGCATCAACAGTAATAGCAACTGGGACTGTAATATCAAACGATTACCAGGAGTACATGTTAAGCTGTTCATATGGTTTCTTGGCGTTCATAAGCTCATGAACGTAGCCCTCCGGTAAAATATTATATACATTTCATTTCACTGAAATGACGGTCGTCATGTATACATTTAAATCACGTGTCAAACTCCAGTCCTCAGGAGCGGTGATCCTACATGTTTTAGATCTAATTGTAAATCTAACTGTACTGGCTGACCAAACTTCATATACATGACGACCGTCATTTCAGTGAAATGAAATGTATATAATATTTTACCGGAGGGCTACGTTTATGAGCTAACATAAAAAGGTCATTTGAAGTGGATTAATTATCAACAGAACCTCACACTCGTTCACTGACAGCCAATGTGTTGTGTTTGTGATTAGGGGCCGAGCTTCAGGGCTCTCAAGTTTTGAATGCGGGGAAGAGTGACGGATTATGCCCATTTCGTCTACTACCTTTTTGGCAAACATTCCTATTTTGTCTAATTTTTCTACTTCAACATTGGACCACCAAAATAACATTAATTATGAAAGTTATTTAAGAAACGGGATATTTATTATGAAAACTGCTACAAGAGCTATTTATTTCAGGTATTATTAATGTGTTCATGATACAGAAATTACCTTAAAATAGGCCTTCTGTAACAGCTTTTTATTTTGTCTACTTTTGTTTACTGCATCTATACACCACCAAAATGCCAATAATTCTTAACACTTCATGTTCAAAGCAGTGTCCCATTTGATTCATCCCCTTCCACTGGCCAGAAGGACCAGAATGGTCCAGAGCTTTTGAATAAACAAGTCGTTGTCCTACAGCCAGCCACCTTTCATTTGTAAATGCAGCTGCCACGCAATGCATCATGCAGGAAATGTGGCCCACACAGAGGGGGAAGTCTGGCGCTCAGTGGTGGGGCAAGGCTCCTTGAAGGCTCCAAGCAAAAACATTCATCAGGCCCCCACCCCATCCGTGCACACCGAAAAAACATTTTTTTTGCACACAATTTTTGGGACATTTGATATGTATTAGAGCTGGGCAACGATTAAATTCCTTAATCGCGAGTAATTGCACCCCAATCCTGGACTTAATCGTGATTAATCGCGATTAAAATGGCTCATTTGACGTCTGCCAAGGCCATTCAAAATGTGTGTGTGTTACATAAATAAGAAATAAGTAATCAAGAACGAGTTTAAGTTTATTCATGAATTACACATGAATAATCAGCAGGCATCACAGGAAACCAACAGGTAATTTGACACAGTTCCATGTTCATGTGTCATCAACCAAGTCACAACCAAGTCATAAACAGATGAAAAATGGAATTTTCTTATGAGCACACACTTCCTCAAACTTTCTCTCAGACAGAGAAGGCAGGATAAATTCAGTCACGCCAAATTGTGCCTCATCCTTACCTTAATTAAGCCAGATTGTGTGTTGAAGGGAAATGTACTTTGTTTTGCGCGTTTTCAGCGCCTGAAGAAAGCCCAGCGGGAGAAACGGTGCACCGGCAAAACACGTAATTTAAGTTTGATTTTCAATTTTTTTTTTCATATTTGCGCTACTTATTTCAGTTTATGCCTTATACCAGGCTTTTCCTCGTGATTTTTCTGATAATTCGGCTGAGTTCAATATGGCAAATAATGAGGAATGGACCGCGTTTCACCGCTAAAAGCATGAGTGTCTTTTTTTTTTTTTTGACGGTCAGCAGGAGCGCGGTGTGGCTCTCGCGGCGCAGGACAGGTTTGGCTTGTTCACGCCCCCCACAGCGATATTCAGCCAGGCTGGGCCAGGCAGCCATATATCATAGTGAATTGCATAGCTTGCATGTGTAGACATAGCTCCCAGACCCAACTTTAAAAAGCATAGATAACGGCGACATTTTTTTTTCTCGCGTGTCTCGCAGTAACGCAGCACGTTACCGCCGTTAACGGCCCGGCTATAATATGTATACTGAAAAACTTAGAGAACCCCTAATCCCTTCTATTAGATCCAGGAACCAACAGAAGTCCTTGAAAGCCCTGGCTTGTCAATAATTATATTATACAATAAACCTTGCGGCTCCCCTGATTGATGCAGACCGCGCTGAAGGCTGATAGGGCCATGCAGGCCCCCCCAAGGTCGTTTGCTACGTTGTCGTTTCATAATTGCATCATAAATGCCGATTGTTGTCGTTTCTGTGTAGTACATGTATTAGCACTTGGGTACCCGGCCCGCCTCTGCTGGTGCTCACACCAATGTTCAACTGATGCCTGTACAAGTCTCTTTGTGTGATAGTTTGTGTCATTTCAAAACAAAATACCATTTCCAGAAGAGGAAACTTTGTTGTGGATGTAAAACATCATTTTACACGACAATTGGGGGAGTTTGCACACTTTATTAGTGTGAGCATTTCATTGTTAGAAAAATAAAATATATTTCTTACAGTGCATTTGTGGGTTCTGCCCTGCAAAAATATTCACCCCCTTTGAATTCACTGACCTTTTTCTTAAATGTCATACTTTAAAGGTGCATTAAGGAGTTTTACAACCTTAAAAATACTTATTTTCCACCATAAATATGTTACACATTTTTAATGATGTGTACAATGTGCCCTGACATATTCATTACAAGTACCTCTAACAGCGCTAAATTGTCACTTGAAAGTTGCAGTGCCGGTCCGGCACCAGAATTTTTTTGGGGAGAATTTGAAAGGAATGACGTAATGCGCGCTCCGGCTGGTTAGGTTTCATTATGTCCGCCATTACTCCGCCAGATGCTTAGTGAGCAACAACTGAGCAGGAGCTTCCAGAAAGTAAGAAAAGACTGGCTTCTAGCACTGCCACAACTCCAGCACAGACTCCACCAGGTAAAAGAAACTTAAATCTTACTTGAGCGCTTCTAAACGAGAGCCACAGGGATGTTTTTCACTAAGCTGCGTTACGCCCGAGGCCTGCAGGGGGCGCTGTTTCGCATAAAATGTGCAAACTCCTTAAGGCACCTTTAAACACAAAGTTATAAAATTGGCATGTCTTGTGAGGAACCAACATCAAATGGGACACAATTGTGAAGTGAAATGAAATGTAGATAATATTTTCAACTTGTTTTTTTAGAAAAAAAATAGAAAGTGGAATGTGCAATGTTATTCTCCCCCTTTTCTCATAGTGGCTTCAAATGTTGACCTAATGACTAAATAGAGTCTACCTGAGTGCAATCCAGTCTCAGAACAAATGTAGCTGGTCTGTAATGGTCCGAATGGTCTGTAAGAAACGCAAGACGCAAATGCAAAACTACCAAAACACTACTGTCCTACTAAACTTACAGGTCAGACAAGGACAGCACTGATCAGAGAACAAGCCCAGAGATTCAGGATGACACTGGTCTGGCATAATCTTACTCCCCTGATCGTGTCCTTTACAATGATGTGTCCTGCTTACCCCCAAATTCCACAGCATCCGTCTGCGCTCCGTTGCGCTCAGCCCCGCCCCGCTCCGCTCAGCTCCGCTCTGTTTTTTTAAAAACCCACAGCGTCTGCTTTGCTCCACTGCGCCTCTGTTCCGCCAGGTCGGAGAAGCAGAGAAGCGCATGCGCTACTTACCATCAACCTCCAAAAGTTGAACAATTTGGGCCCACACTTGCATCTTTCTCTGTACATCCTTGTAGAAAGGATGACTGGGGTCATATATAATTTTATGATTCTCCACTTCCAAAATCAGCGTCTCTTTATTCTGGTTGTCAAGATGCTGAATTTCGTGCGACAGGGTGTTGACATTCGGACCATTCAGAATAAAAGGCATACATGGTCCTGAATATGTATTTTGTTGAAAACACGAAATTTATGGACAATAGCCTGCAAATGGGCCATATATGCAGCTGTGTAAACATTCAGAAACAGACAAATAAAACGTCTTTAAACAGTTTAAAGTTTTCAATAAAGGCAAAATGATTTTATTTTGTATAAAGCTGGAGGTTGTTGGAGTTCTGTTTCCTGTTTGGTGTGATCTGAACTGTGGAAATTTATGTGTACGGAGACCTGGTCCGACCGAACCAGAGAGAAAAAAAACCCTTGGCTCTATTTTGGACTGATGGAGCGGAGCGGACCCAGACGGAGCCGAACGTGGCGCAACGGAGGCTGTGGAATCAGCTACAGTCATTAAAATTGCAACGTATTTGCTGCGGGGGTCGGATTGGAGCGGAGCGGAGCTGAGCGGCACGCTGACGGACGCTGTCGAATTTGGGGGTCAGTCCTGTGACATATTTTTAATTTTCCCTTCTGTGGACACAGGCTTGTTTGACATGTACGTTTCAGGGAGACATGTGAGGCTCAACAGGAGGAAATGTGATTGAATTGAATTGATCTTAAATATAGTGGCCAAATTCTTCATTGAGAATTTTGTTTGAGCTTACTGGAACCCTTTGTTGTCATCTTGGGTCTCTTCTTAAAATCCACACAGTTGAGCCTCATGTCTTTCTGAAATTTACCCCTGACTTTGGTGCTTCTTTTAAAGTTTCTATTTTGACAATGAAAAATGCTAGAATCATGGGACCAACTGTTATACAAAGCTCTTGAACTCCACTATGCTGTCAGGTTTGACCTGATATTATCACCAGCAGGGGGCATCATGATATGTGGAAAAACTGAATTTCACCTATGTATATCAGTTTCATTTGAAAAAAATGATGGTAAAACTTTAATTGAAGCACCCCTGTGTAACACATTATAAGTATATTATAGCATTGTATAACTATAGTTATAAACACTCATAAATGGTCACAATGCTTTATAATATCTGGACCTAACCCTAATCCTATGCTATATAGTGGGTTATAAAACATTGTGATCATTTATGAGTGTTTATAACTACTTATAATGTGTTATACCGGTTGCTTCAAGCAAAGTGTTACCAAAATAATCCAAAGGAGCATGTTCCTCACCACTCTAAAACCCTAAATGTACTTATTTTGTATATTTCACCCTTCTATTTAGGGAAAAGGGGTATTTTGAAGATAGAACTAAACTCCCATGGCGGCATGATGCAAATCCATTGATTATGTCATGGATTTTGCAGTTCTCTCTGGAGTTTGAACGTAGGGTTACGTTATGGGTTTTATGAACGGCAATAAACCATATGAACAGCTGAACATGTGCTACTGGTAATCGCTTGGATTACAAAATTGATCTTACAGTCCCAGTTGCTATTACTGTTGACGCACACTAAATGACGGCCAAACAACATTTACAACAAAATACATGTTTTTGCAAATAAAAATGATTGTTAAAGAATAATGATTGACAAACAAATAATGTTAATCAGAAATGAACAAAGCAGCGTAAGCATAATGCAATACAAGTATGATGTTGTGGTTGTGAAGTCCACATTCCTTCCTGTCCTGGAGCCACAGCGAGTGATCGAGTTCATCATGCAGCTTCTTCAGTCTTCCTAGGTTTCTACTGATTGGGTAATAATTAGTGCTGTCAGTTTTAATCGCGATTAATCCATTGGGGGATGAGGATTAGATTCTTCATTGTGATTAATCTCAACTTTAAAAAAGTGAATTGTTGACAGTTCTCCATGAATTAATCATGAGTAATTGCGGTCAATGCGATTAAAACTGACAGCACTAGTAATAATAAATTATTTGTTCTGGCTGACCAAACTTCAGGGGTGGAGAACATTACAATAAAATTATAATGCCTGGTTTGACTGGTTTGTCTGGTTTGTCTGGTTTGACCAGGCGGCGTTCGCGGAACGCCCCCTGGTCACGTGACGCCCATATATATGCCACTTTAAACGCCGTTTTTGACGCCGTATTTTTGATCACATCGGCCGCCCATACATATGAGACGCACACGGCAGGTTACTCTGCATATTGGACCACCCGTGTTGTTTGCATTACGATTCCCAGAATGCCTTGGGAACCGGTCACATGACTAGACAGCCGCTAGCGCTGCGCACTCGTAGCTAAGCTACTCAGTTCAAACAGAATGTCAAACATGAAGCTCCAGGTACATCATCCACCTCTAACCTGTCAGTCACCAGAATCACAGTTTGTCCTCCAGTCCCCTGCCTGCTACTGAGGAGAAGCGGCGCAGCGGCACGAAAAAAACTGTGCAAATTGTTGCAACGCAACCAGCATTGTGATAAAATAAAAGAGGCTTTTGGCTGAGTTGGTAAGCAGCTTACAGTCAAGTCGACACCGACCAACTCGGCCACTTAAGAGCTTGAGAGAGCTAAGTTGTTGGTCGCCACCCGCTCCAAATCTCTGAACTGCAAACTTCTTCTTCTTCTTCTTCTTTGGAGCGGGTGGCGACCAACAACTTAGGTGCACAGCGCCACCTATTGTGTCTCTTGGTGAATGTACTTCAGTTTACATCCAAATCACAGTATTTACTTAAGAGAAAACCCTCAACAGCATGTATTTTGCGACACTGGGCTGTTGTGGAGTGGCATGAGCGGGCCATGAGGAAATATTGGTGAGACTAATAAGTTTTTGGTCGATTAAAGCTGTTTGGGAGCCGGCGCCACACCTGCCCCATTGGCTAACAGTGTACAGATGTCTGCAGCTAGACTTTGGATCTAAATTTCTCCTGAACCACTTATCGGATCGGAAAAGCCTTCTGGGTGAGTATATTGTTCTACTTTGTTCTATAAACAACGAGAACACTGTTTAAACCGAACTTATCCTTTAAAGCTTTCTTTGTCACTGATATTAGCACCATTTGCTGTAAATCAGTATGGAAACACAGTATGATTCACTCGCGGTTTATCTTAAATTAAAATCACCCGTGAAAAATCATTTGTGCCAATGAATGTTGAAATTCTGTTTTAGTAAAAAGAGAAAGTGTCATGATTGTTGTGCTGTTAGAACCAGATGTAGAGAGACCAGACCAGGAACAGGTTTATTGACTTCAGGGAAGATCAAAGAGAGCTGCTGCCCGGCAGCAGCGTTGCACGTGAAGGCGGAAGCTCGAGCACGTAGGCCAACTCCTGAAGAATCAAGGCGAGGCATGAAAACATCCTTAAAGAGCTTAGCAGAGCAGGAGAATCCTTCTGCAGCAGCAAAGGAGTCTGGAAAGTCCATGATCCCACAAGGTGCAGGTGGCAGGGAGAGATTACATAGTGGCAGTGCCCAGGTGAACGCAATCAGCAATTGGATGGACCCAGGGACACTGAGGCTGCCCTCTGCCTGCCTGAACAGAATCCTGACAGAAAGGTTATTAACTGTTCCTTCGGCACAACGGTGAAGACAAAGAAGCTGTCTGAACACATCAGAAGCATTCCAATCAGTCAAACTTGATTTGTAAAGCACTTTTCATATCATGAGCAACATGAAGTGCTGAACTGAACCCATCAATGCACCCTCCATGCACAGTCACACAATTACACATACACACATGGACACACACTCTCACCACTAACAGTAGTGAGACATGGCTTAGCACTGATGATCTTGGAAAATGCCACCATGTTAGACCGTCCACACTGGGAGGAGTCGCAGGTCATGACTGCTGGGGGCATCTGGGAAGCTGGACCAGTGGTGGTCCTGGCCTGTCCTTTTCTGTTCTTCCTTGTGACCACCAGGGGGCGCAGGAAATCATAGGAGCCTTTATTGTGAATCTATAACTATGCAGCTGGTCATGCATATTGCACATGTGAGCCTTTGGCGCAAGAGCCCTCCTCAGTGATATCGTCCAGGGTGCTTGCCCACTTTACCATAGGAAAAACCTCCCCTGTCTTTTTGGTACCCAGAGTGGTCCCACACAGTGGACTTTTATGACTGGTTGGGTGGACGTCACTGTGATGGGGCCTCCTGATGGTTAAAATTCTGCTGGTGATGTAAAAAAAGACATTCAGGCTCTAACACAGCCAGGTCAACAACAAAAGACACAGCAATGGACAGGTGGTGAGTTAGAACCAGATCTGGGGTGTGTATTAGCTTACATCAGACCTCCAGAGTTTGTTAGGTTATGACATAAAACCTTAGTATATTTTTTCCTTCAATTCAGCTTTATAAAGTGCCAATTACAGCATAGTCATTTCAACACACTTTTACAGAGAAAACCAACAGATCCACATGAGCAAGCATAGGCGACTGTGGAAAGGAAAAACTCCCTTTTAACAGAAAGAAACCTTTGCAGAACCAGGCTCAGAGGTGGCAGCTTCTGGCAGGTGCAAATGGTGAAAGAAAAAAAAAAAAACCAGCACACACGCAACATCAAAAAGTACATACTGCACACTAAACCAAACAGGGTTTTATGGGCCGAGGCCAAGGAAGACAACGCTGTTAGGAAAACATCAATTAGGAGTGGCTGAACTTTCCCAAAAAGCTGGACCAAACACTGGTGGACAAAACACACCAAGAGGTTGTTTACAGACACTGCAATGAAGGCTAAAAAGACAAGAGCATCCGACCAACAGTTACACATGATGAATGATTCACGTTGCCCTGGGGCTGCTTTGTGCATCTGGTACAAAAGATTTTGACTACATCAGACAAATCGTTGAATCTGAGAATTATCAAGAGGTTTTAAAAATGTCCTCCTAAAATCTGGTTTAAGTTAAAGATCATGGGTCCTCCAGCATGAGACAGGATGATATATTGATACACTTTTATTTATTTCTGAAGATATACAATCTATTCAAAAAATGAATTGATGCAAATAATGTTGAGCAGCACTGCATGGAATTATACACACGTGCCAAAATGTTACCTGTTGATGTGATTTCTTTTCTTTTTCTTTTTTTTTTTTAAAGCTCCTTCCTGGCATTGCTCCAACTGGATCCGACTACAATCATACTCCGACCATAAATGACAAAGTTCATGTTCTGGTTTGTGTTGTTGATGCAACCAGAATAAAACTGATGGATGATGACTTTTTTCGCAAGATAAAGGAAGTCAGAGAAGAAGCCCGGGCCTTAAGTGAGTCTTTGCAACAATTTTAGAAATGTCCATTTCATCTCGGATGCACAGTTAGAAGACACATAGGACCTGATTTACTGGGAGGTGGGGCTGGGCAAATAAACATACATAAAGATTAGGGGTGGGACGAGACACAAATTTCATGGGACGAGATGTCTCGCGAGATTGAGTCCACGAGATCGAGACGACACGAGACGGGGGGGGGGGGAGGTTGGTGCTGAGGTGTGGGGAGCGGCGCGGTACTCACATGCAGCGTCGGAGCATGGAGTGTCGAGTCGGAGTGCCCCTTGTACGGCCACGTTGCCCTCCGCTCTACACTGCGCCCGAGGCGGCCGCCTAGTTCCCCTATTCCCATTCAAACCGCAGCGCACAAACGATGCCATGACTGCATTTGCACTTCATGCCACTAGGTGTGCTGTTTGCATGTTCAACCTTATTTTACACAGACACCACAGAGGAAGAAGGGCGCCGCAGCCGCTGCAGGCTCTCTCTGCATGTTGTTAGAAAAAGAGTGAGAGCCGGTAAGACGTGGTAAAATGTGCATTGATGCGATGCAGCGTTTTTTCAATAAAAGAGAAGAACTGAACGATCGTTTCCGCACATTTTCTTTACGTCGTAGCAATTAAACTGTATCACAAGTAGTTTGTGTACTCAAAAGACCAAGATTCCTTGCAGATAGAACATGCGCAGAACAGTATTTCATGTCCTTTTCGACCGGGTTTTTAAATATGAATATGAGCATATTCAGGGTTTTGCACGTGTTTATATGGCTGTGCGCCATGTAATGTATTATTCCGTCAATATTCCAGTTAATAAAGAGTTTTTGCCTTGATATAAACGTATTTAATCTCGCGGCATTCGATCTCGCGAGATCTCGCGGCATTGCGATCTCGCGAGATCTCGTGATACGAGATCTCGTCCCATCCCTAATAAAGATACTTTTCCTTGGTGGACTTATCAAATATGGCCGATGGATGATGAATAGATTGCATTTGTCCATGCTTTGACAGACAAATCATAATATTTTGATGGCACTTTTTCAAAAACACATTTACGAAGTGCTTAACAGTAAGAGCAAAATAAAACAGAGAACATTCAATAATAGAATAAAAATAACACAATGGATGTTAGCAAGGAAAGGCCAAGCCCTAAAAATGTGCTTGGGTTGGCGATCTGAATGAGATACATTTTTTTAAACACTGGTTAAAATTATCTTTATGACCCGATGGGAAGCAATTCATAGCGTGTTTTTAAAGTAGAGCAGAAAATATCTGCTATCTACAGCAGGAGTAAGCCAATATTCTTGCAGGGACACCTTTTTGTAAGCCAATCAAGTCCCTTCGCCGTTCGACCTGCCCCCTGCGCGTACATTTCAATGGTGTGCACTGGCCCTGGTTCAGTGCACATGTTGCCAAGCGCGCTCTCGGCGCTCGCGGCTCACTTGAAAAATAGAACGAAGCGGAGCAGGCGCACTGCAGAGCGCGAGTCGTGACACACGAGCCGCGATGCGCGCGGCGCTCCCCTGCGCGTTGTGTGCGGGCAGTCAGATAGGTTAACATGGGAGGCAATCAGAAACTCCGTGCGCAGCGCTTCCACATCCAGTGCGTTCCCCCCCGTAACAGCGGGAGCTCCTCCAATGGGGTGGGAGATGGGCGGAGCTAGGCGGAGCCTTGGGGAGATGCTACATTTGAATACATGCTAGTTTTCCAAGATCGCCAACCCTAGCTGTAAGAAAAGATTCAGTGAGTCAGCTTCACTGAGACCATCAAGCAGGGAGTTCCAGAGTTGAGAGACAAGGACAGAAAAAGCTCTATTGTCTTTACCCAAAGGCATAATTCAAATGTTGATTCAGTCGGAGGTGAATACAATATTGTTTATACCAATATGACTTTTAGCAATAAAATAGTCCTGAGGGTCGCACGGTGGCGCAGTGACTCTTGTCTCACAGCAAGAATGTCCTGGGTTCAAAAGACTTGGGGACTTTCTGTGTGGAATTTGCATGCTCTCCCTGTGTGTGTGTGTATTTTCCGCTTACTCCGACTTCCTCCCATAGTCAAAAACCATGCATGTCATGCTAATTAGTGACCCTAAATTGCCCCTAGTTGTGAATGTGAGTGGTTTACAGTCAAGTCGGCTCCTTGAAAACTCGCAGGGCTCTCAAGTCTCATGCATTGAGCATGACAGTCATGCCTTTCAGTCTTTTGTCACGCACTCACGCCAAACATTGTATTTCTCAAGCTGAAAAAAAAAAAGAAAAGAAAATTTGTCTGGTGTGCCGCTGCTATGGAACTGGGAGGAATCAAACACGTTTGCAAGCCTGTCTCTTACCTGTCAGTCAAAAAAAGGAAAGGGTCTGGTTAAAATAGCCAACAGCCAATGAACAAAAGCTTGTGGCCGAGTTTCAGGGTGGACCCCGCCCTCACCCATATGAAGCTGGCCATGACACTGAAAAGACAAGCGACAAGGAAAGTGAATGAGCATTAGTTTCAAGAGGAAGTGCAGATTCCATCCATCATCCACACTGAGCAGAAAAAACAAACTGCAGGGAACACAAACAATATGTTCAGACCAAAAGCCTCATGATCCAAGCCATGACAGTAACTTTTATCCAACTTTTCATAAAGACAGAGACATGAGAAGATCATTTATCCACATTCAATGTCAAAAAAATACAGTGTGACACCCATGATTCTATCCTATTCATGTCACATGATTCAAAAAGATGGAGTTTTAGACCATCTGAAGCCTGGTTGTTATTTTGAACACTGCCATAAATGCAGGGGAAACTAACTGATTTGTGTTTTTGCTCTTTTCCTTCAGGGATTCCTCAAATAGCTATCCTCACCAAAATTGATGAAGCATATCCTGAGGTCAAAACAGATATCAGGAATGTCTACAAGAGCATAAACCTGAAAAAGCATGTAAGTAGTCAGTTTTTTAAGACTGCATTGATATTCAATACTGTAAAGTAGATAAGTCTCAACAAACAAAGACATGGTTTATCTTCAATGTTTTTCCTTTTTGTTGATACTTAGATGGAATATCTGAGTGCGAATCTGGGGTTTCCAATGAACTGCATCTTCCCAGTAAAGAACTACAGCATAGAAACTGAGTTAGATGAGGACACTGACACTCTGATACTGAACACAATGAGAACGATCATTGACTACGGAGAAGACTTCCTGAATGACATCGCGCCTCCAAGGGCCACCAGGCAACGTGAGCAAACTAAGCAGTCTGTGAAACTGAAGCAACCTGTGAAACCTGAGCAGCGTGTGAAACCTGGACAAGCTGCACCTCCAAAGTACACCAAGAACCCCCCGTCTTTTCTTCAAGAACTGGAAATCATATTAGAAAATAAATAGACATCCTGTCTTATTCTTGTTAATGAAATGAGATTGGAATTATATGTGCACTCAGTTTCTATGTTTTGCACTTATGATGTTATTTGTGAATTATAATGCAATTTATGAAATCAAAATTAAATTGTCTCTGCGTTTATATTGCTCACAAAATTTGGTACTGATAATACTTTTTTCCATCTTAGCTTTTAGTTAAGTCAGAACAGACAGTGACCTTGGTCATGAAATCATTGACACGGTTCCAGTAACACCATATAAAGTAGCCATACACATAAAGACAATCGAATTATCAAAATTTTTGACATTATTGTGGGTCCAGCAGAGAGGCTTTGGTGAGCACACGGCGTGCACCAGTTCAGAATAAACAACCTGTGGCCTTGGAAACATGCTAAAAGTTGCCATCTCTCTGTGGTCCACGGGTATGATAAAAAAAAACTCTTTTTACACATGAAAACTGGTCAAATCTGAGATGTAAATGCATTATGAGTGAGTTTGGTGTTAGAAGGGAGGTAATGGGACGTGTGATTTATACAGTTCGTCTTTTACTTAAGTTTAGTTTGTGTAAGCTGGGTTTCAAGCATGTCGGATGAACCGTGATTTTAAGTTTTTTGAGTGACAGATTAATCCAGTTGTTGTATATATGTTTTATATTCTGTGAAAATTCTGCAGTAGCATGTTCAGTTAGAAGAAAGGTTATTTTGAGTGTTTTCCACCACAATTTTCTTGTGTGTTCCGCCATGTTGTTCACTTCCATCACTAAGTGTGTCCTGCCATATGTGTAAGACTGAAATAGGGTGAGTAGGTAGTTGTAGTGACCAAGATTGAATATTTTATGAAGAATGTAATGTTTTGTGCCATGATTTTGATTCATTTGAGATTTATTTGCTTCTGTAAAGGATCTTTTTGTGAAGTTGTGGCACTTTCTTTTCAAATACTTTGCTTTGCCTTATTTTATTGGAGTAAGTTGTTTTTTTCTGTTGTTAGAAGCACTTTGACAATGAATGTGGATGTTGATTACATATCTCACTCAGAATAAACGAGCTGTGGCCTGGGAAAAACACTAAATGTTGTCTCATCTCTGTGATACACAGTCCTTTTCGTACACTGGCTACACAGTGCTCTCTTGCCTGTGTGCCGCTTGCTGGCTGCTGGTCTGGCGCTGGTAACAGAGACACACCATCAGGATCAGTGCTTGAAAGCGGATGGAGGAGACGTTTTTTTGTGCTGTTGCATTTCTTTAACACTACAAAATTCCAAACATGCCACTCAGTGACAATTTCACGATTGCACATGAACTCCTGTGATTGTAACCACATCACAAGTGTAAAATTTCTGGTTCTATCCTGTTACTCGCTCCAAAGGTGCAGCTTCACCTTCTTCAAAACGGTTCTAAAATCCACTTCACACTCTTGTGTCTGTTGTCTGTATTTACTAAAACACAAGAATTCAATCTTTGGTTGTAGGATGACAAACCTGATTCTTGTGGTGTTTGGATGATATTAACCTGGTCTGGAAAATGTACACACTTTAACAAAAGCACTAAATACTACAAGATTTTTTTAAAAAATGCTGTAAAATTCAGAAAACCTTGCAAAATTCAATGAAACACTACAAAATATGGAGAAAACACTCCAAAATAGAGAAATCCACCACTGCTCACCTGACAGGTGCACTTTCGCTGTCCGTTTTTAAAAGTAATCTTAAAACCTATTTTTATTCCTTGGCTTGAAAACAGCCTGAGACTGATCCTGTTTTCCTTTTTTTTCCAATGTGTTTTTATTGATTTTGATTGTATTTTATCTTGAACTTTATGCTATTAAGTTTTTATGTCTGCTTATGTCAATAAACTCAAGTGCCCTCAAGTGCAATTCACACGCTCACTTAAAGACAGCAAGCAAATTGTCATGTGCAATAAACTCAAGTACAATCCATTATGTGTATACATTTAAATTCAGGTTGTTAGTATTCTTGTATTCTTAAATTGCTCTCTGATACTGCCACTTTGCTGCTGTGAAATGGTACTGTATTGTAGGATTACTGAATGGGAAGTCCTGAAAATTCATGACAAAATAAGCCTGAGGAGTAAATTTAACTCAACTGAATGTGTAAAGTCAACAATAAAAATTCAAGTTAGTGACTTGACACAAATGCATATCATATTAAAGGCAAAAACACAAAGCACTGGGATGAGTAACTCAATCAAGAATAATCTTGCTTCGTCATGATAAATAAAATGCAAAAAGTAGACTTAATTTTTCAGTAGGCTAGAAGGATATTTTCATTAGAGCAATGCGACTCCTACAGCAGGTGTGGGAGTTGTATATGAGTGAAAACAAATCTGAAAGATCACAACAAGTAAACACACAGACATGATAAGAGGGTTAAGAACAGCTGAGCGAGAGAGGGAGAGAGAGAGAGTTGATCCTTCCCACATGGGACCAAACTCCTTCACACTCACCGGCTCAAGGGGGACAGAAAACTGTTTTATTGAATAATGTGAATGAGGAGGAGTTCAGGGCAACTGTCACAAATTCAATTCAGTTGCTACATGAGTTAATCATTTTGATCCTAGAATCAATTTTATTTAAAGGAACACATTGGCACTTTGCATGGCTTTTGATTGGATTGTGTAAATTCCTGCTCATGTTTGGCATGCTCTGCAACTGCAAAAATGCCAGTGCTCAGTAAATGCTAAATGCAGAGCATAGATTGCGTGTTGACATTTTGTGCAAATGTGACTGTTTGTGTGCATGAGTGTAAAGCTAGGGAGAGCCCCTCATGCATGATTGTTGTTGCTGTATGCAAGCAAATTTATGACTTTTGACTGTTGATCTAGGACATTTCTTCACTGTTTATCTTTAATTGGAATTGGAGTTTATAAGACAGTTATGAGGAACATAATTAGAGCTTAAAGATAACCTGGGGAAGAAAAAAAAAACAAAAAAAAACAAAACACACATTTGATAATGAGGAATACAAGGAAGAGTTCATTATGGCTTCAAGGCTACATACCGAGCAACGGCAGAATGGTTTAAGTCAGTGTTGTTTTGTGGTCAAAAATAAATAAAAATGGAAACCGGACAAGCAGTATTATAACCAACAGCACATTGTGAATTTAATTACTGTAGTCCAACTCCTAGCCTGCTCATGTGGCTCAGCCTCTAAGCCCGCCAGAACTGCTTCTACTAATAGGAGAAGGGGCGAGGGCAGACCTCTGGTACCCTAAAACCAGATTCTTTGGGTAGATGGTGGCTCGTCAACCTGGAAGGTAGCCCATCTAGGGGAAAGAAAACCCTGATTTCAAACCTCAGCTGCCTTGCGGTATACCCGGTCATGGGAAAGACTTCTCGAGTCAACCCTGAGGAAAAATCAGGAGTTGGAGTCTCTAAGGCAGTCTGCTGCTGTTTCAGTGATGTTCTACAATTCTACAATTTCATTTCGCAGATACTTTTGTCCAAAGCGACGTACAACACAAGCAAGAATACAGACATAAGAAAGAAAGAAACCACTAGTAAATGCTTCAACTGCTTCAAGTGCGATTGGTCAAAGGAGTTGCCATCAAGTTGCAGAAGAGGAGCCACTACCCCCCCCCCCCCCCCCCCCCCCCCCCCCCCTTTTTTGTGTGTGTGTGTGTGTGTGTGTGTGTCAACTTAGTCAGTGGTACATAAGTGCTGGGTTTTAGAACACCAGACCTATTCTTCCCCAAACATGGGGTCGGATTAAGACCCTAGGTGTTCTCTGAACAAATGAGTCTTCAATTGTCTCTTGAAAGTAGAAAGACACTTGGCGGAACGCACAGAGTTAGGTAGTTCGTTCCACCATTTGGGAACAACAGAGGAGAAGAGTCTGGCAAGAGATTTAGAACCGTGCTGTTCCATCATCTCCTGCGACACTGTTGGTGCCAAATCGAATCAGCCCTTGCCGTTCCTTTGGATCCATCGGCAGTGTGGAGAGGGGGGACTTGCTGCGTGGACTGCAGTTGGTTCTCCATATCACCTTGCCAAGGCTTGCACCCCAGAGAGGACACTCCAGCTTCGCTTCACAGTGTCAACGCAACATGGCAAGCAGCAATTACAGATGCTAGGCCACAGTGCTCCATTGGCGTAGAATGTGGCACCAGGAGTTGCTTCTGACAGTGGGAGGGACTTAGGTTCCACTAGACAGCTACCGCCCACCTCAAGCTGGGCAGCCCCCAGCCAGTAAGATGTTGTCTCGCCACAGTCTGTCTTCCTCATTGGGTGCATGGTGATTAGGTTAACACCGAAAAGTTGACTGCAAACACTGCACCAGGCAAGAAAACATGAAAAAATAACAGATCAATTCTTAAACTTGCAACCTGGATCTGAATCTATCTATCTATCTATCTATCTGTCAATGTCATACAACTTCAAAATCACCAAATACCGCACAAACAGAAAAGATACTGAAACTCTGAAATGGGTGAAGAGATAAAGCAATTTCCAAGCATGCAACACCTTAATTGCGGTTTATTTTTATTGTTATTAACATTGGAAAGGTTGCTAAATTGAAGAAACAGGAAGTAAAGGGGTATACCATTTTTGTATGGAGTAGGGGTGGGATTCAATGAGCTTCTACCCAGTACTTTTTTCAGACAAGTTATTTGTTGTAACTAGATTCTGTAGTTTATATTAACATTTTCTTTGAAAAAATGTAATTTAAATGTGTATCTTTCTTAATCTCAAAACATCTTGTTTCAGTGGTTCATCTTAATAAACGAAATAATCCAAAATGTTGAAAGAATGTTGAAGTCATTCATGTTTTGTCCAAATATTTTTTATTTTGTTTTCTCATGAAAATTAATTCATATCATATCTGCCTGGACTTCCAAAAGACGTCAGTCAGTGTTCAAAATTTCTTGTAAGTCAGTTTATGACTTTCCTCAGAATTTTCTCAATACACATTAGTGCATGAAACAAATGCTGTTTACACAAAATTAGATAAAACTGTGATTCATGCATATGTTCTTGCCTTGACAGTTTTTGATTAATTGTGGCGAGATGACCCAAGTATTTAGGGGGTCCAACACTTCTGAAACACCACAACACAAAGGAATATTTGTAGCTTTTGAAATGAAAGCTTGAGGTTTATTCGTCATGCTCTTTAATCTTCATTTTCATCCTGTTCGGTTTTCTTTTTAAACAGAGAGGAAAAGGAAGACTATCATTATGTGAAGCGCGACGCACCTCAATCCGAAGCCGAACATCTCAGAATTCTGCTGATTGGTCCACGAGGCTCTGGAAAGTCCAGTTTTATCAACTCTGTTGACAGCGCTCTATGAGAAAAAAACAGGACCTTGAGCCTTGCTAGCTACCAACTATAATGGCTGCTTCACTAACGAAGTATGAGAAACTATCATAAACTGAGAAATATTAATCATTCACATAAAGACAGATCAAAACATGGTCAACCAAAGAAAAAAAAAAAAGGGGGAGCTACTTCTTATTTTACTGCAACCAAATAACAATTATGTGTCAAGTTGAGAAACTGAGCAAGTGAAATACTGCAAGTATGCACTTCTCACTTCCGGTTCTATGTGACAGTGAAATCATTTTCAGGAAGTAAATGACAAGAACATGAAAAAAAAAATACCAATAACACGAGCAACGTCAGAAAAATTCAGTTCAGCTTTATTTATATAGCGCCAATTACAACGCAGTCTCCTCCCGGCACTTTTACAGAGAAAACCCAACAGGTCCACATGAGCAAGCATAAGCGACTGTGGAAAGAAAAACTCAATTTTAAAAGGAAGAAACCTTTGCAGAACCAGGCTCAGAGGTGGCGGCTTTCTGCTATTCTGGTTGCAGTGAGGTGATAGAAAGAGAAAAATGGATAGGACAAACAGACTGATCTCAATCAGCTCAGTGTTGCTCTGCTCAATGCAGGTGGATCAACACAGGAGGCCTCAGCAGATCATGGATCCTTAGGAGGAAAAAGGGGGAGAGGGGAAGAGAGAATACAGGAGGGAGAGAGGTCATAGACGAGAAGAGAGACAATGGTTAATGATTCGTAGTAGTGAAACATGGGGAGTAAGAAAGGAGAGAGCTCAGTGTATGTCCTCCAGTGGTCCCAACCTGCAGCAGCACCATGAAGAAAACAGGCCAGGGAGGTATGAATCAGCCTTAACTGTAAGAAATTGAAAGGACAGACTGGGCTCTAAATTGGTGAACTGCGCCCAGTCTATGCGCGGTCTAGGCGGGCTGTGGCGGGCTTTCGGCGCAAGAAGTCAACGGGGCGTGTCCACAACATTTTGCTAATTTCGTGAACGGGCGCAGAGGGCGGCAGTCACGCCTCCATCCCACCCACCGGCGCAGGTGGCGCAAGAGGGAGGAGAGAAAGTGGGTTTAACCCAGCTGAGCACAATTTGACCACTCAAATGAACACCAATGAATGAATGAATGAATGAATCCCCACAGTCCTCAAAGCGAGATATCAACTGGATCATACTGAACTGCAGCAGAACAGAATGCCTTCTCTGTAATGCACGACATCTCTTCACCAACATGAACAGTCCGCCAGCACTGCCAGAAGAGTGTCAACCTTTGTGACTGGAAAAATTAAGTTTGAAGCTATGGAGTCACAGACAACTGACTCTAAACACATTTACTGTAGTTCCTTTTTTTTTGCCTGGAGAAGACCAACAGCGGTCAAAACGTGGTGCTACAGAACGCGCATTTTAGGAACACTTTATTTTTTTTTGTTGGTCTCCTTTTTGTCGTTTCTTTCGTTTTACCATCCCTTATTATTTTATTTTCCCTAGATTTCGGCTTAAGCCATCTCTGTGTAACGCTGTTCTAGTGTTAACACTAGAACAGCCAGCATTCTTACACCCCCTCCAAAGGCCGCAGCGCTCAGCCAGACCGTCATACATTTTGCAGTGTTTTTGCGCAGGAGCACAACAGGTTGTTTTTCTGTAATCTAATGTATTAGAAATGAAGATAAATAAACAAAATATTAAGTCAAGAGGATCAGGAAAACCTTTTAATGCCTCATGTCTGCTTTATTAATGCCTCAAATTAGGTTTTAAAATGTATTTAACTTTTTACAGTGCGCATTTGCACAGCGTCAACTCCCACTCACACTCCGCGCACTCGTTTCCCTGATAAACACGCACACACACGCCAACACACATAAAATAGTTGTATTATTAACCGTCAATAATAATAAAGAACATATTAAAATTAGTAAAATAAGTCTCCCTGGCTACGCACCAGGACGGACACCTTCCCACACGGTCCTGTCCTCATCCTGCTCATTTGATTCTGGGACTGCAGGCTCTACAGGACAAAGGTATTTATTCAGAAAATATGTTCGTTCTAAAATTAATTTTTGGAAACGAAAAATACATGGTTTGCTGTACTTTGATGGAGGATATAATATTTTACCTGAATCTGTAATTGGCACCTCTGGAGATGCTGCAGTGCTCCTGCTGTCAACTACTGTGTTCACTGTTGTGTTGAATTTTATTGCATTGGTTTATTTATTTTTTACACCATTTTATGTCATTATTATTTAATTGTAAACTGACAGTAGCCTACAGTAATTCTCTATACCTGGAGGTGACGCGATGCTTCCATGTGCCACTGCAGGTTCTGCGCTGGACTGTACAGCAGCTGGAGGTCGATCGGGCATTTTTGGGGCAGCATGATTACATTTTTTCCGGTGTTTGGCCCGTGGCTGTTCTGACTCTGATTCAGAACGTTCCTCCTCTTCACTCCAGTCAAAATCGATGTGCGACACGTCTCCGCCATCCGATTCCCCCTCACTTACCTCCTGTATCACTGCTAAAGCTTCTTCCACTTAATATTGCTTCATTATGCCTCTTTTCATTGTCTTTCTTTTGGGATTTGGTTGATATTTTTGGCCGTCTGTCTGTCTGCTGTCAGAGCTAGCTCCCTGTTCAGATGTGCATATGAACCAAAACAAATCAATCGCAGAAAAAAAGTCCCGAAGTGCGTCTTTTTTTCTCTTTGGAGGTATAAATGCTTTGTAATTTTATGTGTGCCATTGTTAGGACCTTATTTGCTTCAGAAAAACATACAAGACACATATTTAGGAAAAGTCAAAGAATTAGAGGACAGGAGAATTATTTTTAACAGATTTATTTGAATTATAAAAACCCAAATGTTCTGTCAGACTGTCTTGGCTGTTCTAATCACCTCGACGGAAAAAACACTGCGCAACAGTTGCGGGTTTGATGATTCATATTGTGGGTGACAAATGGGTGTTTTTTTGTCCAATCCCGTTGAAAACAATCGTATTAGAAGCATCTGTATTTAAAACGATCCAGATTCTAACCTCCCAGGTGAAGCGCATGATGAAAAGCTCTCTGTCCCTTACTTACATACTTTACAGGATCTGATGTTGAGCAGTCTTCAGCCCTGAGCAGAGTGTTTTGTCCTGATGGATATCTGCTGAAACAGGTCAAACATCTTCACGATGCGCTCATCCGCATGTTGTCTGTAACCCTCCGCTGCATCGGCGAGGCTCCAGACGCTGCGGGCGCAGAGCTCAGCCAGCAGCCCGCTGACAGCGGGTGCTCAGCGGACCCCCAGTCCGCGGTGCGACCCGCTGCTCAGCCCAGTCACCACGTCTGGTCCTGGGTCAACTGGTAGCCTGTCACTGAGCCGCTGCTGCGCGCCCATGTCTCTGGACAAAGACCGGATCAGAAACAGGAAAAAAAAAAAAAAAAAAAAAAAAAAAAAACAAAAAAACACACACACAAAACAAAACAAAACAAAAAAATCCTCCCGTCAGAAACAATAATTCAAAATTATTTCTGTGCATCTATGTTTTCCCGTAATTATTTGGAGACTCCAAGAAATGATATTGGGGTCGGGACAAACTTGATCGCTTGATGCGACATCAGTGCTCAACTAAACAAGTTATTTGTATTTATTTATTTATTTATTTATTTATTTATTTATTTATTTATTTATTTATTTATTTATCCATTCATTCATTCACTCACTCACTATTATTTTCCTACAACAAATAGCTTCTACACAATCACAGGAGCTCTTCAGGCTCAAACCCAGCAGTCCTAATACAGGAGAGAGAAGCATTTAGAAATAATGTATTTATTTCATAAGTGATCTTAATGGCACTGACAAGCTGGAAACTTGCCTCTGAGGTTTTCTCAGACGAATTATCATCAGATCTTCCGCTCCCCTGCCTGCGCACACCTTCTGCACAAAATTATCACTGCGCCCAGCTGATTCTGTCAACACCTCTCCCTGGTGCGCGGCCACGCCCATCTCGGTGCAAGCGCAACGAACCGGCCAGAAACCCATTCATAAAACTATGACTGCGCCACCGCCAGTTTGCGATCTCTGCGTTGTGCCGTGAAAATACGGCCCACTGTGTCGGCCTCCCGAACTGAAACTGGAAGTCGGTTCCACATGGCAGGAGCTTGATGTTAAGATAAAGATAAAGAATAACGTTAGGTTTAAATAAATGATAAAGACTAATGTTACGCTGATAATAATGACTCGTTAAGATGTGATTTTAGAGAGGGGGACAGAGGGTATAGCGGTCAGATGAATAGTGCTGGGAAGTCAGAGCCAAGAATATCAAATGAACCACAAAAACATTGAATCTTGAATATTCCATCTGAACAGGGGGCGAGCTCTGACAGCAGACAATCAGACAGACGGCCAAAAATATCAACCAAATCCCAAAAGAGAGAAAATAAAAAGAGACATAAGAGATATAGCAATGATACAGGAGGTCAGTGAGGGGGAATCAGATGCTGGAGATGTGTCAGACATCAGCGATCTTGATTGGAGTGAAGACGAGGAACGTTCTGAATCAGAGTCAGAACAGCCACGGGCCAAAAAGCGAAAAAAATGTAATCCTGCTGCCCCAAAAAATGACCGACCGACCTCAAGCTGCTGTACAGTCCAGCGCAGAACCTGCAGTGGCGCATGGAAGCGCTCACGCGTCGCCTCCAGGTATAGAGAATTACTGTAGGCTACTGTCAGTTTACAACTAAATAATAATAACAAAATGGTGTAAAAAATAAATAAACTAATGTAATAAATCTCAACACAACAGTGAACACTGTAGTTGACGGCAGGAGCACTGCAGCGTCTCCAGAGGTGCCAATTACAGATTCAGGTAAAATCCTCCATCAAAGTACAGCAAACCATGTATTTTTCGTTTCCAAAAATTTATTTTAGAACAAACATATTTTCTGAATAAATACCTTTGTCCTGTGAAGCCTGCAGTCCCAGAATCAAATGAGCAGGGTGAGGACGGGTCGGTGTGGAAAGGTGTCCATCCTGGTGCGCAGCCGGGGAGACTTATTTCACTAATTTTAATATGTTCTTGATTACTATTGACAGTTAATAATACAACTATTTTGTGTGTGTTGGTGTGTGTGTGCGCGCATGACACATATTTAGGAAAAGTCAAAGAATTGGGACAGGGGAATTATTTCAACAGATTTATTTGAATTATAAAAACCCAAATGGTCTGTCAGAATGCCCTGGCTGCTCTACTGTTAACTGTGAAAAAATACTGTCATGTATATTACTTCAACCTTTCCATTTATATTTCGTTCAGGATTGCGTTGGCCTGGCGGACCCGAGCGTCCACGAACTTGCGTCTAGCGGTGCCAAACTTGGACTGGGCGTTGGTGGAGCCGAGGTGAACATTGCCGGGGCGGAAAATTCAACGCTCCTCACCGCTGGGAATATTTTGTGCAGCTCAAAACTTTCAGAGCAGTCGGAGGGCCCCTCCGGTAACATCAGCGGTGGCCGAGCGTTTACGGCGTTGCTTTAACGGAGGCCAACTTCTGTTAAACGGTGGTGAACGGTTATGAGCGGTGTTGAATTTTTTTCACCGCTCCAGGAACGCTCCAGCACAGTTCGGGCGGTGTGACCGGGCCTTAAAGCAATCTTATCTATTGTTGTGTCGACATTCTGAACTTTCATAACAATCATAAAGCTCGAGGTTTTATGTATGAGAGATGCAACAAAGCACACAGAAAGATCAATAAACACCTATTATATGGTAAGAAATTCATCCCAAAGGCCACTTTATCTCACTTCACCAATGCTGCAAGGGGCAGAAATAAGCAATAACATTTCATGATATGTAATAGGTTAGACTAGAAATCAAGAGGTATTTTTTTAATTTTACTGCTGTTTTGGGTCAACACTGTCCTCCCTCTTACTTTGTTTAGCAGTGAACACAGCCCTGCTGATAACCTAAAATAAATTTTCCAGGAAAGTGATGGTATTGGCATACTTGTAGCATTTTGCCAGGCTTCTCAAGTATCTGAAATGGCCAGCAATGAATTCTGATCTCAATCCAAATGAAAATATTTGGGGTGAGCTGATATCTGCCACTTTTGAAAAGAAGCATGCAATTCTGAAGACTGTGTGTTATGATGCAGTATGAAGGCTCAGGAGCAGACCGCAGACCAGAGGAGAGAGCTCAGTGTAAGTCCTCCTTTAGTACCTGCAGCAGCACCACGAAGGAAATGGTTTAATTGAAATTGTCAACAGAAATTGAAAGGAACGACTGTGTCAGCCTCCCAAACTGAACTGGAAGTTGGTTCCACATGGCAGGAGCCTGAGGTTAAGTTAAAGATACAGAATAACGCTAGGTTTAAATAAATGATAAAGACTAATGTTACGCTGATAATAATGGCTCGTTAAAGGGACTTAAGGCAACTTTACAAAATTTATGTCAGTGCTGCCGCGATAGGCGCTGTGGGTAACTGCAGCCACCAGCCAAGGCGGTACGGGAGCGCGCACTGGCTGTGGTCTTTTTTTTTTTTTTTCACTCACGAGATAATGCTGACAAAGTCCTTTTTTTCTTCGTGGTGGCACTTGTTTGTGGGCTTTGAGTGCATGCAGGTCGTTTGATGACTGCTGAAGAATCCATTTGTATCCCGGCTGCAGCGTTTTAGTCCGTGTCCATGGCTTCCATGTTCTTCCTGTTCCAGAGCTGTCGGGACACGCATACAGCGTCCATTTACGTCACATCCCCACGACTGCGCGGGAAATTCGGACCCCAAACTGCAACAAATTCTGTGGCACACAGCCTGTACAAGGCAGCAGACAGATACGCAGACTGGCCTGTTATTTTAGGTTTTCAATGCTTCACGGCCCATTAGCATTGAATAAACTGGAAATGCATGTGTAGTTTTTCAAAAATCTTGCCTTGAGTCTCTTTAAGATGTGATATTAGAGAGGGGGGGCGGAGGGTATAGTGGTCAAATGAATAGTGCTGGGGAGTCAGAGCCAAGAATATCAAATGAACCACAAACACTGCGAATCTTGAATATTCCATCCCAAACTCCCATGATGCATTGCACCTTCACAGCCAGGGCGGACACCACTACACATTTTTATGCTGTACTTTTTATTAATTTACTCCCAATAGTTTACTGCCAAAAGTTGTTTTTTATCTCCATCTTCCTCTAAGTGGAGTCTTGTGGGATGAGATTTACATCTTATGCGCAAAAGAGCATTCAGTGGAAAGGCCTGCAAATCAAAAATGTACTTTGGGAAAATTAAAAAAAGAAATTATATATACATATATATATATATATATATATATATATATATATATATATATATATATATATATATATATATATGTGTGTGTTTTTTGTTGTTGTTGTTGTTTTGTTGTTGTTTATGAAGAAGTGTAATTCAAATGCAGCTACTGTGATGATATCAGTGATGCTGATATCAGTGATGCTGCCACGAAAATCAGCAAACTAACTTTAGCCTGAGGGTCATTGCTGTCAGGGTGAGTTGGTAAAAACATTCGTAATGCAAAAGCTGGAATTGGCTCAATACTGTGACTATAGGCGTGTGCTGCCGTCATTTTTTGGTTATGGGAAAATATCGTTTTCATCATATACTCTGTGTCACAGCCGAGAAAAACTTTAAAGTTTGAATTTACAGGTTATTTTGTCACTATTTAAGCGGTCTGGCCCACTCCAATGAAATTAGGCTAAATGTGATCCCTGAACTGAAATGTGGGTGACAGCCCTTTGCTCATGCCAAGTGTGTCTTGACAGCAGGACGGCGGGCAATCAAGGAATCTTATCTATTGTTGTGTGGACAATCTGAACTTTCATAACAATCATAAAGCTCAAGGTTTTATGTATGAGAGATGCGATAAAGCACACAGAAAGATCAACAAACACCTATTATGTGATAAGAAATTCATCCCAAAGGGCACTTTATCTCACTTCACCAATGCTGCAAGGGGCAGAAATAAGCAATAACATTTCATGATATGTAATAGGTTAGACTAGAAATCAAGAGGTATTTTTTTTTTTATTTTACTGCTGATTTGGGTCAACACTATCCTTTCTCTTACTTTGTTTAGCAGTGAACACAGCCCTGATGATAACCTAAAATAATTTTTCCAGGAAAGTGGTGGTATTTTTGCCATTTTGCCAGGCTTGTCAAGTATCTAAAATGGCCAGCAATGAATTCTGATCTCAATCCAACTGAAAATACTTGGGGTGAGCTGATATCTGCCATTTTGGAAAAGAAGCATGCAGTTCTGAAGACTGTGTGTTATGATGCAGTATGAAGGCTCAGGAGCAGACAGCACGAGGAGAACGGACCTGGATGTGAACAGAGCAGGTTTATTAATTGAAGCTGAGGATGAGGCGTCCAGGCGGTGGGTCGAGAGGCTTAGCAGAACCGAGGGAGGTCCGGAGCAAGGCTTGGGGCAGTCCAGGGTCGGAACCAGGTGTCAGTCTGGAAAAGGCAGGCGGCCAGAGAAGCAAGAAGCGGCTGGGCGAGGCGGCCTGCAGAGAGGGTCTCCAGACTGCGAACGAGGAAAACAAGGTAAACGGAGGTACAAAAAAAACATTAAAAAATGCTGAACGTACAAGGCACATCGGACACACAAGAGTTGATGTTATGATCCAGCGCTGACTTCCAGCCAGGACGCCACTTAAATAGCGACGTGGACCAAAGCAGCTGAAAGTCATCCTGCTGATGAGCTGGTCCCACACTTCCATTACCAGCCTCTCCAGCTCCAACCACCGGAAAAACAAAACACGAAACCACGCAGTGTCCCTACGAGAACGCTGAAGTGCGGGACATGACAACAAATAGTGTACTTGAAGTTTATTTTGCATTTGAGTGTCAGTATAGTAAGTATACTACAGACCATATAGTTGAACTAGAAAGTTCACTTCTTTGGATGTAAAGTACACTTTATGATTTCATTTTAGGTTTACAAACATACACTTTTATGTATACAAGTATACAACAATTATACATTTATCTAAATACTACCGGTGCACTGAGATTATACTTGTAGTCCACATTTCAGTTCATTGAAGTATACTTGAAGAATACCACGATTACACACTTCAATATACTACCAATGTATTAGATATATTCTGCAAGTTCAATTTATTTTTCATATTTTATTGAAATATGATTTTCCTCAAACTAAAAGCATTTATATATTTTAATGAACTGTATGTGAGTTGCAATAAACAGGATTTTAAGCTACAGATCGCCACCCACTACAGTCAGGGGAATTTCTTATAACACACTGAAAACAGGAACAGTGGCAGGACGACATTAAACACACAACACTTCTCACTTCTGGCCCTATGTGAAAGTGAAATAATTGACATGAACTAAATGACAAGAACATTAAAAAAACAAAAACAAAAAAAACTACCAATAACACGAGCAACATCAGAACAGTTCAGTTCAGCTTTATTTATATAGCGTTAATTACAACACAGTCTCCTCCCGGCACTTTTACAGAGAAAACAGGTCCACATGAGCAAGCATAAGCGACTGTGGAAAGAAAAAGTCCATTTTAAAAGGAAGAAACCTTTGCAGAACCAGGCTCAGAGGAGGTGGCTTTCTGCTGTTCTGGTTGCGGTGAGAGGATAGGAAGAGTAAAAAGGTTAGGACAAAGTCCTCCAGTAGTACCTGCAGCAGCACCACAAAGGAAATGTTTATTGAAATGGTCAACAGAAATTGAAAAGGAGCGACTGTGTCGGCCTCCCGAACTGAAACTGGAAGTTGGTTCCACATGGCAGGAGCCTGATGTTAAGTTAAAGATGAAGAATGACGTTAGGTTTAAATAAACGATAAAGAAGACTAATGTTACGCTGATAATAATGACTCGTTAAGATGTGGTATTAGAGAGGGGGGGGGGGGGGGGGGGGGGGGGGGGGGGGGGCGGAGGGTATAGTGGTCAAATGAATAGTGCTGGGGAGTCAGAGCCAAGAATATCAAATGAACCACAAACACTGCGAATCTTGAATATTCCATCCCAAACTCCCATGATGCATTGCACCTTCACAGCCATGGCGGACACCACTACACATTTTTATGCTGTACTTTTTATTAATTTACTCCCAATAGTTTACTGCCAAATGTTTTTCTTTTATCTCCATCTTCCTCTAAGTGGAGTCTTGTGCGATGAGATTTACATCTTATGCGCAAAAGAGCATTCAGTGGAAAGGCCTGCAAATCAAAAATGTACTTTTGAAAAAATTTAAAAATGTCGCTTTTGTTTTGTTGATGTGTGTGAAGAAGTGTAATTCAAATGCAGCTACTGAGTTATCAGTGATGCTGCCATGAAAATCAGCAAACTAACTTTAGCCTGAGTTGTTGCTGTCAGGGTGAGTTGGTAAAAACACTCGTAATGCAACAGCTGTGCGAGAAGAGTTTTCTTTTTTTTTTTTTTTCCCCCGTGGATTTTACACCACAAGGTTTCATTGAAATTGGCTCAATATTGTGATGATAGTCGTGATCTGTAGTAATTTTTGGGTAATGGAAAACATTTTCATCAACGTTTTAATCATATACTCTGTCACAGCAGAGAAAAACTTTAAAGTTTGAAGTTACAGGTTATTTTGGCAATATTTAAGCGGTCTGGCCCACTCCACATGAAATTAGGCTAAATGTGATCGCTGAACTGAAATGTGGGTGACAGCCCTTTGCTCATGCCAAGTGTGTCTTGACAGCAGGACGTAGGATAATAAAGGCCCGGTCACACTGCTCTAACTTTGCTGGAGCGTTCCTTGAACGGTAGGGAGGAGGGCCAAACGCTCGTCACTGCGCACAAAACAGGGAAAAAAAATCAAAAACACGGACGTTGGCTTAGCGGTGCACCGCTGATGCCGGCTTTGCTTCAGCATTGGTTTACCATTAGCAAGCGGTAGCAGGCGTTGGTTTAGCGGTGATGCAAGCTTTGGTATAGCAGCGTTCTGCGCATGTGGCCGTTGGCTCGGCGGGGGTATAACGTTGGTTTAGCGGCATACCGCTTGTGACTACGGAGCTGAACGGATTGTCTTGATACAAGTTCTGATAGATTTTTGATAGAAGTCGAAGGCCCGGTCACACCGCCCAAACTGTGCTGGAGCGTTCCTGGAGCGGTGAAAAAAATTCATCAGCGCTCGTAACCGTTCACCACCGTTTAACAGAAGTTGGCCTCCGTTAAAGCAACGCCGTAAACGCCCAGCGGTGAGGAGCGTTGAATTTTCCATCCTGGCAACGTTCACCCCGGCTCCACCAACGCCCTGTCCAAGTTTGGCACCGCTAGACGCAAGTTCGTGGACGCTCGGGTCCGCCAGGCCAACGCAATCTTGAACGAAATATAAATGGAAAGGTTGAAGTAATATACATGACAATATTTTTTCACAGTTGTTAACACTAGAACAGCCAAGACGTTCTGACAGACCGTTGGGGTTTTTATAATTCAAATAAATCTGTTAAAAATAATTCCCCTGTCCTCTAATTCTTTGACTTTTCCTAAATATGTGTCTTGTATGTTCTTCTGAAGCAAATAAGGTTTCTGAAGCAGACACACATAATATTACAAAGCATTTATACCTCCAAAAGATAAAAAAGACGCACCTCACGTTGCTTTTTTCTGCTATTGATTTGTTTTGGTTCATATGCGCGCATCTGAACACGGGGCAAGCTCGGACAGCAGACAATCAGACAGACAGCCAAAAATATCAACCAAATCCCAAAAGAGAGAAAATAAAAAGAGACATAAGAGATATAAGGTGGAAGAAGCTTTAGCAATGATACAGGAGGTCAGTGAGGGGGAATCAGATGGTGGAGATGTGTCGGACATCAGTGATCTTGATCGGAGTGAAGACGAGGAACGTTCTGAATCAGAGTCAGAACAGCCACGGGCCAAAAAGCGAAAAAAAATGTAATCCTGCTGCCCCAAAAATGCCCAATCGACCTCCAACTGCTGTACAGTCCAGCGCAGAACCTGCAGTGGCGCATGGGAGCGCTCACACGTCACCTCCACGTATAGAGAATTACTGTAGGCTACTGTCAGTTTACAACTAAATAATAATAACATAAAATGGTGTAAAAAATAAATAAACTAATGTAATAAATCTGAGCACAACAGTGAACACGGTAGTTGATGGCAGGAGCACTGCAGCGTCTCCAGAGGTGCCAATTACAGATTCAGGTAAAATATTATATCCTCCATCAAAGTACAGCAAACCATGTATTTTTCGTTTCCAAAAATTTATTTTAGAACAAACATATTTTCTGAATAAATACCTTTGTCCTGTGAAGCCTGCAGTCCCAGAATCAAATGAGCAGGGTGAGGACGGGTCGGTGTGGAAAGGTGTCCATCCTGGTGCGCAGCCGGGGAGACTTATTTCACTAATTTTAATATGTTCTTGATTACTATTGACAGTTAATAATACAACTATTTTGTGTGTGTTGGTGTGTGTGTGCGCGCGTGACACATATTTAGGAAAAGTCAAAGAATTGGGACAGGGGAATTATTTCAACAGATTTATTTGAATTATAAAAACCCAAATGGTCTGTCAGAATGCCCTGGCTGCTCTACTGTTAACTGTGAAAAAATACTGTCATGTATATTACTTCAACCTTTCCATTTATATTTCGTTCAGGATTGCGTTGGCCTGGCGGACCCGAGCGTCCACGAACTTGCGTCTAGCGGTGCCAAACTTGGACTGGGCGTTGGTGGAGCCGAGGTGAACATTGCCGGGGCGGAAAATTCAACGCTCCTCACCGCTGGGAATATTTTGTGCAGCTCAAAACTTTCAGAGCAGTCGGAGGGCCCCTCCAGTAACATCAGCGGTGGCCGAGCGTTTACGGCGTTGCTTTAACGGAGGCCAACTTCTGTTAAACGGTGGTGAACGGTTATGAGCGGTGTTGAATTTTTTTCACCGCTCCAGGAACGCTCCAGCACAGTTCGGGCGGTGTGACCGGGCCTTAAAGCAATCTTATCTATTGTTGTGTCGACATTCTGAACTTTCATAACAATCATAAAGCTCGAGGTTTTATGTATGAGAGATGCAACAAAGCACACAGAAAGATCAATAAACACCTATTATATGGTAAGAAATTCATCCCAAAGGCCACTTTATCTCACTTCACCAATGCTGCAAGGGGCAGAAATAAGTAATAACATTTCATGATATGTAATAGGTTAGACTAGAAATCAAGAGGTATTTTTTTTTAATTTTACTGCTGATTTGGGTCAACACTTATCTGTCTTTAAAGTAAATTCAACTGCATCTGTAGCGTGTTGTTTTTTTTTTTTTAATAACATCTCCATAATATCCATAAGCCTTCTCCATAATTTTGGGATGACAGAAAATTTTGATTTGCACATGGAACAGTATCCATATGATGATATTTCATTATGTTTTAATTATTTCTTTCCAATGTATCCTTTTTGAGTCATGGCTCTGCACTGTTGTTTTAATTTCATACTACTTCAAGTTCATGTATTGTTTAACCGTTAAAGGTCAAATTCCACTGTCGACTTGTTAAAAAGCTTGTTTTTTGTATTATATTAGATGCTTTTATCTGGATTCATAGATTTTAAATTGTATCATCATAGTTTGGATTGTAACAAAAGCAAATATTAAAAAAAATACAGAAAGGGATCGGAATCCATCAACCAATCAATCAATCAATCAATCTCTTTATTTGAGCAACAATAATAGCAGCAGATTGTCCATTTATGAAGTAATGTTTGAACTGTGCTCAAAAAGGAGCAGGCAGAAGTTGGACGAACTTATTAAATCCACCTCTTCGCATTTAAAGGAATACTCCACCCAAAAAACGATTTGGCCTCATTTTCTACTCACCCTCATGCTGAGAAACACTCTGGAGCACTTTTTTGACGTTTCAAATGCAGTTAGAGATGTTTGGGGATTTTCGTTGTCAACAAACAGGGACCGACAGAGCCCGACAGAAAAAATGGTCCATAAAATCCAGAAAACGTTCCCATTTTCCTTCATACTGCTCGTCCGCTGTAATCCAAGTGTCCTGAGCGCGTAACGTCCATAATTAATTCTTAACGAGGTCATTTAGTACATTTTAAGAGCCCAAACAGGGCGCTCTCACACAGCTCCATTGCATGTCTGCGCGCGCACCCTGAACTACGGAAGCCGCGGCAGACCAAGCCAGACGCTTGCGCGCTTTCAGCGACTACTTTTCTAAATTGCAAGCGTAGAAGAAGAAGTTCCGCTGTATATATTCTGCTGTGAGTAACCGAGCTGTGGACAATCACAAAAGTGATTGGCTACTGTTTTAAAGCTTTGAATTCGGTGTCCTGCTGAAAGGGCACAAGCGTGTTGCTTGGTCTACCGCGGCTTCCGTAGTTCAGGGTGCGCGTGCAGACATGCAATGGAGCTGTACAGAGCGCACTGTTTGGGCTCTTAAAATGTACTAAATGACCTCGTTAAGAATTAATTATGGACGTTACGCACTCAGGACACTTGGATTACAGCGGACGAGCAGTATGAAGGAAAATGGGAACGTTTTGTGGATTTTATGGACCATTTTTTCTGTCGGGCTCTGTCGGTCCCTGTTTGTTGACAACGAAAATCCCCAAACATCTCTAACTGCATTTGAAACGTCAAAAAAGTGCTCCAGAGTGTTTCTCAGCATGAGGGTGAGTAGAAAATGAGGCCAAATCGTTTTTTGGGTGGAGTATTCCTTTAAGTATCACACAAATTGAGTCCTACATCCATTAGAAAAAGAAAAAAAAAAGGAAAAAGAGAAGAAAAGAAGAATCCTTCCAAACCTTGCATACAAACTCACACACATTACAATTACAATTAATGTAAATTACATCAATGTATATTCTTTTCAGTACTGCTTTTTAGTGCACACATATTCCTTAAATTTACAAGATGAAGACAGCATCTCAATAAACATTATAATATTGTAGGACTTTAGACAGTGTAATAATGTTCATCAGCCACCTGGGGTTTGGATCACATGTATTTGTGATGTAATGCTGTTTTTAGTGTCTTTTTTAATACATGTAGACTTCTGGATTCTTTTGACTAATCAGGTGTCTTCATTATCTTCAGCAGTCTTAACCCGCAAATGACAGGCAGTGTCATTCATAGTTGTTCACCACTACAAACATCTTGGCACTCTGTTTGACTAAAGGCTTAAATTAGACGTAAAGACTGAGCTTATTCATGTTTTAAAAGTAATCATTTTTAAATAATTCTCTGTGAAAGATAAATTATTTTCGTGTCTGTGCAACAATCGTACATGAAAATTTCCCATTGCTTTTATTGGATGCCTTTTACTTTGGACTTGGGCACAATGTGGGAGGAACCAGCAGCAGAAAAATGTGTTAGAAGACTGGAGGAATAAACAGGATCTTTAAAGTCTGGCAGCAGCACTTGAAAGCAAGAGGAATAGCACTAACTCCGCGCCACTTACAACCAATCCCATCAAAGCACAATTATTCATCCGAGACGGAAAGAAAAAGCCCAACTATTCCCCAACCAAACCAGAAACTGGACAGCTAGCCGAGGCCCATGACTGCACGATACTGATCGATATCGAGGAACAACTGATCTTACCACCTGAAATTGCAGCAACCACCCTGAGGCCAGACTTGGTGCTCTGGTCCCCTTCACTCTGAGGTCTGTTTACATCACACAGCTCACAGGTTCATGAACAATCCGGCTACAGGACCGCGGCGGGGTGATATCTCTCCAGGACCGCGGTGGAGCGACAAAGTCGGGATACGGCGGACTGAGGTACTGTCTGGCAGCAGAGAGGGACCCATGGAGTCCGTGGAGGGAGCCGTGGACACGCCAGAGGACGTGGGAGGAGCAGAGACCACAGCAGACCATGGACCTTCACCACCGGCCATGCTTTCGTCATCGTGCTGCATCAGGGCCAGGTGGTGATTACATGTCTGTCAGCCAGCTGTTCCCCAGCCTATAGTTCACGCCCCACTTTTGGTCTCTGAGAGCGCCAGTGATGGCTCACTTTGCCCCTTCTCCAGGGGGGTCCTGGGCATCGATGACGGTGGTGGCAGCTTGCACTACTCTGATTGGTTGCTGGCTGTTGATAAAAGTGGCAGCAGCTCATCTCATGCTTCACTGAGGAGGTCTTGCACTGAGCTCACACTGCCTCCGGTGCGTCTGCAGTCCGCTGGAAGGGGTTGCCAGATATGTCACACTTTCATCCCAAACACAATGTTTAAACTGTCGAACTCAATAGAAAGCAGCCCAAATCTCCATCTCTGTAAAAGATGCACATTAAAACAGTAAAACTCTTATTTACTTAATAAAAAAACTGTATGTAAACTGAAAACTATGTTTGCATGATAAAAACACGTCACAAGAACATAACCATTTCATCAACCCACCTGACGTGTTCAAAAAAAAAACCTGATGAGGCAGAAACCCACCCAACCTGGCAACAAAGAGCCGCTCCGGTAATGGAGCTATTGTTTGTGCAATTTTGGTGTCGTTTGACTTTCTTACAATGAGTAAGTACAAAATCACTCATTCTTCTAATGTGCATAATGATTAGATTGCATTGTTTGTTTCTACCAGAAGAATTTAAAAAGAAAAAGAATGTGAAGGAGAAAACATGACACAGACTTCATTTTGAAATCACTTATTTGGAACACGCATCAATTTTCCTTCCGGCACCCGACTTGACTGTGATTAGATTGACGTGGCATGGTTCTGGCCTGTGGAAAAATAGGATCCGTGTGCAAAGTTTCCATACCGCCGGACAGGATCTGTAGTGGCGCCGGAGATGGATCGCAGCCGCACCTTGGCTGTTGTGAGCTGCCATATTGATTTTAATGACTACTGATTAGTTGGGGTGTCTTGACCGGAGCCGCACTGCATCGAGTGTGAGCCCGGCGTTGGCCCCCCTTGGCTTCTCTTAGTGCGGTGAGATGGCTGGTTCTGTGATGAGAACATTTCTCCATTCTGTTCAACTGTTATAACTGTGGTAGATTTAAGAGATTCTTTATTCCCCATAGACAATAAAATAGACATTATCTTTATAATGTGTACAATATAAGCTCTGTAGTTTATTTAATGAGTTTAGCAGTAATAGTTTTTGTACATTTTGACCACATGGTGATGCAGTGGTTAGTGCTTTCACCTCACATAATAAAGGTCAAGGATAGGGTAGCGGTGAAGGGTCAAATCAGGGGAGTTTGCTAACACAGTTCCCCACCAGCAGAAATTCTGCAGTCGATATTTCCACATTTGGGGAATTTGCAGGGGTCAGCACAACCTCAGTGCAATGATCGAGTCTGGCTCTGGGTGAAGCACCTGCCAGGTAAGTAAGTTTAAGCAATTGCTGGTCTTCTATTCTCTCAGTGGTAGCTCAGTGATAAGATGAACTTTGCTCCGACACAAAGCCTTCATTTATACAGTCTGACGGGAAAGAGCGATCCTTTGACATTATATAACCTGAAAGAAACTGAAATCATTGACAGTCTTTTTACACATCAGGTAGTTGCTGTACGGTTGTACTGAGCATCGGCTTCACATGTAACCAGACAGCAACAGCTTCACATTATCGGATCTCAGATTTACTTCCTAAAAACAATTTATGGTTTTTATTTGGCAACTTTATTCATTGTGAGTTTACCAAAGGTAAGACTGTTTTATACCTTTACATCTTATTGAAATGTGATAAATGTTATGAATATTGATAGAGATAAGCTTTTGTTTGTGCAAATATTTCAACTAGATTGACCTTCATTCTAAATGTTAAAATGTAAGCATTATTTTTCAGCGGTTCATCCTAACATGATAAACAAGTTATTCAAGGTTTGTCATTCATGTGTTGTCTAATTATTTTACTTGTTTTTCATGAAAATAAATATTTCCTCTGCCAAGAGTATGTTCAAATCTCTTCGTAAGTCAATTTATATTTTTCACAGAATCTTCTAAATTCACATTAGTATGTAACACTAGTGCTCATTACATGACTTTAGTAGAAAATGTGATTAATGCAGATGTGTTTGTCTTGACAGTTCTTGATAAACCATGGAGAGACGTACCATGGGGGTGAGTATTCATGGTGGAGTGTAACTTCTATCATACTTCAACAACAATAATAATCTGTAGGTTTTGAGGAGGCTTATACTTCATCCTATTCAATTTTCTTTTTAAACAGAAAGGAAAAGGAAGACTATCATGTGAGGGACTACAAACCTCAATCAGAAGCCAATTATCTCAGGATTCTCCTGTTCGGACCAGCAGGCTCTGGAAAGTCCAGCTTCATCAATTCTGTTGACAGCGCTCTGCGAGGAAGAATCGCAACTCGTGCTTTGGCAGACACTGGCTATGATGAGAGCTTCACGAAGGAAGTATGAAGAAATTGTCATAAATTGAATACTGTTTAACACTCATATAAAGAAACACAGCAAAACATGTTTCAAGACTTTCTCCAGTGTTCAACTCAAAGTCAGGACAGCTACTTTTTCACAGCAAAAAATTAACAACAGAGTATGAAATGGAGAAAATTTGAAATATCTACATCCTCAGCACACACTAACAGTTTGATCACTTTTCTTTTTTTGCAGTACAGAACTTATGACATCAAGAACGAAAAGACTGGGACCTTTTATCCTTTTGTCGTCAGTGACACCATGGGTATTGAGAAGGGCTTTGGAAGAGGAATTGATGTGAAGAATATAAAATTGATCATGGAAGGACACGTCAATGAAGGATGCAAGGTATGAAATTGATGCCGAACAGTTGACGTTATGGTACATTCATGGGAAATCACAAGTGAAAATCACCTGTGATGAATTACTTGTACACATGACATGGATCAGCCTGTAAATGATGAAATGCTTTGTTTTAAAATTTAACATTAACTGTTCCTTTGTCACTACGCTGAAGACAAAGGAGCTGAGGACAGCAGAAGGGATATTATTAGCCTCCACAAGACCTCCAGGACTTAATCAGATGATCCTTAAAATCCTTGGTATCCTTCTTTCAATATGTTTCAACAGTGTGCAAAGTGTGCATTGGGACATTTCCCAAGCATAGAACTGTCAGGAACCTCATTGGACATGAGGAGAACAGGAAAATTAACAACAGAAGTCGTTCAAAGATTAGGGTTGAGAATGGGTGCAAAGGCTGAGAAAAACCATCAACATACCTGATGGTAAACCTGGAATAATCTGAGGTCATGGATTCAATAAGTACTATATGTTGCATAATAAACCAAAGAAGGTTTTATGGACCAAGGCCAAAGGTAAGGTAAGGTACTTTATTGGTCATTATACAGTGAATGTACAACGAAATTTGTTTCTCTGCATTTTAACCCATCCATCGATGCCACTGAGGCATTCCGTATGGAGCAGTGGGCAGCTGCGGGGAGCGCCCGGGGACCCATCTCCAGATGTGGGGTCAGGTTAATGGTCAGAATCACCTGACTGGAGGACTGCACTATGGTGCATGTTATCGGTTGACGGGGGAAACCGGAGATCCCGGAGGAAACCCATCCAGACACGGGGAGGAACATGCAAACTCCACACAGAAAGGCCCGCACGGTCCGGGGATTGAACCCGGGACCTTCTTGCTGTGAGGCAAGAGCGCTAACCACTCAGCCACCGTGCTGCCAAGTCTCCATTGTTGAGAAAATGCCAAAAAGGAATGACTGATCTTTCTATGAGCACCTGGACAAACTGCGACAATTAACTGCCCAATTGGAAGCTGAAATGCTGACTTCATCATTGTGCAGTACACTTTTTGGTTAGTCTTACAACATAAGGAGAAATAACTTCTCACCTTCAACAAGGTCTCTTGACAACAGTCTTGAATTTGACAGTGTCGGGGACGGGGTGGTTGAACATGATCATCTTCCAGCCTGTCAGCTGCTTCTCTAAGACAGTGACTTGTGCGACACAGTCCTCACAGTCCGATTTGCTGAAAGTGTCACATGAGTGCATTCTCAAATTCCGTGGTGTGTCGCTCCTCTCAGCCCACAGGTGATACCGCTTCACTTTAGCCATGAGCTCATGAATGCTGCGATCAGGTATTGAATAGAGATATACTGACATGGTTATTTTCAGAGCCAATACCGTTGCTGATTATCAGTCGTCAAGGAGGTCGATAACCGATATTTACAGGTGATATTCATTAGCAGTCAAAATAATAAAAAAAAATTTATTTTTTATTTTTTGTCAAAATTTTGTTTTCAAAGTTTTGAGTTTTTCATGATTGTTTGTTTTTTTCTGAGTTTGGGAAACATGTATGCCTGTTAGTAAAGTCTGGCAAGACTGGGATTTTAGGTTATTCCTTGATGGCCTGAAGAGGAATCATATCATCCCTGCTTAGGAATGCAGTCGCCAATTGTAAATGCGCCACTCAACAGCCACCTTTAGCACTTCTTTTCACTTGTAAATGCAGCCGATACTGTTCAGCTTGTTGGTTCATGCATACCTCTCATTGGGGAGGGGGACGCTTGAATAGAGCTAGGACGTACTTAGGGCTTCCCTCCTGAGTATGGCAGAGAAGATTATTTTATAAATGCAATGATTTCGTTAGTCATTACAAATTGGGATGTAACTCCAAGGGATTGATGGGGGCCCAGTTGAGACTGAGGTTTGCCGCAAACTCCAATGTTTGGAGTTCCTTTGTTGCAAACTGCATTTCAGCGTACAATCCAAGCAGGCACAGCAAAATAGAAGAACAGCATGTGACCTGAAGACTAAATGTTCGCTAAGTCTTGGACGAGGTTTGGGTTTCATTCTTGTTGAACCCTATACTGCTGAAGGAGAGTCAACACATGAAGCAAGACAAAGGATCAAAACTCGCCTTCAAAGCTTCCTGTTTCATCAGTATCCAGATGCTTCTTGCCATTCAAGCGTGCACAATTGAGCACGCAAAGGAACCAGAGGAGGACTGGTTGATGGGTATCCCTGAACTAAAGGCTTTCATTGCAATCGTCATCTGGCGAGGGGTGAGAAAAGTTCCATCATTGTCTGACAACTGGTCAGAGCTGTATGGAAACAAATGGATCATGGCAACAATGTCTCGAGACCGCTTCAAAAACATCATGCGTCAGCTATGCATTGATAGCAAGAGCACCTGGGCTGAGCGACTGCAGACAGACAAGTTTCAAAAATTTCTGAATTGTGGGAATCATTTCGAAAGAACTTCGTCACATTCTTCAGACCTGGTCGTCACATCACAATCGATGAACAGCTCTACCCATCAAAGACACGTTGCCCTTTTCTGCAGTACATTGCAACAAAACCGGATAAGTTTGGCATCAAGTTTTGAGTGGCTTGCGACCTGAAATCAAATTACATCTGCAACGTCTTTCCGTATGTGGGCAAAGAACCCGGTCGTCCCAAAGAAGAGAGACTTTCTGAGAGTGTGGTGATGAAGTTGATGGAACCATTTCTGGACCAGGGCAGAACTGTCACAACGGACTATTTTTTTACATCACTCTCCCTTGCAAAAAGGTTGCGCAGCCAGAAAATTACCATTGTTGGGACACTCAATAAGATTTACAGAGAAATTCCCCCTTCTGCTCGAGTGATAAACAGCAATGACTTCTGCACCCAGGTGTTTTCCACAACTGACACCACTCTGATAGTGTATGCAGCCAGCCTGAAGAAGATGGTCCACGTGTTGAGCAGTATGCACAGTGTGATTCATACTGAGAACAGCCGCAAAAAAAAGCCAAGCACCATCACCCAGTACAATGCCACCAAATGTGGTGTCGATGCCATGGAACAAATGGTGCGGGCATACAGCGCACTGGCAGTAATACGGAGATAGCCCGTCACTGTGTTCTATAACATGGCTGACATGGCAGCCCTGAATGAGCAACTGGTCAGTGTAAGTGGTTTAGCTGCACGCAGGGGCTACGAATATGCAACACAATGGGCTTGTTTGTAAAACAATGAAGGCAGCTAGCGGGCTGAGATGAGTGGGAGGCTAACACATTATGATCACAACGAGCGACTGGTCAGACCACATTCCATGGTGTGGAGATCGGATGAGCCTCTTCAGCTCGGATCAAATCATACCACGTCAGCCTTTCTGGTATTGTATTGAAATAATTAGCGTTTGTGCTTTGTATTTGATAAGTAAAATGTTACTCAGTCTAATTTTTTCTAGCAAGTTTTGCTGTTGGCCCTGCCGGCTCTGAATGTAACCAATCAGATGGTGCTGTGGGTGGGACAATACTGGAGGCAGAGTTGCGACTGCAGACAAAGCGACAAGGCTGAGCCCAAGCCAAAATAATCCTGTTTCCTATGATCTGTTTCGGTCATCGGATTAAACAAAAAGGCCGCAGCCCATATGTGTCAAAGTGCCGAATGTTGTCACCAATGATTGGTTCGGCAAATGATCGGTGGAGGATTGACTACCCTGCTCAATGCCATGTAACTGACTGCTTAGTCCAGGGGTGGGGAACCCTGGTCCTGGAGGGCCGCAGACCTGCATGTTTTCCATGTCTCCCTGCTTCAACACACCTGAATCGAATCAAGATTCATGGCCAAGTCCAGCAGAAAGCCAGATAACGAGCCTCATTACAATCAGCTGTGTTGAAGCAGGGAGACATGGAAAACATGCAGGGCTGTGGCCCTCCAGGACCAGGATTCCCCACCCCTGGCTTAGTCCATCGAGTAAAAGAAAAGGCAAGGGAAAAGGAGATACAGAGGCTTGTAGAACACACAGGCGGGTGCCAAAAAGTGATGAAATGTGCAAATAAAGAAAAAGGATAAGTAAGAGTGCAAATCTTAATCAGAATCATAATAGAAATCTAAAAGAATAAAGATCCAACTTTATATACAACATAAATCTTAAAATATAACAGGAGCTATAATATATACAAATATGTACAAATGCCAATCCCATCTTTCATATGGCCATACGCCAGTTTGCGCCGTATGATCGTTTGATAAATGAGGGCCTGGGTGTCTTTGATGGAGCTACAGCGTGATGGCCTCAGCATCACTTCGTAAAGTTGTGTCCGTCATGGTTTATTTGCTGTGGCGGTCTGGTGCATGCGTATACCGGTGCGACCGGCGTATGCGCAACGCCGTGTCAAAATTTGGGCTGAGTGTTCTCAGAGGGATCCATGCAGGTGGGAGCTTTAAAAGTTTTACGTGAGCATGTAAACAACATTACGTGCTGTCTTAAAACCTTTGCGTACGTGTGTAAACTTGCTGATGTGGGCATTTAAAAGTTTTCCGGAAGCACATAAAGTTGCTTTCATGTGCATATAAAAGTTTTAATGGAGCACATAAAAAAATAAATAAATAAATAAATAAAAAAATATATATATATATTTCCGGGCTCCCTTTCCGGGCTCCGCAGAGTTATTATTGATGCACTTATTTTTTTTCTTTCAAAATACACTTTGGAAGTTGAAAAAACTATCTTACATTAAGTGTCGGATTCGAATATTCTGAGGAAATGGTATAGGTACATCTCCAAATATTTCTGAGGACATTGTACGTTATTCAAAAAAAAAAAAAATGAGGTGATGATAATGCTGAATAGCACTGTGTGGAATTATACAAACATGCCAAAATCTTATGACACCTTATTTTGATTTGAAAATGTTGCCTTTTTTCAGCTCCATGCCGGCAGTACCCCAACAGGATCTGACTACAATCAAAATCCGACCATAAATGACAAAGTCCATGTTCTAGTTTGTGTTGTTGATGCTACCAAAGTGGAAATAATGGAGGATGAGATTCTTAACAAGATGAAGAAGGTCAGAGAAGATGCCCGGGCCTTCAGTGAGTCTTCAATTTCAATCAATCAATTTATTTTTGTATAGCCCAGTATCACAGCAACAGTTGCCTCAGAGGGCTTCAAGATGTTACATTAAACCTCTATTTCACAACTATTTTAGAAATGCTCATTTGATTTTTGGTGTCACTGTCAGGTTTATTTGTATAGCACATTTAAATAATGCCTCTGGTCAGCCAAAGTGCTTTACAATACAATACATAACATAATAATAAACAATTATAGCAAAACAGTAAAACAGTGGAATCGATCAATGACAAGATCCAGTAGAGGTGACTCTGTTCAGGCACAGGCCAGAGTGAGCAAGTGGATATTAAAGGCGAGGCTATTTGCAACTGCACCGCGAAGGACAGCGTGTTCCACAGAAAGCCACAAGTGCAAAGGCTCAATCTCCTCTGGATCTGGTCAGCTGACCTCAGGGCTCTGGACAGTTGATAGATGTCAGCTAATTGGCTGCCAGCCCTTTTCAGATCAGCCAACCTGTCTGTGCCAGCTAATTCGGAGCATTTAGACAGATCTTTCAACACCCACAGAATATCGAGTTATAAGATTATGTAAACACTGAAAATACCTAATGAAAGTGTAGACTCTCGTCTTTCATAAGAAATAAGTTTGTTTCTACCTGTAATTGGTCATAGAAGATAGGGCGGTTTCACCAAAAACATATCTGATCAAAAGATGGAGAAAACAAAGCTTTTTCTGGAAAACACATTTCAAGTGAAGAAGTAACTCGGAGGGTTTTTTTTTTTTTCTTGAAGGAACCTCAAACATCTGAACAGTGGTTTCCTTCAATAAAACAAGAATAAGACCACTTGGCAATAAATTATCATTTATTTCCAGAAATACATGACAAAAATGTTTCAGCTTTTCACAGTTAAGTGTTTGCATGTGTGTGTATGTGCGAAACATTTCACGCACTGCTGTGTGACTGATCTGGAAAAGGTATGCAAGGTGCTGTTGGAGCAAGCAGTGCATCTCTGCATGCATGGACTTCTTTTCATTGGTAAATCAAGCCAAGATTGGCACTGATCACCAGAGAGAATATGATTCTATATCACATGCGACACAAAAAGAAGTCATTTTTTTGACAATTAGAGACAAAGTCACTATTTGGAATTTGAAACATTGGCATAAACTCGGGACAACTGACTTTGGGTTTTACTCTTTTTCCAGGGATCCCCCAAGTAGCTGTCCTCACTAAAATTGATGAAGCCTGTCCAAAGGTAAAAAATAAAATCCAGAATGTCTACAAGAGCAAGATCCTGAAAAAAAAGGTAAGCAATCTTTTTTGAACAGTGCATTGAGTTTGAATACAGAGAAGTACATCTCAGAAAAAAAAAAAAAAAAAAAGAAAAAACAAAGTTTGGTAACACTTTACTTAAAGTACCCGGTATAACACATTATAAGTAGTTATAAACACTCATACGTGATCACAATGCTTTATTTTTTTTTTCCCAACAGTGTCTTTATTCATTTTCAAACATGGATCACACACAATGGTGCCCTCAAATAAGTAAAACAGTACAACATTTACCAAGGTAGTAACAACAAAGCATCAACTCAGATACAAAAAAATAAATAAAAAAAAAATAAAAATAAATAAATAATAACAATAGTGCTAAAACAAAAAAACCCAAAAAATATAAATAGCATATGGGGCAGCGTAAGTACGACACCAACCACACATTAATCCTGCTCGCAGATACACCTTACACATACCTTGTAAGAATATGAAGTGGTCAATCTGTTCCAGACAACAAAAAATTTCCCAAGAGAGCTGCAGGGAGCTACCAAGAGTCATCCGCAGATATTCCCATTAAACCAGACACGTCTTTATTTGAAAGAAAATTTATAAATGGACCCCAAATATTATCAAAAATGGACTGTTTACCTTTGATTACGTACGTAATCTTCTCTAAGGGCAGAGTCGCTGTTAATTCAGAAAGCCATCTACCCATCCTTGGTCTGTCCACCTGCTTCCAAGCTAAGGCAATGACTCTCTTGGCCAACAATAGGCCGATATCTTAAAATAATCTATGTTTCTTCCTTATGTTGGAGTTGGCTGGGTAGATACTTAATAAGAACATTTTTGGATCCAAGTATAGTTTTATCTCTAGTATTTCCTCAATGTCGTCGTTATAGAATATTGTCAGTTTGAGTCTCAGCTTGGAGTCTTTCTGGATGAGGGATGAACGTTCTCCATGTGTGAACAGTTTCTACTCCTGCAGTCTGAAAACTGTTACCAGCCTTCACCCAGAGGATCTGGTGAGGTCACTCAGTACCAGAATCGGCTGATGGTGTATGACCCAGAACAGTAACTGCGCGAGGAAACACAACGGGGCTAAACCAAGGTTGAAGCGGCGGCTAACAGTGAGATCGGCGGGTCCCCGCTACCCCACGCTCGCGAAGACGAAGCTAGCGGCGGCTAACAGCGAGATCGGCGGGTCCCCGCTACCCCACGCTCGCGAAGACGAAGCTAGCGGCGGCTAATAGCAAGATCGGCGGGCCCCGCTATTGACTGCTTGCGAAGGCGAAGCCAGCGGCGGTTGACAGTAGACCGGCGTGCCCGGCGGTGGATGACAAGACCTGAGCTACCCCCCGCTAGCGAAGACGAAGCTAGTGGCGGCTAATAGCGAGATCGGCGGGTCCCCGCTACCCCCCGCTAGCGAAGACGAAGCTAGCGGCTGCTAACGGCAAGATCTGCGGGCCCCGATTCCACCTGCTGGCGGTGGAGAAGCTAGCGGTGACTGACGACTGCAAATGTGCCTGTAACCATCTGCTGGCGGCGGGTAAGCTAACGCGGGGGAAGCTAACGACACGGGGACGTGCCTGCAGCTCAGAGGCTAGCAACTTGAGTCCTAAACTATTTTAACCACTGTGATTAAGTGGCAGCGCCAGGATGCCTCCTAAGTCTTAACATGATACTAAACAGGAGGATGACTATGTGTCACTTGCCCAGGTAACGGACCTTCTCCAACAACAAAGAGACATGTTCACTTCATTACTGCAGCAACAACAGGAGAATTTCAAAGGCTTTGTGAAATGAATACTGGAAACCTCCAACACAAGATTGGATGGTTTGTCCAGAGAGCTACAAGAGATTAAAACGAGTCTCCAGTTCACCCAGAAAGAAGTTGATGATATTAAAGTTGTCGTAGCTAAGACATCTGAAAATCATAACTCCTTGCAGAGTGACTTTATGAAAGTATGTGATAGCCTACTAACATTAACTGACAAGATGGAATATCTGGAGGGCCTGTCTAAACAAAACAACTTATTGTTTGATGGGATTGAGGAAACACCTGGTGAATCTGGGGCTGACTCTGAAAGGAAAGTGAAGAATATCATAGCTGAAAAGCTCAATATCCAGGGGAACCCTGAGATCGAACGTGTGTTCAGAACTGGGAAACTGAGGGATGCGAAGGACAGACCAAGATCTATCTTGGTGAAGTTCCAGAAATACAAAGACAAAGTAGATGTCCTACTGAAAGCCAAGTGCCTTAAAGGAACTAAAATATGTATCAACGAGGACTTTACGGAGGCTGTCCGTCAGAGAAGGAAAGAGTTGCTGCCAAAAATGCGTGCTGCACGTGAGCGTGGTGACATTGCCTTCCTGAAACATGATCAACTAATCATCCATCCTCGAACCAGCACTCCGAAGTTCCCCAGTGACACCTGATATGTGGATCTATGTGAATATCTTCTTTTAATGGCTGATATTAAGTTTTTATCCTTGGTTTTATCATTGTATTGCTTATTATTTTTTTTTTTTTAACACCTCATGGTTTTACCTAAAAAAGGTTTATTAATCGCTCATTTAAACATTTGTAGTTTAACTTCTAAGGTTTCTGAGTTGACCAGATTGATCTATTTACACCATTTTAATATTATTGCACTATCTGAGACACATTTGAATGGTACAATTGACGATTCTGAAATAGATATATCTGGGTATAGCATCTTTAGGAAAGATAGAAATAGAAGAGGAGGTGGTGTTGCCATCTATGTCCAAAATAACATCGCTGCTAAACTTCGACACGATTTGATGCCTTCTTCTCTTGAAATACTGTGGTTACAGGTTCAACTTCCTTATCATAAACCTATGCTGATTGGCTGTTGTTATCGACCTCCGAGTGCTGTTGTTCAGTATACCGATGATATATGTCAAGAGCTTATGGATGTTACTGACAAACCAGGTGAAATATATTTGCTTGGTGATTTCAACATAGACTGGTTTGCTCCATCTGCTCTGAAAGACAGATTAATGACCACCCTGATAACCTGTAACCTGTCTCAAATTGTCAATGTGCCAACCAGAATTTTTACCAGATCTTCCGGTGAGAAATCCAATTCATGCATTGATCATATCTATACTAATGTTGGTGAACTTTGTACCGATTTCGCTTCCCTCCCGATTGGTTTCAGTGATCACAACATTATTGCCTTTTGTAGGAAAGTTAAGGTACCAAAGAGTGGCCCCCGGGTTTTATTACAAAGGTCATATAAATCTTGGATTCCAGAAAACTTCATTTCAGATATAAAGGAACTAAATTGGCAGGCTATATACTCTGAAAATAATACTAATGCTGCACTTGAAATTTTTAATGATTTGATCCAGGAAGTTGCTGATAAACATGCACCTCTTAGGAAAATAAATATTAAAAAGACACCGGCACCATGGCTAAATAAAGATTTAAAAACCTGCATGGCCCAGAGGGATGAGTTAAAATGTGCGGCTGTTGAAAGTAATGATCCTAGCATATGGAATAAATATCGCAAAATCAGAAACTCTGTAACTAAAAAGAACAAACAATTGAAAAAGGCATATTATATTACCAAAATTAATAATGCAAAACATGATGGCAAGCAACTTTGGAATGTTCTTAACAACTTACTGGGTAGACCCAAAAATGTTGACTCTGCTATTATTGAAACGGAAGGAAAGTATATAACTAAACCAACTGAGATTGCAAATTATTTTAATAATTATTTTATTAATAAAGTAAAGCAAATATGGACTCAGAACCTAAACACATCCAGTAATCTATGTGGTGGGATATCTGTTGAAGTAATCAAAAATGTAATCATGAAAGGCAAAAATTGTACATTTTCTTTTGATCCTATATATTAGGATGAGGTGGAAATACTGTTGAAAACTGTCAAAAATAGCAAACAATTTGGGCTGGATTATTTAGATGGAAAAATGATTTCAATAATGGCAGAATATATTGCCAAGCCGGTTTGTCATATATTTAATCTGAGTTTAAAAGAATGTCTCTTCCCTAATACTTGGAAACTGGCTAAAGTCATCCCTCTACGAAAAGATAATAAGCTTGCTCTCAATGGCACTAACAGCAGACCCATTAGTATATTGCCTGTTCTGAGTAAGATTATGGAAAAGCTTATATTTGCACAGATTTCACAATATTTTATGAATTTTAATCTTGCCTCTGATTCTCAGCATGCTTTTAAAGACTGCCACTCTACTTCCACTGCACTTGTTCATATGACTGATGACTGGCTGTGTAAACTTGATGCAAGAAATTATGTTGGGGCGGTCTTCTTAGATTTTAGTGCAGCCTTTGATACGATCGATCACAACTTGTTGTTGGACAAACTATCCGCATATGGTTTTTCTGGTTGCTCTCTTAAGTGGTTTAAGAGTTATTTATCAAATCGATCTCAGTCAGTATACTTCAATGGTAGCTTTTCTTCTGTACTGGGGCTAGAATGTGGAGTACCACAGGGCAGCTGTCTTGGTCCTCTGTGTTTCTCGATATTTACAAATGATCTTCCTTTTATCTTAAAGAAATCCTCTGTTGCCATGTATGCTGATGATTCTACTATATATTACGGGTCGGAGAACCTGCGGATCCTAAATAATACGCTTCAAAGTGAGCTAGACCAGGTATTTGAATGGGTGGTATCTAACAAGTTAGCATTAAATATAAGTAAAACAAAGTGCATGACTCTAAATTATAGAAGGCAATCAATGAATAGTAATCTTTTGTCCCTCACCTTAAATAATATACACCTGGAGCAGGTGCATAAGGTTGATCGCTTGGGCTTAACCATAGATGAAAATTTGAGCTGGACTCGTCATGTTAATAAAATTGCGACAAAAATGGGAAGAGCTCTTTCAGCTATCAGACGATGCGCCTACTTCATGACAGACTCATCTGTCAAATATGTCACCCAGTCATTAGTTTTATCTCATTTAGATTACTGCTCAGTCTTATGGTCGGGAACCACTAAAAAAGATATTGAAAAGCTACAAGTACTACAGAATAAAGCTGCACGGCTGGTTCTTCGTTGCCCACTCCGAACACACATTGGATATATGCATCGCTGTCTCTCATGGCTACCTGTAGAGCGGAGGTTACAGAAGAATCTCGTCATTTTCCTTCAGAATATACAGATAAAAATGAAACCTAGGCCTCTTTTTGAGAGAATCATGTACATTCATCAACGCCATAACCATTTCACCAGGTCTCATACAGAGGATTACATTTCTCTCCCTAAGGCTCGGACAGGTGCTATGCAGAGTACAGTGATGTACAGGGCAGCTAATCGGTGGAATAATTTACCTGCAGCAGGAAGGAAAGAGAACAACATCAAAAGGTTTAAATCTGTGATCGCGAAAATGTTTAAATCTTGATTTAATTGTTGGTGCATTTTTAATGTTGGTTATGTTTTAATTGTATTAGGATCTTGTTTCACTCTATATCATTTGTGAATATACATTCTTTTCACCCTTTTCTATATTAATAACGGCTTTCTGCACTGCTTCTTATGATTATTTTATCTTGTGTATTCTGTTCACTATTTCTGTGTTTTAATCTTGTGTACTTTGATATTTGATGTTTGCTTTTGTTATGGACCCCAGGAAGACTAGTTGTCACCTAGGTGATAACTAATGGGGATCTAATCTCTAAATAATAATAAAATAATAATAATACACTGTTTCACTTCTTCCCAAAATATCCTTATCTGAGAACACTACCACAAACAGTGAAAAGTTGTGCCTTTTTCTTTGTTACATTTTATACAAACATCCGACACTGTGTTGTAGAATTTGTTCAATTTAACAGGAGTCATATATAATCGCATCAGCCAATTGTACTGCAGATATTTTAAGCGAGTGTTCACTGTGCATGCCTTCTCCCACTCCTCAATGGAAATATTCTCCTGTAAGTCCTCTCTCCAGGACTCAAGCTTACTGATTGAGGATTCTGAAGATTCCTCAACTAACTTATTATATAATTTGGAAATCAGACCCCTCCCCAGGCAGTCTTTCACCATCATTTCTTCTAGCATTGACAAGCTTGGAATAGACTAGGACTGATTCTGTTGAGTTCTAATAAAATCCCTCAATTGTAGATATCCAAAAAAAATGATTATGAGCTAAACCATATTTGACCACAATTTCATCGAAAGACAACAGGTATTTATCATCAGAACTATAAACATAAAGATATTTTTCGCAACCCTTGGTCAGCCCAACTTTTAACCCCCCGCCCCCCCTCCCCGATCACCTCCTCCTGGGGGAAAGAGATCATTTCCCCATATTGGGCTAAATAATGAGAGTGAGTCAGCTATTTTGCAATATTTCCTAACTTATTGCCAGACACTGATCATATTTTTAGCCATGGGATTCTTGGTGATCTTTTTAAGTTTCTTAAAGTTAGTTGAGTACAAGTAAATTGGCAAAGGCAGCTTCAGTGTGTCACCTTCCATTTCTCTCCACAGAGGCACATTCTCCTCAGAGAAGTAAAACATCAGGGTTCTCAGTTGCGCTGCCCAGTAATACCAAAGTGGGTTTGGACACTTGAGCCCGCCTCTATCATAGGGCAGGTACAGCAGTGACAGACGCAGCCTGGGCCGTCTATTGTTCCAGAGAAATCTAATAAAAAGTGTTTTCAACTGAGAAAATAAATTAGTTGGTGGAGGCAGCGGTAAATTTTTGAATAAATACAAAAGTTTAGGAAGAAGAATCATTTTAAGAGTGTTTATCCTCCCTATTAAAGACATTGGTAAGGCAGCCCATCTATCTAAGGAGTTAGAGATCACATGCAAAAGTGGTCTATAGTTGCTTTCTATAATATTGTTCAGCTGTGGAAGAATCTCAATACCTAAATAAGAGAAGCTATTGACGACTTTAAATTGTGCAGCGACATCTGTTGGATTTTCCCTCTCTGCATGATTTAGTAACTTAATAGATGTTTTAGATTTATTAATCTTATAACCTGAAATTTTTCCAAACTCCCCAATCAAATCTAACAGGGCTGGGATGGATTTATTGATATTTTTGAGAAAAACTATTATGTCGTCCGCGTATAAAGCTAAACGGTGTTCTGCCTGTCCTTTGCCAATTCCATAGATACCCTTATGTGCCCTCACTGCAATTGCAAGGGGTTCAATTGCCATGATAAACAATAGTGGAGACATCCCCGTCCCAACATGTCTACATCCCCGATTTATTTGGATAGTTTTTGAAATAATGCTGTTGGTCAAAATCTGTACTTATGGGTCCTTGTAAAGTAACCTTATCCAATTACAGAAATTATCTCCAACCCAAAGCATACCAGAGTCTCAAACAGATAGGGCCAGTCCACCCTGTCAAATGCTTTTTTTTCATCAAGGGACAGTAAAGCAGTGTCTGAAGCCCCCTTTTGGTGATAAAGAATATTCAAAATCCTTCTAACATTGTGAAAGCCTTGTCTGCCACGAATGAAACCATTCTGGTCCTTCCCTATTATTGTAGTTATAATTACTTCAATTCTCTTTGCCAAAATCTTGCAAAGAATTTTCAAATCTGCATTCAATAGACTGATGGGTCTCCAGTTTTTGCACTTATTCATTGGTTTACCTGCCTTTGGAGGCAGAGTAATCAATGCTCCTCTCAGAGACGAAGGCAGGGTACTGTTTCGGAAGGATTCTGTAAACATTTCTAAAATCAGGGTCACTAATTTATTTTTAAATTTGTTATATATTTCGATTGGGAGGCCATCAGGTCCAGGGATTTTCCCCGCTTTGATACTGTCAATTGCCTCAGATAGTTCCTCTAGTGTAATATCTTTATCCAACTCAGTCCTAAAATGTTCTGGTATATTAGGTATATTTATATTATCTAGAAACCGCTATCACGATTCTTTATAACTCACTATACAGCACTATACAGCATAGGATTAGGGCTAGGGTTAGGGTTAGGTCCTGGCATTGTGATCATCTATGAATGTTTATAACTATAGCTACACGTGTTAAAATGGAATTATAATGCTTTATAAATGTACTTATAATGTGTTATACTAGGGGGCTTCAAATAAAGTGTTACCCAAAGTTTATGTTCAGTGTTTGTTTGTTTTTTTTCTTGAAACATAGGTGGAACATGTGAGTGCGAATCTGGGGATTCCACTGAACTGCGTCTTCCTGGTACAGAACTACAGCAACGAAACCAAAACAGATGAGGACACTGATACACTGATACTGAACACAATGAGAAAGATTATTGACTACGGAGAAGACTTCCGGAGTGACATTGTACCGACAATGGACATCAAGAAACCTGAGCTGCCTGAGAAACCTGAGCGGCATGTGAAACCTGAGCAGCCTGTGAAACCTGAGCAGCCCGTGAAACCTGAGCAGCCTGTGAAACCTGAGCAGCACCTGAAACCTGAGCAGCCTGTGAAACGTGAGCAGCCTGTGAAACCTGAGCAGATCGTGAAACCTGAGCAGCCTGTGAAACCTGAGCTGCCTGAGAAACCTGAGCAGCCCGTGAAACCTGAGCAGCCCGTGAAACCTGAGCAGCCTGTGAAACGTGAGCTGCCCGTGAAACCTAAACTGCCCGTGAAACCTAAACTGCCCGTGAAACCTAAGCTGCCCGCAAAACCTCAGCAGCTTTTGAAACCTGAGCAGATCGGGAAAACTGAGCACCCTTTGAAATCTGTGAAATCTGGATCTAAAGTTGAAGAACTGAAAAAGCTATTTGAAAATGTATAGGCATTTACCACTTGACATCAGGACACATGCATGTTTTAAATGCCAGTCACTGAGAACTTTATGAATGTTTACCAGTGAAGAGGAAGAAGCAATAAGATGTTGAATCTTTTTTTCTTTTTGTTTTTTGTTTATAAAGTAAAATTTGTATTGCATATGCACTCAGTTTTGTGAATCACATTTGATGAATCACGTTATTGTTAATTGCAATCAAATGGTTTGTGATGTTATGGGGTGGCAAAAAAAAAAAAATCAGCAAGGCAAGTTTATGTAGCTCTATTAAAGCTATATAGAGGATGTTTATTCTGTAGTACATAAGATTTGATTAGAATAATTTAAATGTTTGAATAATATTTTATGTTGTTCAGAGGTTTATTTTTATATTTAGTTTTAATTAATATGTTTAGTATTTATATTTTAGTCACTAAATTAAGCTCCTTTTAACGTCCCGCATTTAGTCAAGGTGATGTGAGGTGAGGCGAGTTTTGCATTTGATAGTGCTCGTTCTCAATTGCTTTAAGTAATGGACAAAGGATGAGGTACAACAGTTTTATGACCATTTTCATTAAGGTTTTGGTTTAATCTGAATATCTTTTTGGGACTTTGCCCATCACTACACTTTCCTTTTATGTGACCGGTTGTTCTTTGTAACTTTTGGATCTTATAATAAATGAAAGTTGTTTTTATGTCCATTTTGCTTTTGTCTGGATTTAATGTGTCAGAAATTTCACATCTGCGAGCCAGTCATCAAAAGAGCTACACTGAAAAGAGGAACAGTGGCAGGATGACATTAAAAACACAACACTTCTCACTTCGGTCCTATGTGAAAGTGAAACAGTTTAGATGAACTAAACTACAAGAACATAAAAGAACTACTAATAACACAAGCAACATCAGAACAATTCATCTCAGCTTTATTTTTTTTTACTTATTTATTTTTTTCCCCTTGTCCTGTTCGGCAGCTGGGGCATGCAATATTGTATGATTGTAGCCTTTTACTATCCGAACAGATTTTAATGTTAGCAGCAGGACGAGACTGAATGTCCTCCTGCTGCTGCCTTTATTTAAAGCTCGTGTCCGGAGTTTTGAAAGACAGAGGGTTTTTTTTAATCCAATGTCTCGAGGTTCCGCCCTCCCTCTGCTTTCATGAGCGACCAAGCCACGCCCCTTTAATTGTGCACACGAATTATTTGTCAGGTGAAAATGAGAGCCTCCGAGTCCTACAGCATCCTACATGTTGAGCTGTTTACGGTGGATGTTCAGCAGACAGTGGATATATCCGAGGTAAGCGGGGCGGCTGCTGCGTAGCAAACTCACCTCTGCCTGGGCGAGCGGCCGTGCTCTCTGGCTGCGATGCTGCGTGCACACTTTGATTGACGGCAAGAGAATGCGGAGGCTCGAAATCTATTGGCTGATGCTGACCGGCGCTTTTTCGGATAACATGGGGGTCTATGAGACGAAGGCGGGGCTCATAAATAAATTTTTATATTGCTTTATGCTAATATTATATTGTAGTATCGAACCAGACCGACACATTTAAGGTCTGTTGAAAAATGATACATACGTTGGAAACGAGCGGAAACTCCGGACACGAGCTTTAAAGCTGGCATCCGGCATGGCTGCCGGACAGGACCGGGACGGAAACGCTCAGAGAGTGAGAGACAGAAAGAGAGAGAGATAAAGAGAGGGGGAACGGGGAGGGGGGCACAACCTATGTACAAATTCACAATGCACATAGCTCATTTTCTGTAATTTACCCACTTCCAGTAATTGGTCATTTGTGGTATTATTAATTAACTTATAACACCTGGTTAATCAATGATTGAATGGTTAAATCACTCTATGGTCTACTCAATTCTCACATAGCTGATTATTTGACATTATTAACGAATAAATAACAGTTTATTCCGATAAATAATAATTGATGTTGGGGCTAAATTACTTGGTGCTTCACTTTTGTTTATTATGCCGTAATGATATGTGATTGGTGATTCACTGTCAATGACCTAAAATTATTAATTGGTAAATAACAAATTACTCAAATTAATAAGTAACTGAATAATTTAAAGTAATCAATTAACCCTGGTAATCAAAACCTTAGTGATTAATTCCCAATTAATAATGGCAAACCCCAACAGATAGGACGGACAGACTGATTCTCTAAATCAGCTCAGCGTTGCTCCACTCGATTCAGGTGGATAAATACAGGAGGCCTCAGCAGATCAGGGATACCGAAGAGGGAAAAAGGGGACAGAGAGAGAGGGAGAGAGAGAGAGAGAGAGAGAGAGAGAGAGAGAGAGAGAGAGAGAGAGAGAGAGAGAGAGAGAGATATTTTTTTGACTTTTAAAACACACTTTTATTTATAGTTTGCAGTGATACAGTGTGTCAGACTCTAAAAATCAATCATTCAGATTAAAAAATGTGCAAAATGAAGTTCATTGTTGTCCATACAGCACAGAATGTTCTTAAAAAAACCAGACCTCTTTAAAAGCGTTTAAATCATTGTTTTGTTTAAAAAAACGGTATTCGAGCCAGAGTCTGGATTTGACGTTGACCTGCCACACTTCTTTGACGTCCTGTCCTTCTCTGCCCTCAACATTGTTCCTCCTGCTGATGTAAATCGCCATCTTGTCTTCCCCTGAGATAAAATTGAGGAGCTGCCACTTGTTTTTTTCTTTTTGTCTGTAGCCAGCTCCCATGATAAAAGTTCTCTCAGTAAAAGCAACACTAAAAAGACTAAAAACCGCCGTTAAAAGAGTGAAGAAGCCTGTGAGCCTCTTGCACTCAGTAAAAACGTGGTAGACAGTCTCTCTCTGATGGCAGAAGGGACGTGTTTAAAACAGCAGGGTTGAGGACAGAGATAAAAGCATTGGAGGCGATGGCACCATGTAAAATCCTCCACTGGAGGTCTCCAGTCCATTTTCTCAAGGGGGGCTTGTTTAAAATCCTCCACTGTGGGCCGGGTCCAGGACCAGCCTGTCCCAGTCTCTGTGACCACACAGTGGGGGGCCTGTTGCTCAGTCCACCCTTGTGGATGCTCTTCACATAGTTCCTGTAAAATATTTTTTTGTCTGCTTTGTGCAAAGAAAGTCTCTCAGGCTGTGTGGTCTTCAGGAGGGGGCCGGACAGATCCCCCAGCTCCAGGCTCAGCAGGACCTCGAGGAAGAGGTCCTCAGCATCCGGGGAGAGTTCTCCTTGACTGTATCTCCTCAGTAGGCTCCTGTCTCAGCGCACTCCTCCACTTCTCCAGGAGCCCCTGGGACACCCGGATGGACTGCATCCCCAGCAGAGAGTCCAGAGCCTGGGCGTCGTTCGGCCCCACAGCATCCACAAGCTGACCCACGGTGAGGGTCCCAAACTGGATCAGCCTTCCAGTCAGGCCGGGGGTCATAGCTCCACTGATGTCCAGTCTGGCTCCGTGGATCAGGGGTTCTTTCAACAGCCAGTGCAGAGAGTTGGCTTTCAGGCACCTTCTGTGTGAAAATAAGGCCCAGCATTTAAATAAACTCTGGTAAAATGGAGGCAGCCCCTTGAGATTTAGAAATTTGGGATTAGTCAAAAACAGTACATTAGCCAACCCCAACTTATTGGCACGCCTCAGGATGCAGCTGGCCAGGCCTCTCCACACCAGAACCGCCGGGCCTGCGAGGTACCTCTGCAGGAACTGGAGTCTAAAAGTGGCGGTCCGGCTGGCCAAGTGGACCAGACCCTGCCCCCCCTCCTCTCTGTCTAAAAACAGCACCCCCTGTGGCACCCAGTGCAGACCATCCCAGAAAAAAATCAACCATTTTCTTTTGAATTTGAGCCAGGAGACCTGGAGGAGGGTCTGCACTGGTGAGCCGATGCCACAGCTGGGATGCAACCGGGTTATTTAAAACCAAGACTCTGCCCTGAAGTGACATTTTTGGGAGGAGCCACCTCCACTTGGAGAGCTTACCCTCCACCTTTTCCATGACGGTCCCCCAGTTCTTCTGAACAAAATGTTCTTTCCCAACATAAATTCCCAAGTACTTGAGGCCCTCCCTCCTCCATGTTAAATTTTGGGGAAGAACTGGGAGACCGCCATGCCACCTGCCGACAGCAAGGGCCTCGCTCTTCCCCCAGTTGACCCTTGCTGCGAATGTCAAATTAAAATCTTTAATAATATTAACTAAAATATCTACATCCGCTTGATTCCGTATAAAAACAATAAGATTGTCTGCATAGGCCGATAAAATCCTGCTTTCACTAAAACCCGGTAAAAGCAGACCCTGCAGACTAGAGCGTAGCTTAGAGAGGAGGGGCTCCAGGGAGAGCGCATAGAGCATCCCAGACAGAGCACACCCCTGCCTGACACCTCTGCACACCCTAAAAGGAGCACACAGACTGCCGTTGATCTTCAGCACACTCTTAATGTCCCTGTACAGCACCTGGATCTTAGCTATGAAACCAACGCTGAACCCAAAACTTTCCATGACCCTCCAAAGGAAGCTGTGTTCAACTCGGTCAAAAGCCTTTTCCTGGTCTACTGAAATCAGACCAGCATCGATGTCCAAAGAACTAGAGACTTCCAAAACGTCCCGAATCAGGTGGACGTTGTCCACCATGGACCTGCCGGGGACACAGTAGGTCTGATCCTGGTGGATGACCTGCTCCATACCCCTCCCCAGTCTGGAGGCCAAGACCTTGGACAGGAGTTTGTAATCCACACAGAGCAAGGACACGGGGCGCCAGTTCTTGATGTCCTGCAGGTTCCCCTTCTTGGGGAGCAGAGTCAGGACTGCTCTCCTGCAGGACACTGGCAAGGAACCAGAGGCCAGACACTCGTTGTATACGTCCAGGACATCCCTACCCAGGATGTGCCAGAACGCCTTGTAGAATTCGGCGGTGAGCGCCTGCCCGTTGGCATCGCCTGCAGCGCTGCCCGTAGCTCCTGCATATTCAGGTGGGCCTCCAGTTCCGTGTTGGTCTCCTCAGAGACCCAAGGCAGTCCCCTCAGGAACCCCTCTTGGAGCTCCTGCTCCTCTTTGAACTCACTCCCATACAGGGAGGAGTAGAAGCCCACCGCCGTCCTCCGTATCTGGCCTGGTTCGGTGATCTCCTCCCCCGTGTCCGAGAGCAGTGCGAGGATCACTCTCCCCTGTCCGGCCTTTTTCTCCAGGCTAAAGAAGAAGCTGGAGGGAGCATCCATCCCTGTGATGGTCTGGTACCAGGACCAAACCAGTGCGCCCTGCACTTTAACGTTCAGCAGGTCGGCTAAAGCCATTTTTTTCTTTTTGAGGTTTTCAAAGTCACCTCGATTTCCTGTGGACTCACTTAAATGTTCCAGCTCCACTATTTCGGTCTCTAGATCTTTCATAGATCTGGTGATATCACTTGTGACATTGAGGGTGTGCTGCTGACACAGGAGTTCGATCTGCGTACCGTGGTCCTACCACTGCCTAAGACTGCTAAACTCTCCCTTCCTCTGTCTAAAACCCTCCCAAAATAACATTAAAGCCTCCCTAAAACTTCTATCAAAGGTTAAAACAGAGTTAAAATGCCAGTAAGCGCTCCCTGGCCTGAATTCTCTAATAAAAACACTGCTTAAAAGTAAACAATGATCAGTAAAACCAACAGGTAAAATATCACACCTCCTAAAAACATTAAAATGATGCATAAAACAATAAATACGATCCAGCCTGGCTGAGGAGACCCTGCTCTCTCTACAGTTGGACCAGATGTCCTGCCGACAGTCAGGATGATCCTTCTCCAAACGTCCACAACGCCCTGAGAGTGGACCAGCTGCTTCAAGACGTGCTGAGAGGCTGGATGAGGCTCTGCATGGTTGCGATCTAAAGTCGCGTCTTCCGTGCAGTTAAAATCCCCCCCCACAAACAAATAGTCCTCCGACCCACACCCACTTACCACCTCAGTCAATTTGAGGAAAAACTGCTTCCTCTCTGCACCGGCTGTTGGAGCATAAATGTTAGTAAATACAAGTTTAAAATGGTGGAACTGAGCTTTAACTAAAAGCAGCCTCCCCTCTACACAATGCTGGACCTCCAGTGAGTCGGGGTTAAAAGCCCTGGAGAAGAGGAGGCCCACTCCTCCACTGAGAGGAGTAAGGTGGCTTCAGATGGCCTCCCCCCTCCATTCCCTCCTCTATTCAGCCTCAATGCTAAAATCACTGTGTGTTTCCTGAAGGAACAGGACGTTGATGTTCTTAAGTGTGGCTGTCTCATAAACTGACCGTCTTTTCTTCATATCTCTGGCTCCATTTATGTTTAAAATACCCAGCTTAAAAACATCCATGATAAATGAGATGTCTAAAACCAGGATAAGAACAAATACATTAATTAAAAACCACTTGGCTGCCACCCTCATTTAATTGCTTTCTTGCTTTTGTTACCAGTTTCTTCAATCTATAACTCTCCTGATCAGTAACCAGATTCCTGCTTATTGCTCATATGGAGCCTGGCCGAGAAAATAAAAACACTTAAATCAGGAAAATAGTCCCCCACCTTCCACCCTGTGCTGGTTCTTGGTCTGGTGTAAGAACGTTTTAATTTTGTCTGCGCTGTATGGTGGCCTGTTTTTTTGTGAGCTGCTAAAAGAAACATCACTGCTGTCTGACACACACTCACTGTCACTGTCATCTGAAGCCCGGCTGCCTCCACAACTTTTCTTTGCATCTGAATTCTTACTTTTTTTTCTTTCTTTTAGCTGGTTTTACACATTCCACCTTGTCCTCTTCCATCTCCTCCTCCTCCATCTGTTCACCTCTCCTCTCCCCTGCCGCCACCCGCTGCTTCACCCGGTGTATTTACATTACTCACCCCGTGCTCGGTGCTCTCCTGTGGGGCCACGACAGATCGCCTCCTCGGGAAGGTCCGAGGAGCCGCAGTCGGCCGCTCTGACTGAGCCCGGGTCGCCGCGTCCCCCGGGAGCCCGGAGCGCGGAGCCGCTGCCGGCGGGAGACCCCCCAGGCGCTGGCCCGCGGTGCCGGGGCCAGGGTTGGAGCGGCCGCGGCAGCAGCGCCGGGTCCCGTGGAACCTGGTCCCGCCGGGCCCGGCTCCGCTGAGCTGGACTCCGCTGAACCAGATGGAGCAGACGCAGACGGGCAGGCCTTGATCGTGTGTCCCTCCTGTCCACAGCCGAAACACTTCATGCCAGCTGAGCTCGCGAAAACCACGTGATCATAATCATTTACTCGCACGCAGAACCTGAGGTTCAGCTCCTCACTCCGGTTATTGAGTATCATAAATACGTGTCTTCTGTGGCACACGGCGTTCTTCAGCAGCTGAGACTTACATCCACACAGGATGTCCTTCACCGAGGACACCACCTTTCCAAATCTGGACAGCTCGCGGAAGCTCATCTGGCACGAAGGGAGGGACGTTGGACAGGACGACCCGGACAGCAGGCTGAGACAGCGGCTGGACCGGGACGAACCTGTCCGCAATGGTAATGCCCGACTCCACCACAGCGTTAGCCTGCTCCACCTGGTCCAGGAAGATCACCACGGCGCTGTTCATCCTCGCGACCGACTTGATATTATCGTAGCCCACTTTCTCCCCCACAGCCAGGGCCACGTCCTCCACGCTGCAGGGGATGGGCCACAACCCTGACCCCGTGTTTGCGGGTGAGCTGTCTGAGGTTGGTCATGGCTGCAGCCAGACCTCCCCCAAACAGATCGCAAAACCCACCAAGAAACCCCAAAAAACAATATAAACTAATAAATGTGCTCTGTTATTAATAAACTACAGTGAAAAGAACATTAACAACTTAAACAAACAGAAAAAAACAAGCAAAACCGCCACACGACACACACCACGCTCTCACACACTCCAGCCGCCGCCCACTCCCAGCATGCACCGAGAGAGAGAGAGCGAGAGAGACTACAGGAGGGAGAGAGGTCAGAGATGAGAAAAGAGACAATGGTTAATGACTCGTAGTAGTGAAACATGTGGAGTAAGAAAGGAGAGAGCTCAGTGTAAGTCCTCCAGTAGTGCCAACCACTTGCAGCAGCACCACTAATGCTGCATTCACACCGAACGCGTCCCGGGCGTCGTCGACGCTCGGGACGCCTCGAAGCTGACGCTTGTGACGCTTTAAACACGACGCTTGACACCGGGTGGTCACAAAGCTCGCGACGCTCGCGACGCTCTTGATGCACGTCAGTTAATTGGCGCGCAGGAGGCTGATTTCTGTTTCCAGCTATGGCGGATCGCATCAGGAGAGCGGCTTGGCTTTATTTGTTAAATAAAGCTAGACCGCGTCGTCGTCGGAAAAGTCGCTATTGGCTGGTCTGCTCCTCTCTGCTCTGACTGCAGCGGGGAGCGCTGCTGAGACTGACCGCTTGTGAGCGCTTTGGGACGGGGGAGGGGCTCACGCAGCACCCGCTGCTCATTGACGACAGCAGCGAGACGTCCTGTCACGTCTCCAGAGCACCAGAGAAGGTTGCTATATTTGTCGCTAGTTGCTTTTGACAAAAAAACGTCGCCAAGAGGCTTTGGAAAGTCGCCAGATTTAGCGAGAAAGTCGTCAAGTTAGCAACACTGGCTGGCCGGCCCGCATCGGTGCTCGGATCACTCGTAGTGACGTAGCACCGGAGGGATCGTCTCTGATTGGTTGACGCTCAGCGGCAGCGCGTCGAAAGTTCAGTTTTCCCAACTCTCAAAAAGCGACGCTCACGACGCTCCTGACGCCGGGGATGAGCGTCGTGGGCGTCGACGCTCGAAACGCTGGAAAAGCGACGCTCATGACGCTCCTGATGCGCCGCCCCGCCGCCCGCCGCTCCACGACGCTCGTCCACCATAGACTTTGCATAGAAAAGCGACGCTCACGACGCCCGCGACGCTTTCGGTGTGAACGTAGCATAAGAAAACAGGCCAGGGAGGCCTGAACAAGCCCTAACTGTAAGAAGTTGAAAGGAGAGACTGTTGGCCTCCTGAACTGAAACTGGGAGTTCGTTCCACATGGCAGGAGAATGAGGTTAAGTTTAGGATAAAGAATAATGCTAGGCTTAAAGTAATGATTAAGACTTATATTGCGCTGATAAAAATGGCTGGTTAGGATGTGATTTTAGAGGAGGGGAGCAGGAAAGAGGGTGAAGTGGAAAGATGAAAATTTCGGGGGAGTCAGAGTCAAGGATATAAAATTAACCACAAAACGTTGAATCTTGAATATTTCATCCCAAACTCCCATGATGCATTGCAGCTCCATGGTCATAGCGGACACCACTACACTATTTTATACTGTACTTTATACTAGATTACTCCCAATAGTTTACTGCGAAACGTTTTGTATCTCCATTTTCCTCTAAGTTGAGCCTTGCGGGACGAGATTGTATGAGATTTACATCTTAGGCGCTAAAGAGCATTCAGTGGAAAGGCCTGCAAATCGAAAATGTACTTTGGGAAAAATGAAAACAAAAAAATATCACTTTTGTTTTGTGAAGAAGTGTAATTCAAATGCAGCTACTGAGACCTGAGCTATCAGTGATGCTGCCACGAAAATTAGCAAACTAGTTTCAGTCTCAAAGTCATTGCTGACAGGGTGAGTTGGTAAAAACACTCGTAATGCAACAGCTATGCGAGGTTTTTTTTTCCATTTCTGTGGATTTTACACCAGAAGGTTTTATTGAAATTGGCTCAATATTGTGACTATAGTCGTGTTCTGTAGTAATTTTTGGGTAATGGAAAACATATAAACGTTTTCATCATATACTCTGTGTCACAGCAGAGAAAAACTAAAGTTTGAATTTACAGGTTATTTTGGCACTATTTAAGCGGTCTGGCCCACTCCACAAGAAATTAGGCGAAATGTGATCCCTGAACTGAAATGTGGGTGACAGGCCTTTGCTCATGCCAAGTGTGTCTTGACAGTAGGACGTAGAACAATAAAAGAGTCTTATCTTTTGCTGTGTCATAGTCTTATAGTTGTTTGTAGAAATGACTGTTGGTAACTTTTTGGACTTTCTAAACTTTCATAACAACCATAAAGATCGAGGTATCATGTGTGGGAGGTGTATAAGAGCAGGTGGAAAGATCAACAGTCACCTATTATGTCATAAGAAGTTGATTGCAAAGGCCACTTTATCTCACTTCATCAACGCTGCAAGGGACACAAATAAGCAATAACATTTCATGATATGTAATAGTTTAGATTAGAAATCAAGAAGTATTTCTTTAAACTGATGCTACTGCTGATATGTGTCAACAGTATGATCTTTTTTTTAAGTAAATTCGACTGCATCTGGAACATGTTGGTTTTATTACCCCCGCCAGGAGGTTACGTAATCATGTCGGTTTGTTGGTTGGTTGGTTGGTTGGTTGGTTTATTGGTTTGTTAGCAAGATCCCAGAAAAAGTAATGGATGGATTGCAATGAAACTTTGTGGAAAGGTGGGTCTTGAGCTAACTTAGAATTGATTAAATTTTGGTGATGATCCGGATCACTGTCTGGATCCAGGAATTTTTAAAAGATTCTTTATCATTGAGAGATAGGGAGTCTTTCACATGGTTGGACAGGCCCGCCGACAGGGGGGACAAACGCCTGGTTCACACAGGACGCACTGCTTCCGACGCGGAAGTGGGAAGCGCCGCGCACCGACTGTCAGATCGGCGCAACTGTTAACCTATCTGACGGTTCATACAGGACACGCGGGGTACCGCCGCGTGCGTCGCGGCTCACGCCGTGGACCTCGGCCGCTCTACTCCTCTCTATTTTCTCCGTGAGCTGCGCGCCGTGCACCGCCAGTTGTAAAGCTGGACAGAGCAGATCGCACCACACAGGAAGTCGGGAACGGAAAATACGACAGAATCCAGTCAATTTTCAAATTAAAATAAAGTAAAATAACATAAATTATGTTGCTTTTCGGTTTTGCTTTTCAGATAAACACACACACACACACACACACACACACACACACACACACACACACACACACACAGGGACAGAGGGCGACAGGGTGACAGACAGAGGCACCCCACGCTGCAGCGCTCCGCTCTGATCACACCCCCGATCACAATGTTGTGTGATTATATCTGGTGTTCTTATTGTTGTTGGTGACTGATTTGAGCTGTGGCGGAGGTCTGTGCTCTCTGAGTGCCAATTTCTAGTTTTATTTTATTTTTTAATAACATCTCCAGAATTATGGTTACAGTTTGCCATATGGAGAACATGAGTGACTTTCACCTGTCTTGAACTGCATCACTTGCTTCTCTCATATATAAACCTTCTCCATGGTTTTGGGATGACAGAAAATTGTGATTTGCACATGGAACAGTAGCTACTCGGGATTGGAATTGTGAAGAATTTAGCAATTACAATTTCATTGTCGATACTGGTTATCGATACGATTCCTTATTGATTCTCTTATCGATTCTCATTGAGTGAGGAATGACATAATACAGTACAAACGGGTGTTTGCATTAACTCTTTAATATCTTAATCCTGAAGAGAAGAAAAAAAATATCCATGCAATGACGAAAAGCGTTGACGTAGCCACGGGTTTCATCTTTCCATGTGAAATACAGCCAAACTCTGGAGTGGTTCTTCCCAGGTTGTAAAGCTCAAAACCAAATTACACCGGGCTCACACTGGATGCCCGTGCATGTCCGGTCCAGCTCTGGTATGGAATTACCGCAGCACTTTAACTTGCACTGCCTCCGGTGCCTCTGCTGTCGCTGAAGGAGATTGCCAGATCTGTCGCTCTTTTCAGCCCAGAATCTTGGCCCCAGACATAAAGCCCTATCATGACGGCGGAGCGGAAAATTCGTAAGCCGGCGCAGGCCGCGTATTCCTATTTTCGACAGGCGCAGAAGAGGGTTTCTAACTGGTCCGCTGCACTTGCGCCGAGATGGGCGTGGCCGTGCACCAGGGGGAGGGCTCGACAGAATCAGCTGGGCGCAGTGAGAGTTTAGTGCAGAGGGTGTGCAGTGGCTGGGGAGCGGAGGATCTGGTGATAATTTGTCTGAGAACACCTCAGAGGCAGATTTCCAGCTTCTCAGTGTCATAAAATACACACAAAATCACTCATGAAGCACATTTTTTAAAATCAAATTATCTTTTGTAATATTTATGAAGGATGTCTCTCCACGCAGCACAGACTGTGAGGAGTCTGTCAGAAATTTTAAATCCTACAGTACAGAAGAGTGAAGCATAGTTTATAATTTTCTTAGAATTTGCTCCAGTATTTGATAATCATTCAGCTTATTTGTGTGTGTGTGTGTGTGTGTGTGTGTGTGTGTGTGTGTGTGTGTGTGTGTGTGTGTGTGTGTGTGTGTTTATGTATTTATTTTGTTTTTACTTTTGACTACAGAGTGGAGCAGTATCAATGAGTTATAGTCTGTATAAGCTACTTCTTTAAATCACTAAATATCTTAAATCATTATTTTTGTCCACAGATTGGGTAGATAGTTTAGACCAGAATAAAAACACGTATTGCTTTGATAAGGAAAAGTTTCGTGATACGTCTGTCCACTCTGCCCACTCTGAAGGCGCGGACTGGAAAGTGTTTTGTCTTTTGTTTTTGTTTTTTTTGTTTGTTTGTTTTTGGTGTGTGTGTATGCGTGTGTTTCTAATCCGGTGACAGGCTACCTACACCGGACACGCCGTGCATTGAACAGCGGGTCGCGCTGCAGAAAAAAATCTGCTGTACTTTGCGCTGACAGCGCTGATGCGGCAGACCACGGTCATTTTTCTACCATGGCCTAAGTCAAAATCTCGGTAAAATGAAATAATAAGGCATGGGAAAAGGAAAGACATGAAAGAAGGGGCAAATCTAACAAAAATACTGTAATCCTTAAATGCATGTTTTTTAGCTGACTGTTACCAAAGTGGAGCCACTGAAGAGACCGTTTTATTAAATGGAGCAGATAGCTGGCAGTTTTACAACAATCACTCATAAAATCAGCTGAATTCATCTTTAGAATTATTTAACTGTCCATGTACACGTTTACATTACTTGTACCGCTTTTTATCTAACAAAATGTTACTAATATTCAATGGAGGACTGCCTCTGTGCAGGATTACTATTGCAACAAAACATCATCAGTAGGGTAAAACTGACCTGTCTCACGACGGTCTTCTTACATTGCAAATTATTCTGGATTCAGATCGTGTTTTAAACTGATTTTATTTAATGACTGAAGCAAACACATTTTCTAAGAATGGATTTCATGACGTCGATGTTTTCAAACAGAATGGCTTTATTATATTGCCAAGATACCACAAACACTTCATATCCCAGAAAAAAAAAAAAAAAAATTCAACTTGCATAGTCCTCACATCTCTCCAATACATCCAATACATCCGGAGGGACATTGTGTCCAGTTGCGTCCGTTCAGGGGGTGGTGCCTGCGATCGTGTACGGCCGCGGACCCGGTGCGTGCGTGCGTGCATTGGAATCCTGTGGCAGGCCGGATTGGATGGTTAGGCGGGCCGCATCCAGCCTGTCGGCCGCCAGTTGACGATCACTGCCATAGACAATAAAATAGCTATTATCTTTATATTGTTTACAATATTAGCGACCTAGTTTAATTAGTTTAGCATTAGTATTTTTTGTACATTTTGTACATTTTGACCATTTTGACATTTCGGTCAGTGCTTTCACCTCACATAATAAAGGTCATAGGCTAAGGATACGGTAGGGGTCAAAGTTTAATCAAGAGAGTTTTCTAACACAGTCCCCCACCAGCAGAAATTATTCAATAGTCGATATTTCCACATTTGGGGAATTTGCAGGGGTGTGCACTGAGTCTGGCTCTGGGTGAAGCACCTGCCAGGTAAGTAAGTTTCAGCAGGTGCTGGTAATCTATTCTCCCACTGATAGCTCAGTGATAAGCTGAACTTTGCTACCATACAAAGCCTTCATTTATACAGTCTGATGGGAAAGAGCAATTCTTTGACATTATACAACCTGAAATAAACTTAAATCATTAACAGTCTTTTTACACCCCAGGTATTTGCTGTACAGTTGTACTGAGCATTGGCTTCACATGTAACCAGACAGCAACAGCTTCACATTATTGGACCTCGGATTTATTCCCTAAATAATATTTAGGGTTTTTAATTGCCAACTTTATTCAGTGTGAGTTTACCAAAGGTAAGACTGTGTTATACCTTTATATTCTGTTGAAATGTGATCAATGTTGTGAAGACTGATAAAGATAAGCTTTTGTTTGTGCAACCTTTTCATCAAGAATGAACTTCATTCTAAATGTTAAAATGTAAGAATTATGTTTCAGTGGTTCATCCTAAGACGATAAAAAAATTAATTCAAATTGTTGAAAGGTTTGTCATTAATGTGTTGTCTAATTATTTTACTTGTGTTTTTCATGAAAATAAATATTTCCTCTGCCAAGAGTATGTTCAAAGCTCCTCGTAAGTCAGTTTATATTTTTCACAGAATTTTCTAAATTCACAGTAGTATGTAACACGAGTGCTCATTACACAATATTAGTAGAAAATGTGAATAATGTAGATGTGCTTGTCTTTACAGTTCTTGATGAACCATGGAGAGACGTACCATGGGGGTGAGTATTCATGGTGGAGTGTAACTTCTGCCATACTTCAACAAAAAGAAGAATTTGTAGGTTTTAAAGGGACTTAAACTTCATACTATTCAATCTTCTTTTGAAACAGAGAGGAAAAGGAAGACTATCATTATGTGAGGGACTATGAACCTCAATCAAAAGCCAAACATCTGAGGATTCTGCTGCATGGACCACCAGGCTCTGGAAAGTCCAGCTTCCTCAACTCTGTTGACAGCGCTCTGCGAGGAAAAATTGCAGCTCGAGCTCATGCAGACACTGGCTATAATGGCAGCTTCACGAAGGAAGTATGAAGAACTTGTCATAACTTGAATACTGTTTAACACTCATAGAAAGACACAGAGCAAAACATGTTTCAAGACTTTCTCCAGTGTCCAACTCAAACTCAGGACAGCTACTTTTTTTCAGCAAGAAAAAATTACAGAGTGTGAAATGGAGAAACTGAACATTTGAAATGTCTACAACTTCAGCACACACTAACAGTTTGATCACTTTTCTTTTTTCAACTTGCAGTACAGAACTTATAAAATCCAGACAGAAAAGCCTGGGACCTTTTATCCTTTTGTCTTCAGTGACACCATGGGTATTGAGAAGGGCGCTGGAAGAGGAATTGATGTGAAAAATATACAATTGATCATAGAGGGACACGTCAATGAAGGATGCAAGGTAGGAAATCAATGCCTCTTCGTTCACAATATGGTGCACTTGAGGGAAATCACAAACAAAAATCACCTGTGATGAATTACTTGTACACGTGATATGAATTAGCCAGTAAATGATGAAATTTTTTGTTTTAAAAGCTAATGTTTACTGTTTCTTTGTCACAATGCTGAAGACAAAGGAGCTGTCTGAGGACAGAGTTCAGTGTGCATTAAGAAATTTCCCAAGTATAGAACTGTCAAGAATTCCATTGGTCATGAGGACCGAAAAACTAACTGAAGTCTGTCAAAGATCAGGGTATGGGTTGGGTGCAAATGCTTAAAAAAAAAAAAAAAAAAAAAAAAAAACCATCACATCAAACATTCACATACCTGGGGGTAAACCTGTAATAGTCTGGGGACATGGATTCAGTAAGTATGCTGCATAATAAACCAATCGGTGGCATACGGGCATCCCGCCATATGAAACATGGGATCGGCATTTGTACAAAGTTGTTTATATTATAGCTCCTGTTATATTTTAAGATTTATATTATATATAATTTAATCTTTTCTTCTTTTAGATTTCTATTTTTTTTCTTATTAAGATTTTCACTCTTACCTTATTCTTTATTTGCACATTTCATCACTTTTGTTCTACAAGCCTCTGTAACTGTAAATTTCTCCATGCGAGATAAAGTCGATTCTATTCTATTCCATTTGTCAATATGATCTTGATTGTAACTTTGCGCAACTTTACACATGTAAAAGTTTTAAGGGCGTGCGTAAAGTTGCTTAGTGAGCACATAAAAGTTTTAAAGGAGCAAAAAAAAAAAAAAGGGTCTCTTTCGGGGCTCCGTAGAGTTGTTATTGATGCACTTTTTTTTTTCTTTGAAAATACACTATGGGAGTCAAAAAAACTATTTCCTTACATTGGGTTAATTCGAATTCGAAGATCCTGATGAAATGGTATTGATTAGGGGTGTAACATTACATGTATTTGTATTGAACCGTTTCGGTACGGGCCGTTCGGTTTGGTACAGGGCTGTGCACGGGTGAGTTCACGGGCCAAAGTTTGTTTTTTTTTCCCCGGCTCACGGGCCGGATGGCCGGTGTTTACATTCTGCCGCTAGCATGTGCAGCTACACCTGCAGCCATGATTGCTACTGCTCGCAGCTTCGTCCATGCTTCACATGTTCATGCTTTCCTGATGTTTCTATAGCATGGGATTTCTTCTACACAGAATTTATGCAGGTATTAGATAAACATGCTCCTTGGACAACTGTTAAGGTCAAAGGCCACCATCTGCCTTGGATTAGCAGCGATCTTATCAAGCTCTTTAAACAGAGAGATAGGGCGTTTGATAAATATAAACAAACAAAAGTACTGGCAGACTGGGAGGAATATAAAAAATTAAGAAACACATGTACTACACAAACAAGAAACGCAAAAGCTGACTATTATAAATACAGATTGACAAACAATTTTAATAATCCTAAACAATTTTGGCAAAAAGTAAACTCTTTGATAGGTAAGTCAAATAGCTCTGTAAATAATATGTTGATTAATAATGAAATTACTAATGACCCTAGTGCCATCGCTAACGCTTTCAGCTTGCATTTTTCCCAAACACCAGAGGTTTCTCCCCTTTCACATACTCAGTCAATAGTTCATTCTCTGCCGTGCGATAGCTCTTTCATGTTCAAGCATGTCACCTCAGCTGAGGTCCTGGAGGCAATAGGCAAGTTATCTTTAAGTGCAGGACCTGGCCCTGATGGCATTGAGAGCAAATATATCAAACTTGCTGCAAATGCTCTCTCTCATCCTCTAGCTGAACTCTTCAATATGTCCTTTTCAACCTGCACAGTACCTTATGCATGGAAAGCTTGTAAAGTTATCCCCGTGCACAAAAGAGGAGATATGCAAAACATTAATAATTATAGACCTATATCAATAATTAATTGTGTAGTAAAACTTTTTGAGAAAATTGTCTTTGATCAGTTATCTAATCATCTTGCCAGACATAACTTGTTGGCTCAATGCCAGTCTGGGTTTAGAAAACATTTTTCCACCTCTTCAGCTCTTCTGAAATTTACTAATGACATATTTCATAATTTTGACAATAGTATGTGCACTGGTGCTATTTTTCTCGATTTAACTAAAGCTTTTGATCTTGTAGATCACTATTTACTTCTAGACAAATTACATGCCATTGGACTTGATAGATCTTTGTTATTGTGGTTTAATTCTTATCTACACCACCGCAGCCAATCTGTGTCATTTCAAGGCACTCAATCTAATTTTATTGGAATTGATAAAGGGATTCCCCAAGGTTCCTCTCTTGGGCCTCTGTTATTTTCAATATTTATTAATGACCTACCACTTTGCTGCACAAAATGTGATATACATCTCTATGCAGACGATACAGTCATCTATTGTTCCAGACCTGTTATCTCAGAAATAAATGAATCCCTGCAGTATGATTTCGATTCTGTGCAACAGTGGTTGTCATATAATAAATTACTCCTTAACAAAACTAAATCATTCTCTATGTTGTTTAAGTAATGGTGTATAGATACTCTGGAAAATAACCTTAGTCTACATTTTTTGGATTTCTCTCCTCTTGAACCCACAGACTCCATTAAATACCTTGGAGTGTGGCTGGAACAAGATCTCTCTTTTAAACGACATATACAAAACATTACTAACAAATTGAATTATCGTTTAAAAACACTATATCGATCTATAAACTGTTTCACTTTTCAAATTAGGAAAAGAATAGTTACACAATTGCTGCTTCCCATGTTGGACTATGCAGATATAGTATATTCAAATACGACTCAAACTTATTTGCACACTTTGGATGTTGCCTACAACAAACTCTGTTGTTTTGTTCTCCGCTGTCCCTATCTGACTCATCACTGTGAGCTGTATGAGCAGCTGTCATGGCTTGCTCCTTCTCAGAGGAGACAGTATCACTGGTTACAGTTTATTTTCAAATGTATACGCCTCAATTACCCAATTTATTTGAAAAGATACTTAGTGCCTTTCAGTACTCCTTATGGTTTACGTCATCATGACCAAATTTATCTGAATGTACCTAGAACCAGATTAGAAATTGGAAAACTAGCTTTCAGCGTAAAAGCTCCTCAAGACTGGAATAACCTTCCCGAACATATTCGCTCAATAAACTCAATTCAAATGTTTCGAAATTCTGTTTTCTCATTTCTTCGGAATGTCTGTTCATGTTTATAAGTTAGATATATCTTGACTGTCTCCACACTTCAAGGGGAGTGCAGAGGCTTGGCTACACTACTCTACAAGTCCTCACTTCCCCTGTCAACCCTCTCAGGTTTGGGGAGGGTTCTGGGTATTTCATTCCCCTTGGTCACCCTTTGCTCATTGGGCAGGGGGGAGGCCTGCAGCTGTGGATCCTCTGCCCAGCTCACAATAAACCCCGTTCTATTTAGCTTTACTTACTTATTCATTTAGTATGCACTGATGCTTTTGTTACTTAATCTTGTTGTGCTTGTTTTGTGTGTGTGTGTGTGTGTTTTTTTTGTTTTTTTTTCCTTATATTCTTATATATCTGTGTTTACCATCTATTTTATTTTTTTTGAAACCAATGTTATGCTAAAAACTGTATTATATGCCAAAAACTGACACATTTGTAATATAATGGAGTCTGATGGTTCCATATGTCTTACTTTGTGCATGATGCGGTGGTGGCAGTGGCTGGGGAGTTGGTTGATTCACGACAGCTGTGTGTGTGTGTGTGTGTGTGTGTGTGTGTGTGTGTGTGTGTGTGTGTGCGTGGTTATTGTTGTGTTTTGTATTTTTGGTTTTGTTTAGTTCTCTTGTCAATTCATTGTATTATGACTATTATGGTTGGCCCTTTTTTATGCCATGCTCCTTATGTTAATTGTCATTTCATTCAGAGGAACCCCTTGAAAACGAGATGATGCATCTCAAGGGGTTACTCCTCTATAAATAAATGTTGAATAATAATTCACAGGGCAGATTTTGTGACCGCGTTGTGCGTATGCGCACGTCGCGCCGGTACACGCATGCGCCAGAGCGCCACAGTAAACAAACCATGACAGACGCTAACTTTGAAAAGTGAGTCTGTGAAGCGAACAGGCTGCAACTCTGTCTGAAGAAACTCAGAGAAAAGCTGGAGGACGGAGAGAGCAGACTCTGTCAGGAGGAGAAGGCCTGTCACTTAAGAGAAAGCAGTGTGCGAACTATACCGCGGCTGTCGGGGGGGCTCACTTATTGGGGGGGATGCGCGTGCCTCGGAGGGAATATGTCTGCTTCAAGTGACGCTTAAGCCATAGCGCCCCCACGCTTCAGTGGTGAGGACCAGCACTGCATGCAGGTCGGCATCTTTATTAAAGTGAAATAGTGATGCGCAAATCATCCATTAAAATTGGCCTAATTCTGCATATAATCCATGATTATGATCATAAAAAATAAATAGTAATAAATTAAAGGAAATACATGGGGGAAACAGCATTTTTCCAATATTTAGGGCCCCCCAAAATTTCACAAATCGTGTTTTCAGGGGGGCTCATGTCTCATCAAGGGGGGCTGAGACCCCCCTGGTTCCCCCCATAGTTCGCACCCTGAGTGAAAGTATCTAATCGCTCGGGCGCCGCCCTGAGATTCAGAAACAGAAAAAAAAGGCTAAATAAACTCTGATACTAAATGATAACATACTGACAATGTATGTGCCTCATTTCCTAAAAATAATCTGAAATAAAGGAGCAGATAAGCAGTCTAGAGAGCCGGAAAAGCTTCTTGAGGATGTGTGGATCAGTGCGCCTGCATGGAACGTACACAGCTGAGCCCAAATGTAGCAGGAGAGAAGAGCGTTGGCATCGGTGATGTGCCGCAAAGCGGACACAGACACGCGGACATGGGAAGCATGGACAACAAGAAGAAAATTTAGGTTTTGCATTTTGTTCTCTACTGTATCGAAACCAAACCGAACCGTGACCTCAGAACCAAGATTTTTGTGTATCGTTACACCCCTAGTATTGATACATCTTCAAATATTTCTGAAGATATTGTACTTTATTGAAAAAAATTAAGAGGTGATGATAATGCTGAATGTGTGGAATTATACAAACATGCCAAAATTTTAAGACATGTTTTTATTTTGAAAATGTTGCCTTTTTTTCAGCTCCATGCTGGCAGTACCCCAACAGGATCTGACTACAATCAAAATCCGACCATAAATGACAAAGTTCATGTTCTTGTTTGTGTTGTTGATGGTAAAAACGTGGAACGGATGGATGACGAGGTTCTTCACAAGATGAAGGTGGTCAGAGAATATGCCCGGGCCTTAAGTGAGTCTTCAAAACTATTTTAGAAATGCTGATGTAACCCACTTCAGAGTATGTACTCATCGCTGTCTAGGTTCTTAGGAGCCGAGAGTTCCACCAATAACCACTGGACACAAGGGTAACAATGATTTTTAACTCTTCTTTTTAGTTTCAACATTAATTTGAACAATACACAAAAGCTCACAATACAACCTGGGGCCCAGTAAACTAAGTAAAAATACATTCAACAAAAGGAAATGTTCAAAAGAAATGTTCAATGAAAATGTTCCGTGGTTGTTTTGGATCCAATCAGTTAAAGTCAGAAGTCGGGTTTGACAATAGTCATGGATATCCAACGTAGACTCTCATTGGTGTCAGTCAGTGGGACTGACAAAATCCTACCACAGAATCCGATGAGTGGTGTGGTGGAACTAAAAGTTCCGCTGGAAACATTGAAGGTCGACTGGCAGGCTCGCCATCAATTGGATATCTCATCAGCTTCGTTGGACACAAAAACTGGAGCTTCACTTTTTCCAAGCATCACAAAAAACCTGACCTGTATTTAGAAAACAGGTTTACAGTCCAATTCCAAATGCATCAGTATCCAAGGAACTTCTTTAAATGTTCACCAAAGTGTTCAGTGTTTGAAGCGCTCAATTCCAAGTGTTGTATAACTTTATCATATCTTTATCAATCAGGAAATAACAATAATATAATGTATTTGTTGATAACCATAACCATTTTAGACAATCAAGGTTTCATAAAATCAAAATATATAAATCTAACCAATTCTAATCTTCATGAATAATACTTTGAAGATGACATTCAACCAATTAATTCACGTTTTTAAATGAAGACATAACATAGGTTTTCTCATGTGTGTTTCTCTCATTTTAACCCTTTTTTTAACATCAGAGTTGAGATTTGAAATAGATTAATTGAATGACAGTTTCAGATCACAAAAATAACTTAAATTACAGCTGTGCTGCTTTTAAAACAGTGAAGTAGATAAATTACAAGATCCAGCAGAGGTGACTCTGCTCAGCTAAAGGCCAGGGTGAGCAAGCAGATCTTAAAGGCGAGGCTATTTGCAACTGCACAGACAAGGTAACATGTTCCACAGCGAGCCACAACTGTAAAGGCTCAATCTTCTCTGGATCTGGTCAGCTGACCTGAGGGTTCTGGAGAGCTGATAAACCATAACTCATTGGCTGCCAGCCATTTTCAGATCAACCAACCTGTCACTGCCAGCCAATTCAGAGCATGTGGACTGATCTTTCAAGTCCCACAGAATATCGAGTTATAAGATTATGTAAACACCAAAACTACCGAATGAAAGAGTAGACTCTCTTCTTTCATAAGAGAAAAAAAAGTTTGTTTCTACCTGTAGGTAGATCTGTAAGATAGGGTGGTTTCTCCAAAAACATCTCTGATCAAAAAACAGAAACCAAGCTTTTCCTGAAAACACATTTCAAATGAAGAAGTGACTTGGAGGGTTTTTTGTTTTTCTTTAGGGAACCTCAAACATCTGAACAGTGATTTCCTTCAATGAAACAGGAAAAAGAACACTGATAAAGGTAGTTTGGCAATAAACAATCATTTATTTCCAGAAATATGTGACAAAAATGTTACAGCTTTTCACAATTATGCATGTGTGCTGTCGAAGCACAAGTGTTCGTGTGTGTGTATGTGCTTATTTCCACCCCGACACACATGCGATTAAAAACTTTTAAATCCAGGCTGAAACAATTCATCAACGTTGGCCCATTTCAAAAATTCTTGAAGCTTTTTAAGAACAGCTTTCTCTAAAACCTTGAAAATAAAAGCAAGTTTAGAACGGCAGCAGGGTATCGATCTTCCTGAAGCCAGGCAAAATCGAAGTCCTGTTTTGACCATTACACGTGCAGTCATTATTTGGAATTTGAAACATAGCAAAACTGACTTTGGGTTTTACTCTTTCTTTCCAGGGATCCCCCAAGTAGCTGTCCTCACTAAAATTGATGAAGCCTGTCCAATGGTCAAAAGGAAAATCCAGAATGTCTACAAGAGCAAGATCCTGAAAAAGAAGGTAAGCAATCTTTATATATACAAATAAATAAACACATAAATAAATAAATGAATAAACCTTATGTTCAATGTTTTTTTTTTTTTTGTGAAACTTAGATAGAGCATTTCAGTGCGAATCTGGGGATTCCACTGAACTGCATCTTCCTGGTACAGAACTACAGCAAAGAAACCAAAACAGATGAGAACACTGATGCACTGCTCATGAACACAATGAGAAAGATCATCGACTATGGAGAAGACTACCTGAATGACATTGTACGGACAATGGACATCAAGAAACCTGAGCAGCCTGAGCAGCCTGAGCAGCCTGCGAAACCTGAGCAGCCTGAGCAGCCTGAGCAACCTGAGCAGCCTGTGAAACCTCTGCAGCCTGTGAAACCTGTGCGGCGTGTGAAACCTGAGCAGCAAACTGAGGAACCAGTGAAACCTATGTCTGTTAAAGAACTGAAAGAGCGATTTGAAAATAAACAGGCATTTACCACCTGACATCAGGACACATGCATGTTTTAAATGCCAGTTGCTGAGAACTTTATAAATATTTACAAATGAAGAGGAAGAAAAGATGTAGATATTTACATGTTTAAAATTCAGACCATGTGAAGATGCATACCTACTACCCTTTCTTTATGACATTGAAGTCTTTTTTTCTTTCTTGTTTTTTGTTTAAAAAGTAAAATTTGCATTGCATGTGCACTCAGTTTTGTGAATCATATTTGATGAATTACATGTTATTTGTGAATTGTAATCAAATGGCTTGTGCTGTTATACGGTTACACACAAATTAAAAAAAAAAAATAGGCAAGGCAAATGTATTAATATAGCTCTGGTAGGGCCATATAGATATTATGTTTATTCTGTATATAACATTCGATTAGAATAATGTAGTTGCTTTGAATTATATATTTTTATTCAGAGATACAGTATATGGTTATATTTTGTATTGATTTATATGTTCAGTATTTATGTTCTAGTTATGTTTAGCCAAGGTGAGGCGCACAGTTTTGCATTTGAGAGTGTGCATGCTCAATGTCTGTGAGGCAAGTAATGGAGAAAGGATGAGGAGGAACAGTTTTCTGAAAGTTTTCATTGAGGTTTTGGTTAATTCTGAACATGTTTTTGGGACTTTGGCCATCACTACACTTTCCTTGGATGTGGCAGGTTGTTCTTTGTTATTCTTGGATCTTTTCATAAATGGAAGCTGTTTTTAAATCCATTTTGCTTTTTTCTGGATTTAACGTGTCAGAACCTTCACATCTAATAGGCTTTTTTTTTGAGTATGAATGATATTTTGCTATTACTCGCTTCATTTGTAAACAAGGCGACTCAAAGGGCTTCACAAAGAGACAGAAGCACATAAAATTACAATGAAATCACAGAAACAAAACAAATCCATTTTATATTGAATCAAATAGTTTTGTTAAAGGAGAACTATGCAAGATTTGCTTTAGCGCTCCCCCTACTGGTCTCCTGTGAAAGCTCACTGTCGTAAACGTTGCATAAACTCCTTAACTTAATTCAAATTAGCACACTCCTCAAAATCAATGAGAATTCCATTCTCAGAAAAGGTTCAGCATTATTTAAAGCAGTGCCCAGCACAGTAGTACATTAAAGACAGGTCCGCACTCCAGGTATTCAGCAGCTGATCCACGTCGTGACAGGTCTGATCTCCAGACGAGAAGCCAGATCTGAAGCATGACTTAGATCAGGCCTAGATACATCCAGGACAGTGTACAAAACAGTACTACTTTTACTCAAAAATGTGGGTAAATGTCTTTATAATTTTCACTTACAGTGTAGTAGGTCGCTCCCCAGCTTCCATGTGGTCTACAGCTTAGACACAACATAGCTCCATGGAGCGGATTCCTTCTTAGAGGGTCTGCTTGTCGGTCGGTAGTTGGAAGAGACATTACTCCTCAGACAACGGATGGTGGAGGAGCTCGCAACTCCACCAGCCTGACCCTCACCTCCGTCATCCACCTGCTGCAGATTCTGACCTGAGGTACAACTCAATGCCATCAATAAAAAGCCACAGATGTGCTTTCTATGTGTTCTAAATCTGGATATCATTACCATTGGAGACAACAAAGTCACCAGCAATGTATTTGTAGAACTTCTCAGAACTGTCAACTCCCCGCATTCCTGCATGACCCACTGAGACGTGCTTGAGGGCGAGTGTGCCCAGTTTGTACCAACTCTACTCATGTAGGAAATAGACATTAAAGGGGCTGTGTCATGCTTTTTTAGCTCCTCCAAACCATAGTATAGGCATTAAAATGATAATAGTTTATTTAGAAAAAGTCCTTTTGTGTGAAATAAAAGATTTTCTGGGGCCAATTCTGAAACCTGGAAGGAAAAACGCTCTGTTTCACTGATAATCCCGCCTCTCCCCCTGTGGATTTTGACTGACAGTGTACTTCAGCCAATCAGCAACTCGAAATCAGGGGAGCGCTCTGCTCCTAGTGAAGTCACTAGAACAGACAGACCGTTTTCACGGGTATGGGAGGGGCTGCCTCTCTGAGCAGGAGAAGAACAAGGAAAGCTCAAACACACAGGCATGAAGGCACACACAGGCACGTTTACCATGACCAATGGGCTGGAAATTAAACACCAGCAAGAATTCTGTAACAGCTTTCAAATGTTCTCTGTGTCTGACTGCTGCTCATTGTTGTTATTGTTAACAATGACGACAACGAAAATATTTCATTAAAGCTTTTTTTTTCCATGACTAAATCAAGACGTGACGAGCTAAAAATGTGTCTTTAAAGACGGAAATTTGACGAGACGTATCTGTTGTTTTCATTCATGAGATGAGATGAAAATGTGAGTATTTTGACTATCAAAATAAGTTAAAACAAATGCGATTCCCCCAGCTTGTTCACACACCCGGTGTGCTTTACTCTGAAAATATCAGCAATTCATGAGTTGCTTCCTGTAGATTGTTTAATTTGAAAGAACACAATAAGAATAATTCTGAATTTAGTTCTTAATTGTCAGTTAGATATATACACGGAATTAAAGAGTTTTCAAAAGTCTGTGCTGTCTTCAGCCAGTCGGTGGAACAGATCGGATGTTCAGTCGGCACTTCAGTGGCTCTGCCACAGTTCACAACCTGGGACTTGGGTACAGGTCCAGAACACACTCAGGATGGGTCCTGGTTCACAGAAAGTCCAGTAGCAAAAAAAAAAAAAATACAGAGTGGCACCGCTTTCCCACAGGATCTCCTCACCAACCCATCTTCTCTCCCTCATCCCACGCTCCTAAAAACAAACCAAATGCTCTTCTCTCTCCCTTGAACCAATCAAAACTATGGCAGACAGGCATTCAATTACTGTTCAGTTGATATTTGGTCTCTCAATTATTTTCTTGTTGTATACTTTTCTTTTGGGCATACAGAAATGGCAATATGCTCGTATGTACTAAATTTGCATTTTCCCCCTATTAAAATACGGCAAAACCGTATCACGTAGCACGTATGCTGATAGTCAAATGTACTTAGTTGAAATCCCAACACAGACATTATGAGCTATGTGAGGTGGGCAGTTAGCTTTCAGAACATGATCGTTCATGTGTCTTCCAATAACTGGTAAACAGAGTTGTGTTTTCCAAAGGTGACATTAGCTTCAGTTGCTGCATAAGAGGTGATACATCTGATGTCCAGGCCATTTTTTTTCCAGACATCAACACTTTATGCATGCCAATGGCAGTTTCACCACTGTCTTCATGAATGTCCAGGAATTTGCACTGAACTCCTCAGTCACGGAGACATACCTGACTCACACTGGAAACATATTTCAGTTTCTCTTGATTGAAGCATCAGTTGCAACTGAGAAATATATACACTTCATTTGCTACAATCTGGTCATTTTTTGCTGTTGATGCGGCAAAGTGCATTGATATTGCAAGCACCTTTATTTGAAGCGGTCTTTTGTGCATTTCTGTGTACAAATATTTAGTCAGGTTATTTTCACCTCCATGGCCAATGGAAAATTTATGCCGACACAAAATGCAAAAAGCTTTCATAGCATCACCGTTGACGGGTTTTACCCACATCTTTCTTCTTAATCCTTTCTTCTTAGCTGGTTTATCCATTGTTGACCACTCCAGTACCGTCAAACTATATGACACGCCTATAACAGAGTTTCTGTTTTGGACTTAATTTTCACCTAATCAGTGCCAGATGGGAAATGGGTTCCGTCTCATGGTGGGAGGACACTGTCAGTCAAAATGTGGGACTCAGCACATCCTGTATGAGACAAAGTGATTTGGGTCAAAAATACAGGATGTCCTGGCTAATATGAGACAGTTGGCAAGCCTAGGTTATTGACACCAATAATAATATTAATAAAAACAGCAGTTTGTGGTATTGGAGATTTCATACAGTAAAGGGATTGCAAAATACAATCATCAAATGACTAACAACAGAAATTAGGCTTTGCATGTACATATGGGTGGACGGCTCTTCGAGTGCTTTTAACATAATATTGTATTTACGAGAGGACCTGGAGTGACTACAATTTATATTGCATAGCCATATAGCCAAATGATTTGTTAAAACACATGAATGAGTGTTTCTCTGAGGGGATAATGCAGCTGGTAAGGATGTCCTCAGTATTAGTGCTAAGATCTGTATTGGTTGGACATGCAACGAAACTGGGATTTAAAAACTGGGGTTATGTTTTTTAATTAAAGAACTAAAATTAACCAAATGAACAGGTGAAAATGTGCTACTGTTAAAGTATCACGCATGTCGTATAAAAGTGTAGAAGATTACATCATGTTGTGGTTATTTTGTTTTCATTACATCGGAAGTCTTTGGGGGACAATTCCATTCATTGCTATGCAACCATTGCTGAGGCATAATTTGACTTCAAGTTCCCTGAGACACTGTGGGTGGGTTTACATGGGACTTTTAATTTCTCTTTAATGCCAAATAAAAGTTAATTCCACTTTAAATTGACCAAGTAAATTCCTGAATCCGAATGAATTCTTTGCTCCAAATTAAACTTCATTTTGAATAAAGTGACCAGTTTATTCTTATTCTAAAGCAGAATGAAATGTTAATTCCACATGTAAACCTTCTATTCTGCCTTCACTTCATTCCGGTCATTCTGCACAAACTTGTTCCCTTGCTGGTCAAAGCTAAGGAATGGTTTGATATTAATGAATTATCAATAAACCTAAAGAAAACAGAAGTTCTGATTTTTGGTAAAATAAAAAAAGATTAAATTATGCATCCATCTTCTAAACAACTTCTCCTTCTCAGGGTTGCGAGTGGCTGGAACCGATCCCAGCTTCTTCAGGCGAAGGCAGGGTTCACCCTGGACAGGTCACCACTCTGTCGCAGGGCTAACAGAGAGAGACATACAACCATCCACACCTAGGGGGACCAATTAACCTGACATGCATGATTTTGGACTGTGGGAGGAAGACGGAGTACCAGAGGGAACCCACGCACACAAGGACAGAACATGCAAACTCCACACAGAAAGGCCCCGAGCCCTGGCCAGTACTTGAACCCAGGACCATCTGGCTGTGAGGCAAGAGTGCTAACCACTCCTCTACCACGCACCAAGTTAACACTGTGACTGTGGTCAGTGGGGAGAGCAGTTGTCTTGCAATTGGAAGGTTGTTAGTTCGAGTCTTGGCTCCCCTTGTCTGCATGTTAAAGTGTCCCTGGGCAGGACACTGAACCCTAATGTACACAGTGGACAGACTGAGTGCCTTACATGGTCGCTGCCTCCACTGGTGTGTGAATGGGTAGATGTGATAATGCAGTGTCAAAAAAAAGAAAAGATTAATTCACTTCACTTTAAATAGCAGAAAAAAGCATCGTAAAAGATAAGGAAATGAGGTTCTTGGGTGTGTTCCTAGATATGACGGGTTGACTCGGAAATTGCATATCTCACATACAAAAAAGATGTCCAAGATTTTTTTGTATTAAATAAGGTAAAATGTAGAGTATAAGGCATTGAGAACTTTGCATGGTGCTCTTATGTTACCCTACATCAACTACTGCGTGGAGGTGAGGGGAAACACATACCAGCAACACAAAATTATTATATCTCCTGCATAAGAGCCATCAGAATCTTACACAAGAGCACACTAATGCAAGTTTCTGACATGCTACCTACATGTTACTTTTACTGAATAAAATTCAAAGTAATCTTGGTACTTCTAAGTACACATCTGTTGTTTGGTGCAGTTTTATTGAGCAGAGAATTAAACGTTGGTCGGGAGATGGTCACATCATCTACATACAACAACCTAATCCACTCCGTTTTGCAAACAAGGAACGTTTTTTGTACAATGTCAGAGATGCAGAACATGATATAGATGAGAAGACATTTATGTGTGTGAAAGCAGCATAATGTTGGGGATAAAATGACTGCAAAGTCAGATACTTAATATAATTTTTACTTTGTAGAACATATTCAAAATGAGGTTCTCCCATGAGTTTGCAAAAATATTTTTAGATTTCATTTTCAACTGAAGCCAAGTGTGCTTCTCCCTGATGTGATCAATCAGTTTTCTTCTGTAATATTATCATTGTTGCAAAGGAAGACATTTAAACTGACCCGGGCAGCAAAGGTGCAGCATGTTACACTAATTTATAAACACATATTCAAATGTCCCATATAAGTGCAGTAAAATGTCCTCTAAGAGTGGGATTGAAAACTCCTCCCTCTGCCTCTCCATTGCCATGGTGACTCCTCCAGTCGCAGCTCCATTGTGCTGTCTTTTCATGGTTGTGCTGCATGCTCTTATCTCTGGGTAAAACTACTCCAAGTTGAGCAAACTAACTCAAATCAGCTGTTATGGAACTGTTTTCTGTCACAGAATACATCAGCAAGGAGTTCAGGGTTCAGAGTTTGTTGACTGTGCTTTGTGAAACAGACTCCAGATGTAGAAAATGAGAAATAAGCAATAACAACAATACTCACAAGAGGTACCCAAGAGGACACCAGAGAGAGAACCTGGAGAAGACGACTCCCACCAAGAGAAGAGACATGAGGCTCAGACCTCGATGTAACCCAGACCCAGAGGCCAGGGCCCCACCCATTGTTGGTAAATCCGGCGAAAACAAAGAGTCCAAAGGGAAAAATAAATAAATAAATAAAAAAAACTAAGATACTTTCAAACTTATGAGTTTTAACTGTGTCCCAAAACCAATATGCCAGTTTTAAAAATGAAAAATGTGATTTTCCGGTGATGACTCCCAGAGCAATGCATCTTATGTGTATGTACCGCAGTTTAGTTGTAGTGAAGTTGAGACTGAACAGATTACTGATGATTAATGTGGCCATGCTTACCACTGTTGGCAGGTTTTGTAACTATTATGTCATGAAAGGTTGTTTAGCGACCCAGAAAGTCAGCATATGTAAATTGTGCACATATACCTGTAATATGTTCATACTGTGAGAAGGCTCAGCATTATCCTCAATAATTATAAAATATGCAAAAACATCAAGGATTCCATCATTGTTCTACACCTTGCCTGACAATGCTCCTGGGAGGCCAGCAGCTCCACCTGGTGGCTGACAGACAGCATAACTACTGAGGTACAGGGCAACAGAGTGGCATGCGGCCTGAATGGATGAGCCTGTGAGCCTGAGGTCAGGGTATAGAAACCTTTACACTACTGATACAACTGTGCCAGAAGTGTAACAAAGGTCACGCAATTGTGAAGCAAATAGCTTTAGCATATTAGGCTGCACATATGAAAACATAATTACTATAATTGGAGACAAATTTTAAGATGACTTTTGGAGATCCCAGGTTGCACTGACATTATTTTACACATTCATAAATATGAATTCATACAGATTGAGACACAGACAAATAGACTCACTGCAATAATGCTCACTAATTTGCCCAGTGTATCCTAGAAATAGGAGAGATTGAGGAGCAGCAGAAAAAAACATTATCAAATAGTCAGGGTGTGGCAAATGAAAGAAGTATGGCCAGGGCTCTCTTCCCACGCAATGAGCAGTATCCATTAATGTCCACTTCAATGCACAAAAGCAGGTAATACATTTTTGGTGACAGTGATGAGTGTATCAACTTAATTTTCAGAAGTGTTTCCTGTCCTTAGGATCACAACTCCAGACAAGGCTTTGACAAAGTTCTTTTTTTTATTTGTTTTGCTGAATGTTAAACAAACAGACCAGGGTTCAAACTTCATGCAGCGTATGTTTGCTCAGCTGTTAAAGCAGCTAAACATTAAACAAAGTCATTCCAGGGCATACCACCCTGAGAACCAGGATGCTGTTGGAAGTTTTCACAAGACATTAATACCATGGTCTACTTACAAATTGTGACAATGTGTATGCAACATGAAACTCCAGACACATTAGTTGTCTCGAGTTTGAGAGGGACTGGGACAGCAGGGTTCACATGCAGATGTTTGCCATATGGGAGATTGCCCAGGAATCTCTTGGGATTAGTCCATCAGACCCACCTATTCTGCACTTGATTTTTTTTTAATGCTTTAGAATGAGAATTGGTTGTGTGAGAAGACAGAGCAAAACTTGGATTATGTGAGTAATTTCAGATTCAGATTATGTGAGATAGTCAGTGATAATCTTGACCCAGCACAGGTAAGAATGAATCCATGGTTTGAAAAGCTGGGAGTTTCAGTCTGGTGACATGGTTTTAGTGTTGCTGCAAATCCCAGGGTCAAGATGCAGGCTCGCTACAGTGGTGCTGACCTGGTCCAAGAACAGGTGGGTGATAGGGATTACCTTGTAGCCACTCCTGATTGCCTTTACAGAAATTGATTCTGTCAAATTAATGTGTTAAAAATGTTACTGTAATAGGGAGAAGGTACAAGCAGAGTCCACTTCTGAGGTAGGTGAGGACACTGTCTCCTGTGGCGCCGTCCGGTGCTGAAATTGCTGCTCCATGTGTTGTTAAGTCCCGTTCATGCTTTTCATGCCCGTGTGTGTGCACGTTCCGCATTGGTCCCTGTGATGCAAAAATCACAGGGCCAGTAAGCTTACATTACTGATGATGTGTTGTTGCAACACTTGAAGATGTCTCATTATAACATATTAAAACTGAGTAAATGCATTTTTTTTTCCAGTTGAACAGAATTACCATCAACTCAACAGTCTCACAACTGATAGTTCCACAGCAACGAGTCTCACTCCAAAAACAAAACAAAACAAAACAAAACAAAACAAAACAAAACAAAACAAAACAAAACAAAACAAAACAAGAACTGGATCTGGTTGAAGAGCTTTTTATTTTATTTTTTTTTTATATCTTGGACAAAGTTTGGCAAAGTTTATTCCAATAAGTTTCAATGGAAAAGGCAGTTAAATAACATACAGACCATTGACGCCAGTTGCTGTTTACATCTACAGCAGGAGGGTTTTACAGAAATGAACATTTTCAAAAGTCTCAACTTTGACAAATGTAGCCTTTGTAAAACTTTGAATTGTAAAAGTCCATGTCAGACACATAAAGAAAAAGAATTCAAAATATATATATTTTTTTCACATTGATTATCTTTGGTTTTCACTCCCAAGTCCTCCTGCCAGGCATTTTTTAGATGATTTCATGAAGAGTCCAGCTGACAGCATTTTGTGAATCTTAGCGTAACCAAATTTTAACAGCGACACCTCAAGGATTCCGGAATTCTTGAACAAAAGAGGCTGACATTTAACTCATAATAGTGAAGCATTAATAAACACCAGTGATTCCAAAAAATATATTTATTTACAATAAAGCAAACCAAGAACACAACCCTTATAAATACAAGTTGTTTTGTGTTTGTGTGTGAGAGAAATAGAGAGCTTTTGAGATGGAATGGACATCTTGAGGAATGAAACTAAAGATGAAAGTATCTGACAGCCAAAGAATACACTCAAAATGCTGATCCTTGGCATGTATCCCCAAAATGTGGTCTATGAAAGTTGGGGTGGGAGAAAGTGAGGCCTGTTTTCATCTCTCAGTGTTACTCTCTGAAGTCCAAATCAAAGTGGGGCAATGTGTGATCTGTGTTGTACGTCCCCTCATGTCATGCAGACAGTGTTTAATTACATATATCCCCTCACCCCAACTAGAATAGCAGAAAGCCGCCACCTCTGAGCCTGGTTCTGCAGGTTTCTTTTTTTGAAAGGGAGTTTTTCTTTTCCGCAGTCACTTTTGCTTGCTCACGTGGAACTGTTGGGTTTCTCTGTAAAAGTAGTAAGAAATGACTGCGTTGTATCCGGTGCTTATAAATAAAGCTAGAAATATGAAAAAAGAAATATGATGTCTTTGTTGAGATGGGTGCAGGATTACACATTACATTTTGAGTAAGATTAACTTGCAGACCCCATGTTGGGTGAGGTAAAGCTAAAAGTTTACCAACTGTAACTAATTAGCTCATCAACCAGGACAACAATCATATTAATTCAACACATCATGAAATCAAACAGTTCTACATTTGGAAAAACTAGTTCTATCCTAATTTCTGAATAGTTAGCATGTTTCATTGTCTCTGAAGATGAATTGTTTTGCTGCAGCTAGCTGCTTGGCGTTAGCATGTGGTTCTTCCTTTGTTTCTAGTTAGCGGGTCTCTGCTCATATTGCCTCTTGCTGGTACCAAAGGAGAAGATGAAGAAGAAGCTGAAGGACTGAAGAAACGACCCCGAATCTGCTGTGCAGTGTTGTTTGGCTGTGGGGAACTGGTCCGTTTAGATGCTGGAGGCTGATTCTCTGGGGGAGCTTGGCCCGGTTCTGCTTAACAACACCATAAGCTCCCTGCAGGAGCTTCGACGATCATGCTTGCTGGAGAAAGTAACGACAGTGAGCTGTGGCCTCCTTGATTTGGGTCTCAGGGAGAACAGGGTCTTTCTGAGTCTTATCCTTGTGTTCAGTGGCCAGACACATGATCCGGTAACACTTTACTTTAAGCACCCAGCATAACACATTATAAGTAATTATAAATACTCATACATGATCAAAATGCTTTATAACTCACTATACAGCACTATACAGCATAGGGTTAGGGTTCGGTCCTGGCATTGTGATCATCTATGAATGTTTATAACTATAGCTACACGTGTTATAATGACATTATAATGCTTTATAAATGTACTTATACTGTACTTATAATACTTATACACTGTACTTATAAAGTGTTACCCAGGATCCTGAACCTCTTCTTTTGGTTAGGCCTGGAGCTGCAGGCCTTCCTCTGACTTTGTTGTCATTAGCAGTGCTGGCTCGCTGGCTCCAGGGCTCTGGGGATCGATCCCATTTGAAGTTCAGGATGCAATGAGAGATTAGCAGGAGAAGGAACCATCCAATTAGAAGCCACCCTATCAGGGTTCATTACCTGTTGGCTCAAAAGGAGGCCCCACCCCCCACCCTTTCACTGTGCCTCTGTAGCCAAGAGACAAACATGAAGTCTTACATTCATGGCAATTTAAAAACTTTCTTGATATACCAAAATCCCAACAAATCCCAACATTAGCCATCTTTTGAATCCTTTTAATCATGATTTTGAGTCATGCTTGTCCTGATCCGCATAAATTTGGGCACATTTTAATTAAATTTTTATTTCTGAACATAAAAACAAAGACGATGGTGAAGAAGAAAACCCATAAACAAGGGGTCGACAATTAGATTTGGCGTCTGGCCACTTTTTTGGGGGCACTTCCAGATTGGACGGTTCGGCGGGCCACATTTGGCCCGCGGGCAGCTAATTGCCGACCCCTGCTATAAACTAATCAACGTTGTAAAGAGCATGCATCTTATTCTTTTGTTCTGAACTATGAATCACTAACGGTTTTCATTCAGGAAGTCTTGTCCGTAGTCGATGATCCTTCTCATTGTTCGCAGGATCAGTGCATCAGTCTTCTCATTTGTTTCAGTTTCTGTGCTGTAGTTCTTCACCAGGAAGATGCAGTTTATAGGAATCCCCAGGGTCACACTCAGTTTTTCCACCTAAATTTCAACAAAATACCATTGAATAAAAACTCATTTTTATTAAAAGGTACCATTGTTTTTTCTAAAGGTGGCATATGCTTTTCTAAACCACTGGAACAGTTCAGCTGATGCATCAGTGTTTGCACTCATCTAAAAGAAAAAAAAAGACTACTTACCTGCTCTTTCAGGTACTTGCTCTTGTATGCATTCCTGATATCTTTTTTGACCTCAGGACAGGCTTCATCAATTTTAGTGAGAATAGCTATCTGGGGGATCCCTGCAGGGAAAAGAGCAAAAACTCAATGCAGTCAGTTTTCCTCACAGTTTGTGCTGGTGTTTCAAATTTGAATTGACTCAATGACTGTGTCTTAAATTCTAAATTAAGCCATCTTTTTGTACATGTAGATATTATATCACTGGTAATGATTTAATATTCTCTCTCACTCGCTCACTCATCTTGTTTAGCACTTAAGCTTTTCAGGCTAGAGGGGTGCTGGAGGCAATCCCTGCTATGGAGGAGGGCAGAGTACAACCTGGACTGTAGGCCAGTCCATCACAGAGCAACACATAGACAACCACATAAATTCGTATTGACACCAAGGGGAAATTTAAGGGGAACCATTTAACCTCACGCGCATGTTTTTTTTTGTTTTTTTTTTTAAACCGAAGCAAACCAGAGTATCTGGAGGAAACCCATACACACATGGGGAGAACAAAAACTCCAGATAGAAAGGTATTTGAACAGAGGACCTGTGACCTGTGAGGCAAGAGTGCTAATCAGGGCCGGCTCTAGGCATAGGTGAACTAGGCAGCTTCCTAGGGTGCAGTGTATAGGGGGGGGCGCCATGGCCGTACACGTGGCGCCCCAACGGTCCGTGTTCCGTGTGCCGCACCGCTCACACTGCTCGGCATTCCCCCCCCCCCCCCCCCCCCCCCCCCGCTAATCTTTCAAGTTTGAAAATGACCTTCTCCATGGGGGTTAATATAAGAGGTGAGGCAGGAGGCTTACAACCATTTGACCCACAGGAGGCTTTTTTTTATTCCAACCCCCCAAAAAATCCGACCCACCCGACCCGCACTACTCCACACTGTGGACCTTTGGCTGAGCCGGAAAACGCCCAAATGCACTTTCTCAGTGTATTAGCTTAAAGCTCGTGTCCGGAGTTTTGAAAGAGAGAGGTTTTTTTATTCCAATGTCTCGAGGTTCCGCCCTCCCTCTGCTTTCATGAGCGACCAAGCCACGCCCCTTTAATTGTGCACGCTGCATTATCTGTCGGGTGAAAATGAGAGCCTCCGAGTCCTACAGCATCCTACATGTTTAGCTGTTTACGGATTGTGCGGATTACAACGTGTCCACTAAAGTGTTTTGGGGTTGTTGGATTTTGTATTTGATGAGTTTGACGAGGGGAAACAAAAATACCATCCACTTCCATTGTGTCCGTCCCAAAAACCTTCCCTGACTCACCTCTGAATAAACAACAGCTCACCCTCACAAAAAAAGTAAGTATGCTGTTCGAAATGACTAAGGCATTGCGCTAAATGGGCCAATTTGCCAAAATGTTGAAGTATCGCTTTAAGCTTTGTAGCAGTCCCAGCTGGAGACACTTCTGTTATTTCTGGACTATTTCGCTCACATAAAAAACAAGGCCAAACGACGTGCCTGGTAGACACGCAACAGTGATACACGAGCAGATAATGCACCAAATACACCACCAGAGCCTCTATTTTACTGTTTGACTTCATTTGCAAGCTTAGCATGGTGCTGGCAGATACTAAGACAGCCCAAAACACTCCCATATGACCAACATGCTGCTTTTCCTGGAGAATAAATCCCCTAACTCCACTTCTGGCTCTGCTAAGGAAATTTTCTGACATGTTTTTTAATAGGAACAATTTGATTTTTCTGAGTCTGGAAGCTGTCAGCTGGATAGAAGTCATGTTTGGATAATTAACAAAGATGGCAGGTGTCAGGATCGCTGCCAAAATTTTAAACTTTTGCTATCACATGATTGTATTTTTGAAAAAAACCCAATTTCGACCAGAAAACATTAAATCGTTCAGCCTTGCTGAGACAGGTTGATGAAGAAACTTATAAATCATGTCGGCATAGCAGTGAATGAATTAGAATTTGACCAAAACATTTTAATACTCAGGAAGGAAAACCCATGCAGCAGCTGAGGAAATGAATCTGATCACAATAACAACAGCTTATCTACTGAAAACTGAAACTTACTACTCTTTTGAGAAACATTACATACAGACTCAATCATACAAAATAGATTTTTTTCAGATATAGTGAATCACATTGCTGGTTGAATATTAATCTGTATAATCTCTATGTGTCTTCTAACTGTGCAACAAAGGCGACATTTCTGAAACAGCTGTACACACTCACCTAAGACCCCGGCTTCCTTTCTGACCTTCATTAGCTTGCGTACAGAATCATTATCCATCAGGTTTGCTGTGGTGGCAGAAACAACACAAACCAGGACATGGACTTTGTCATTGATGGTCGGATTTTTTTTGTAGTGGGATCCAGTTGGTTTACTGCCAGGAATCAGCTGAAAAAAGGGGAAATATACAGACCTAATGAAAATCTTAAGACCAGTTGAAAATTTGCTAAACTTTACTTTTTGCACATTTGGATTTTAATGAGGTTTTAAGTAGAGCTGCAGTATGCAAAAGCAAGAAGTGGGTGGGTGACAAAAAGCACTTTGAAAAGTAATTTACTGAAAACAACAAGTAAACTGCAATAGGCTGTTTATCAGATGATCAAAAGTTTAAGACTACAGGCTATAAAAGCCAAAATCTGCTCAAAATCCTCATTTTCTGTCAGGCATTCACACGGTCATGTCCTCCTGATGGCTAAAGGTAAGAAGCTTTCTCTTTTTGAACGTGGTCGGATCGTCGAGCTGCATAAACAAGGCCTCTCACAGTGTGCCATTGCTGCTGAGGTTGGATGCAGTACAATCATTCTAAATTTTTATCAGGTCTGTACATATATATATATATATATATATATATATATATATATATATACATATATACAAAATATGTATGTATAAGGATGAGGAGCTTTATTGGTCATTACACAGTGACTGTACAACAAAATTTGTCCTCTGCATTTAACCCATCCATTGATGCCGCTGAAGCATTCCGTAGGAGCAGTGGGCAGCTGCGGGGAGCGCCCGGGGACCCATCTCCACATGAAGAGTCAGGCTAATGGTCATATCACCTGACTGGAGGACTGACCTATAGTGCATGTTATCAGTTGATGGGGGAAACCGGCGATCCCGGAGAAAACCCATCCATGTATATATATATATATATATATATTTTTTTTTTTTTTTTTTTTACAAAATCACATCATGACTTGCAATACAGTTTTTGCATTTGTATGCAATTTTAAATTTTATTTTTTTTTTTGTCATGTGTACAAATTTTTTTGTTGTTTACAAAGCTGTGGTCACTGTTCTTGCTAAATAAAGTTACAGGGGACATAATATCATTTTCTTACCTTGAATCCTTCAGTGACGTGTCCTTTTAGAATCAGTTTGATATTTTCCACATCAACTCCTTTCCCAGAGCCCTTCTCAATACCCATGGTGTCACTGAAGACAATAGGATAAAAGTTTCCAGGCTTTTCTTTCTGGATTTTGTAACTTCTGAACTGCAAGTTGAAACAAGTGATGACAATATTAGCATGTGCTGTTAGCCTGATGTCGGATTTCAGTTGCTCAGTTTCTCTTTGTTAATTGTTTGCTAATTAGTTGCTCAAAATAGTGGCTGCTCTGTCTTTAAGTTGAACAAAACTTGACAAAACTCTGAACATTTTCTTGTGTCTTTCTGCGAATGATCACCCTTATACAGTTTATGAAAAGTTCTTCATACTTCCTGAGTGAAGCTGCCATCATTGTTGGTGGCTGCCAAAGCTCGAGTTGAAATTCTTCCTCGTAGAGCGCTGTCAACAGAGTCGATGAAACTCGATTTTCCAGAGCCTGGTGGTCCATGCAGCAGAACTCTGAGATTTTTAACTTTTGAATGAGGCTTGAACTTCTTCACATGATCAAAGTCTTTCTTTTTCTTGCTGTTAAAAAAAAAAAAAAAAGCTTGAAGTTAAGGCCCACATCTTTCAAAAGCTACAAATATTTGTTGTGGTATTACTGAAATGTTATAATCCCCCAAAATACTCACCCCCATGGTACGTCTCTCCATGGTTTATCAAGAGCTGTCAAGACAAGCATATACCTGCCTAGATCATAGTTTTCTTATAATGTTGTGTAATTAGCACTTGGTTTATTTACTCATGTAAATTTCAGAATCTGTGAATATGAATTGACTTACTTGCACAGCGTGTCTTAAAAAAACAAAAACAAATAAAAGTTTACACAGATACTCATGGTTACAGTATTCACAATAATTGAAAAATGTCCCAAAATTCCTGAACACATTTCAATCATCAAACAATGTAAAAGTATCAAACATTCTTACCAGTGAAGAACCCATGGTACAGGAAAATCAAGCTGCCACTTGAATGCAATGAATTGTTTTTCCTGAAGTAAATCCAAGGTGAATTGTAAAGCTGTGAAGCTGTTGATGTCCTGTTACATCTGAAGCAAATGATCAGCATAACCATTCAATAAATCCCTGATGTTTAACAACGTTGTCCATGCTTTCAGATTACTTGATGTCACATGATGCCAAGGGCTCTTTCCCGTCTGGGTCTATAAATGATGGGTGTGGTTGGCAGAGTCACAATATAAATGATCCACTTATCATAACAACCACAATGATGAGTGGAAGAATAAATTACATAAGATGCTGTTTGCTTTGTATTACGGGCTGGATTACATCAGACATCTTTCAAAATGACATTAAATTTCCTATAACTGTCCTTCACCTAATGTTCATCATAAAAAACTCCAAGTGTCACAACCTTTACTGGGATAAAGTGGATATGAATCAATGAATGGATTTGTTCTTACAGCGTGATGCTAATTGGTAGAATGCATTGCGCAGAAATGTTTGTGGCTGTGCACAAGGGGGAGGTATCGACAGATTCAGCTTGATTCAGTGACAATTTTGTGCCAAAGCACTGCAGAAAGCTTGCCATCTCCAACCTGGTCTATTCTCGGTGCAGGCCGCCCAGTCTAATGGTAATTTGGCTGATAGGAGCACTGTGCATGCACGTTACCAAAAACCTACAGACAGGTTTCCGGAGTGTTTGTTTTCTTTGTTGCATGTTGCGTGCTACATAATATTGCCTTACATTGTGGATGCCACATTGAGGATACACTACAGGACTAAAGACGAATGAAGGCCAAACTGCATGTGTCCCATCAGCAAGGACAGCAGCAGATGACAAAAGAAAAGAGAGACCACCTGGATGCACAGCTCTGTCCTTAAAGCGATACTTCAACATTTTGGCAAATTGGCCCATCTAGGGCAATTCGGTAGTCATTTAGAACAGCATACTTACTTTTTTTGTGAGGGCGAGCTGTTGTTTATTCAGCGGTGCGTCTGAGGAGAGCTTCACGGCGGACATAATGGAAGTGGATGGTACAGTAGCTTCCCTCGTCAAACTCATCAATCCAACACAATCCAACAACCCCAAAACACACTTTGGTGGACACGTTATAATCCCCACATTCACTACGCTGTGAAATATTAATGCAAAATTACGAGATTGAGCGTTTTTTTGCGAAGATTGCTAAAACGGAACTACTTACTAAACATGGCGTCTGGGCGTAGTGATCTCAAAAGAAAAAGTAGTTCCCAATATTTGCTTCAATGTCGTAATGCTACAATATTATTTGTTGGTGTTTCACAGCGTAGTGAATGTGCGGATTATAACGTGTCCACCAAAGTGTGTTTTGGGGTTGTTGGATTGTGTATTTGATGAGTTTGACGAGGGAAGCAACTGTACCGTCCACTTCCATTATGTCCGCCGTGAAGCTCTCCTCAGATGCACCGCTGAATAAACAACAGCTCGCCCTCACAAAAAAAGTAAGTATGCTGTTCTAAATGACTACCGAATTGCCCTAGATGGGCCAATTTGCCAAAATGTTGAAGTATCGCTTTAAAGGAGCCCTACCATGCTTTTGTGAGACTGCCAAACATGGAAGTCCAACTTGACTTCACTTCACTATGCTTCTCCCCACATTGGCCCAGTTTACATGGGTGTTTTTTTCAATCCGATTGTAAACAATCGTATTAAACGGAGTGTATTCATGAAGTGATCCACGATGAATCCTCGTTTACAAGGACCCTGGGTGAAGCGGATTATACAGCGTCCTGTGACATGCGCACAAAGTCTCACGAGGAACTTGCAGGTCTTTAGCTCCGCAGCAGCAGTCCTCAGCGCCGAGCAGAGTTTTTATCTGCTGATATCTGCTCAAATAATGTCCCAAAAGTCCATGATACGCGGCTGCTCCCCTGGCTGCAGCACCGCTGCACCAAGCGGCACGTCTCGTTGTGAGCTCTGCCTCTGCTCCGCGTGTCGATGTTTCAAATTAACTGGTGCCCGTGTTAACTTGTGACCAATACATGATTGAAAAATGTAGTCGTTCTGGCGAACGTCGGTTATCGACAGTTACAGTGAGTGTATACGTTTAAAGTCATTTGTGAGTCTTACTTTAACAACTGCTGTAATCAGTCTGTGTTTACACAGACCTCCGCCGTCATTCGTTAACACGGGAACCAGTTAATCCATAACACCAACCGGCGCTCGCTTGTATTCTGCTATACAGCTCTTTATACAACTCGCTATTGCGTGATTTGGTTCAATCTCGCCTCTCCAATGTTTTTTCTGTCGGGGTTTTTTACTAAAAAAGTGTTTTTCAACCACCGTGGCGTTCTCTGCTGGTTTTTTGACTGTGCTGCTTCCCGTTTACTGGCACGTCACACGCATGCGCAAAACAAACACTCCCCCAGTACAATCCGCTCCGCTGTCAGGCTCGTTTATAAGGGACACGGAGCAGATTGTCGATCGGCGTAGACCACCTCATACAATCGGCTCCAAATTACAACCCGCTCCGAGTGAAGCGGATCCACTCGGTCGTTTACATGACACATTTCACAATCCGCTCCACGTTTAATCCGCTTATACGTGGTCACTGTAAACGTGCCTATTGGCAAATCCCACATTATCACATTACCCTGGAACCAGCATAACAGCGTGTGCATGATGACCAGACATATACAATACATAGAACCAGTGCTGACCTGGAAGCAACATGCGCGCCGTCATCTTGTAGATCTAGTGCATGAAATTCTATGCTAAGACGCTGCACACCCAAATTGCTGCTTCATTGGTGCCATTTATCTAGGAGATCAGTGGCAATACCTCTTTCCCATGGACGATCTCACTCTGAACTGAGGTGCGTGCTTTAACGTACAGCTGTTCCCTCATCCAAAACAATCCATCCATCCATCCATCCATCCATCCATTTTCTACCGCTTATCCGGGGCCGGGTCGCGGGGGCAGCAGTCTCAGCAGGGATGCCCAGACTTCCCTGTCCCCAGACATTTCCTCCAGCTCCTCTGGGAGGATCCCAAGGCGTTCCCAGGCCAGCCGAGAGACATAGTCTCTCCAGCGTGTCCTGGGTCTTCCCCGGGGTCTCCTCCCAGTGGGACATGCCCGGAACACCTCCCTAGGGAGGCGTCCAGGAGGCATCCTAAACAGATGTCCGAGCCACCTCAGCTGGTTCCTCTCGATGTGGAGGAGTAGCGGCTCTACTCCGAGCTCCTCCCTGGTGACTGAGCTCCTCACCCTATCACTAAGGGAGCGCCCAGCCACCCTACGGAGGAAGCTGATTTCGGCCGCTTGTATCCGGGATCTTGTCCTTTCGGTCATGACCCAAAGCTCATGACCATAGGTGAGGGTGGGAACGTAGATTGACCGGTAAATCGAGAGCTTCGCCTTTCGGCTCAGCTCCTTCTTCACCACGACGGACCGACACAACGACTGCATCACTGCAGCTGCTGCACCGATCCGCCTGTCAATCTCACGCTCCATCCGTCCCCCACTCGTGAACAAGACCCCAAGATACTTGAACTCCTCCACTTGGGCTAGGGTCTCTCCACCAACCTGGAGGGGGCAAGCCACCTTCCTCCGGTCGAGGACCATGGCCTCGGATTTGGCCGCTTCACACTCAGCTGCGAACCGCCCCAGTGCATGCTGTAGGTCCGGGTTCGATGAAGCCAACAGGACAACATCATCTGCAAAAAGCAGAGATGAAATCCTGTGGTTCCCGAACCGGACCCCCTCCGGCCCCTGGCTGCACCTAGAAATTCTGTCCATGAAGATTATGAACAGAACCGGTGACAGTTCGTAAAGCCACAATTTGCATTCTCCATTGTTTTGGATGTTCCCTCATCCAAAACAATGGAGAATGCAAATTGTGGCTTTACGAACTGCGTTAGCAAGATGATGGGGAATCAATATGCCACAGTCAGAAGCTGTACGGGAGGAGGTTTCAAATTTTGAAACATGTTTCCTATTTTGTGACAGAGTGGATGATGCGGGATTTTATGTGTGCAGTCTGAGAACTATCCGCCAAATGTGGCAGTAGTAAGAAATGTGCGGCATCTCTGCATGGTCACTCCGAAATAATGCGAGAAACAAACAGTTCAAACAGAAAAGAAAAATAACATTCCACATCGGACAGTCGCAGATGATTGCATGAGTTGAACAATCTCGGCCTTGTGTGCTCTGACTGATCTCACAATATCTCATCGGACTGTTGCTGCTATAAAAATACATCATGAAGCCATGATCTCATCTCCAAGATAAAATAAGTTACTCAACAAAACTGTAAGTGAAGAATCATTATAAGCATTACATCAGTTTCACAATGGCATGCAAGCAATAAGTAATAATTTACTCAACAACTTCTCTTTCTTGTGTCTTCTCCACTTCAGAAACTTTCTTCTCTGCTATATCCATTTAGTCTTCCTCATTGTCAGTCATTACATACTGTATGTGGCAGCACTACAGGCTCTTTGATGGTGATAAATAACTTCCTCCTGGTCTTCCTGATTGAACAGTCCAAGCACCTTTCTGGTCAAAGTCATGGGTGGAAATGAAGATTTAGTTGGTTTTTGCACTGCTTTACGAATACATACACGCTTGTGGGGGGGCAAATTCGCATGGAATTTAATCCGAAACACCTTTTGTTATAAACTCAAACAACCCACAGTCCGCGACACCTAGAGATGTAACAAAATCAGACCGAATTATAGGAAAACAGAACACCGTATATGTCTAATGCACGACACCCCTCCGCTGACTCTGTAGAACTTTATGGCATTTATTGTGGTTTTACACACACCATATGCGCACAGCCTGCCAGCACTATGGGAATTCACTGTCAACATCCGCGAGTGATGTGATATCAGTGCTTCAACACAAGTTGGTTTTCTTTTTTTTTTCCAATGGGAAATTGCTTCTCGTACAACCCAGCACCATGACAGAGCAGACATTGAAATAACTTTTATGGAAACTTTCCATCTGTCTTCTGTGGCCACTTTATCCTAGTTTGGGCTGCAGGAACCGCAGGTGTAGTACACCATGGACAGGTGTGGTAAGTGAAAGAATAGCTTCCTTCAGAGAGTAAGATCGGATAGTAGGATGTATACCGGAAAGCAACATGGTTATGGTTTGTCAGTCAGTTTTTCAAGGTCAGCCTTGGATCAAATCCAGCTGAAGACACTCTCTGACCAGCACGTTACAAATGCCTGCAATGTGTGAGTTTTGTCTTTTTAGTTTTAGGGTGATTGGTTCACATCAGTTTCTGTTAGGGGTGTTTAAAAAAATCGATTCGGCAATATATCGCGATACTACGTCACGGGATTCTCGCATCAATTCAAAACACGTCCGTATCGATTTTTAATTATGTATTTTTCGGGTAAATATCCATTGCAGCGTATTTTTGTGTGCTGCACTTTTACTCCCGGCCACTAGTTGGCAGCGCTCCACACCAGGAGCTTTGCAGAGCCACCAGTCCGGCAGAGCAAGAACAGCATCTCGCGAGAGCTATCCCGGGTGGCTTCTTTACACTACAGTCTCGCGGTATTTTGTTTACTCATGGTCTTATGGCGGGTGAACTGGAAGACGCTCCGAGGAGTATTTACAAATCAGAAATATGGACGCACTTTGGATTTTACAGCAAGGACGGAGGTAGAGATAAAAGCCACGCCATCTGCAAAATGTGCCTCTCAAAAGTAAAATACTGCGGGAACACCACCAACCTCCGTGCTCACGTTGCAAGGCACCACCAGGACGTAGAGGTAAAGGGAAAACAAGCGACTTCCTCGTCTCAACTTACTCTCGAACAAGTAACTTCAGCCAAATTTGCCTCAAGCTCACCGCGTGCTGCAAAAATAACACACTCGGTGATTTACTACATGTGCAAAGACATGCGCCCTCTGAGCACGGTGGAAGGAGATGGCTTTCGTTTCATGATGAACACTCTGGAACCCAGGTACACTATACCATCCCGCCAGCACTTCACTGATGTCCCTTTGCCCCGCTTATACAAAGAAGAGAAAACCACTGTTCTGGATGAGCTTCGTCTTGCTGAGCGAGTTGCATTAACATGTGATTCCTGGACATCTAGGTCCACTGAGTCATATGTAACAGTAACAGCACATCACATTGACGAGTGGAAGATTAGTTCTCACGTGTTACAAACACGACCAATGTATGACACCCACACGGGAGAGAACATTGCTGGTTTGCTGCGTGAAGTTGTGGATGAATGGGGGCTGAGAGCAAAAGAACCCGTGGTTGTTACTGACAATGCTCCCAACATGGCTGTAGCTGCTCGACTGGCAGAGATGGATCACATTCAGTGCTTTGCACATAGCCTTAACCTGGCATCGCAAAAAGCACTCAAACTACCAGCAGTGGCGAGGCTGCTCGGCAGAATAAGACGTGTCACTGGATTCTTCAGATGCAGCACCACTGCAAGTCACCAGCTCCAGCTCAAACAAGCCCAACTGCAGCTACCACAGCACAGACTGATCACAGATGTGATCACCAGATGGAACAGCTCCTATGATATGACTGAGAGGTTTTTGGAGCAGCAGCCAGCTATCTTCGCAGCACTTCTTTCCAATGAAGTGAGAAAAAATGAAAAGGAAGTGTTCACTCTGACTGAGGCTGACATCACATGCGCAGAGGAGGTACTCAAAGCACTGAAGCCAATGAAAGATGCTACCAAAGTGATGTCTGAGGAGGGCATGCCAACTCTGTCAGTCATTGCGCCACTTCATGCCAAGCTTGTTATGGAAACAGAGGAAAACTCTGAAGATTCACAAACTGTTAGAGACATCAAGGCTGCAATAGCACAAGATCTGTCGAAAAGATATGCCAATGATGAGACCCTGTACATGGCATCTGCTGTTGATCCACGATTCAAGAACCTGCCCTTCCTGCCTGAAGAAAAGCAGAGGCTCATCTACTCCAGACTGAGGATGGAGCATGAGGGAGCCTATCCTCATATTTCCACTGTAGCCCGTCGATTCCTCTGCATCCCGGGCACAAGCGTCTCTGCAGAGAGAGTATTCTCTACAGCAGGAGACATTGTAACGGCAAAAAGAAGTGTGCTGAAAGCTGAGCATGTTGACCAGCTTGTGTTCCTTCAAAAGAATCTGAAGAGAAAGCACTAAAATTCTGTTGTGTTCCTTCAAAAGAATCTAAAGAGAAAGCACTAAAATTCTGTTGATCATCTTGTGTTCCTTCAAAAGAATCTAAAGAGAAAGCACTAAAATTCTGATCATCTTGTGTTCCTTCAAAAGAATTAAGAGAAAGCACTAAAATTCTGTTGACCATCTTGTGTTCCCTCAAAAGAAATTTAAGAAGAAGCACTAAAATCTGTTGATCATCTTGTGTTCCTTCAAAAGAATCTAAAGAGAAAGCACTAAAATTCTTACTGAAACACCTTAAGTGTTTTTTTTTTCTTGTTGTAAACATCTACCTCTGTTAAGTTGCACTAATGTTAGGTTGCAATAATGTTTGAACTAAAGTCATATTGCACACAGCTTTGGGTTCCATAAGCTACCTTGAATTCCAGATTCTGACAGGCAGATTGTCTTTAAGTTACTGTTTTATGTGGTTGGTATGTGTAAGCTAACTTTTTGATTAGACTTTTCAAACTGCAACAAAGATGCACTGAAGAATTTTTGATACTTGTGATGTACTTGTTATGTTATTGTATTGATGTTTTACATCTATTAAAATGTTTTTTGTACACATTTGCACATGCATTTGAGCAGGTTTGACAATGATTGCACTTTATTTTCTCAAAACATGTTACATTATTGAAGGTATATTTAGCCTTTTTTTAAATTTACTGTTCAAGCAAAAAAATAGCCTGCAACTTGTTTGCTGTTAAATATAGTTGCTTGAGTGCTGCTGTTGCATTAGGGATAAGTAAAATGTGTCTCATACAAGTTTTTTCATGAAGTACAAATTATTGTTTCTGAAAAAACGCAATAATCGTCATAAATATTGGTATCGGGATATATCGGGATCGTATCGAATCGTGACCCATGAATCGTGATACGAATCGCATCGCCAGATACCAGGCGATACACACCACTAGTTTCTATAGTAGATTAACTTTCCATTTGTCATTGTTTTACATTATACATTATACATGTATTTGTAAGACACCTTCACTTCATAAAATGTGCTCTCTGGAAATGTGTGAACCTGTTGGATGGGTTTATTTTACAAATCAACAAGATGCTTCTGGTTTGTCTGTCACATCACAGCTGCAGAGAGCTTACAAGGGACACATGTTACATCTATTTAAACCTACACTAAGGAACTTTTCAACCTTAATAAAACATTTTAATATCTTTTGTGATGATACTTCGACTTACAACTAGTTGAATGACCCCTCTGTCACAGCCTGAGGGCGTCAGTATTGCTTTCACTTGGACTAAGCAGCTGTGAGGAGGGTGGTAGGAACCCTGCACACTGAAAAGCTCCAAATGTGCAAACTGCTTTACGGCATGCGTCACATCGCGATATAACATTGTTTAGCCACCATTAGATTCATTACCTCGTCGCTATCCGTCCTTCACACAGCCACTGGAAACAAATGAAGGTGAGTTCAGTCCGACAGCATGCCACCAGGAGCAGCAATTTACGACACCACGCGCTAGTCCTCATGGGAACTGTAGTATTCCTTCAGGCAAAACACTACCGCTTTTGTCCACTGGCGCCGCCAAAATCAACGAAAACTGAAAGTTCCTTAGTGTTGCTTTAAGAAAGAATTGTTCTGCTTTAAACAAGATAACCTTTGTTCTCCAAGAATTATCAGCTGATGCAGACCCGCAAGCTTCTTTTGAATGTGAGATCAGATAGATAGGGGTAGGAGTCAAACTACCTTGCGGGAATGTGAGGGATTTTGTTTGTCATATAACACTAAAGTTTATGGGAGGCTGATTAGGGGGCGGGGGGGGGGGGGGGGGGGGGGGGGGGGGGGACTAGGGAGAAGATCAACGACCCAGAGCCAAGGCCGGGAGGGACAGTGATAACATGGAACCAGAGAAACCATGACATCAGATAACAGCCCACTTCTGATGAAGTTAACTGATAAGAAGAGGAGTGAATGAAAAGGCACACAAGGCAATAAAATGACAGAAAGGATTGGGAGCCCACATAGGAACATTTTTAAGTTGAATGGGAGGAAGTTTAGGACTCTCTCGCTCCTGGGAACCATGAAAAGAGCAGGTGAAGACAGTCCTCAAATTTAGGTGAAGACATTTCATGTGATGTTGTAGAATGAGGCTGAATAAAGGCAAACCTTTAATTTTGATCTGGCGTTTTTGTTCCCTCTCCAGATTTCACAGTAAGGATTTCGGCTTGATAAAGAATAATCTTACAAAGCTCCTTTATACTACAGCTCATCTTCTTTCTCTGAGGGGAAGTCGGTATCTGTTAATAAAGCTGCTCTGCCATGCTCACCACCTGTAGTAAGTCGCTCCTGTATCTGTATCTGTAGCTCAGCAGCAGAACCAGAGAGTACATTACTGGATTTGGAGGGCAGAGCTCATTTTAGGGGAAATTTCCAGGTGAATAACCACTTAAATTGTCATTCAGGGGTTTGTTGAGTGATTTGAAATCAGTACTACCAAAGTGGCTTTCAGTATCCATCTTGATTCGGCAATTGGCTATAACAACAAAACAGACGATGATAAATCAATCATTAAAAAATAAAAGGAAAGTGACTGCAGCCGTCACAAAAATGTTCACAATTTATAGTTTGGGATGAATAATGTGTGTGTGTATGTGTGTACATGTGCATGTATGCCATGTGAACCTCCTGATTGAGATGTCAGTAGCAAAGTGAACAACGTGCTGCTTTTAAGTGGTGTGTCTTTGAAAGCAACGGGGTGCTCTCACAACACGACAGGGTAGTCACTGACACCGAGGTTCTCAAAGAGGTAATGAAGACAGTTTCGGAGGAGCTGACTGTTGACAGGTCAATGGACGATGTTACTGCCTTCGTGAAACAGGTGACTCAGTTGCAGGTCACCACTGTTTATATAGAGTGACAGGACAGGTGAAACAGATCAAACACTCTCTGTTGACAGGTGAAGCATAAGGAGGCACACACACACACACGCACACCGAGTCTGTAACCTCCCAAGCAAATATTTATTTTAGCAGTACAACAGCAGAAACTTGCCATCACAATCTACAATCAACAACATGATTCAAGAGTCTAAATCAAAAACAAACAATACATTTTTACTTTTCCGAACCAAAATATCCTCTTTTAATATCTTTATTAATATTTTTTTCAAAAAGATTGCATGTTAAATGTGTCAGGTTAATTTGTAAAGAAATCAAACAACAACAAACGAACATAAGATTTCATTCACACAGTAGTTTTAACAAGTTCAACAGTTGTACATTTGCTGTGCTAAAAAAAGGTAATGAGGGACTGCCAAATTAAATTAAAACATCCAATTTCTCCCTTAAAAGAAATCTCTTTGTTTCCAGTTTCAGGAGTCCCATTATTTCTGGTATTAAAGGGGACATATGATGCTATTTTTCAGTCATGCCATATAGGTCTCAGAAGCCCAAAAAAATACTATTTAAGTTTGTTCATCCCAAATTCATCCTTTGTTCGGAGTTTCAATGATCTAAAAAGTGGCTCTGGCGAGCCTTTCTCAGAACAGGCATTTTCTGAAACCTGCTTTCCGGTATGCACTTGAACGCATTGGTCCACACGAGGACTGTCACGATATCAAATTTTCTCTTCACGATTATCGTGGGCAAAAAATATCACGATAACAATATTATCACGATATCAGCAAAAATTTAACTAATAATGGTTCAAACATTCAGATTCATCTTTAATTTTATTTTTGTTTGTTTTCTGTCTTTTCCCAGATGAATTACATTCAGAATACCTGTCAAATGAGGTGTTGAAACAATATGAGAACAGTAACTGTACAACTGCATACCAAAAGTGTAGTTACACTCAACTAATTAAAATCTGATGAACTGATGAACAGAGGATCCACAGCAGAGGCGTCATTTACATCGGGTTGGTGGGTTATGAAAACCCTTGGGCCCTGTTGGGGTGAGATCCTGTACCACCACCACACTGCCGAGAATTTTGTTTGTTTGTTTGTTTGTTTAAATAGGAGGCGGAATGAGCAGCAGCTGCTTCTCTCCGGGCAGAGGCGCCGCTACAGGCTAGGGCCCCGAGCTGAAGGGGGCCCCGAGGGACGGCTGACATCAGTCAATTTCAATGACAAATTTAAGGCGCTACACTAGACGCTGCAACGACAACGTGTCGAAAATCCCCCGCATGGGGCTCTTTTCCGAGTACTCACCGGTTAGTTGCTAGAAGGGGGCCGGCGGAGAAGACGGCGGATATCAGCGACACAACTTGAAACCCCCCGGACACATTACAATGACACGTCTGGAACCTACCTAATGGGGCCCCATTACAACCCGGCTTGCATCAACGTGCAGTCAGTGTCGCTAAACACACTTTTTTCGGGTTAGGATAGAGCGTCTCGCTGTCGTTGTCGACCATCGCCGACATGTTTAGTTCACTCGTGACGCTCGCTAACTGGGAGCCACGCTAGCTAGGAGCCGTGCCGCTACCGCTGCTCCTGCTGTGTTTACATGTGAGGGGAGGGGGAGAGGGAGGGGGCTGCAGGAGGGAGACAAAGCAGGGCGGAAGAACAGGAGCGGATTTTGAAAATACACTTCAACACGTTTCAAGCGGCACTAGATCCTCGATGCGGTATTGTCATGTGCGAATTTTGGACACGATATTGAAATTTCATTTTTTTAATACCACGATTATCGTCAATACCGGTTTACCACAACAGCCCTAGTCCACACCCACTCTCACACACACAGACACACATGGTGGGGGCACAGTCAGGGGGAGGAGTTAATCCGCTTCTTTCAGGATAAGTGGACCAAACAAACTCGGCCGTTTCGGCTTCAGTTTCATTTTCACAAAATGTGGTGTAGCAAGACAGGGAGGAAACAGTTTTCAAATTTGAACGTCATATTGAGGCTATGGCAACACATACCACTATAAGAAACTCTTCACAAAGTGAAAAAAAACATAATATGTCCCCTTTAAAACCGAGTGAGTGGGGGTTGCCTTTTGTTTCAAATTGAACAGGATTAACCGTTGTGCCAGCAGTGTCACAAACAGTAACATAACAGGTGTCTGACAGTTCCACAGCAGCTAACCTCACTCCATATAAAGTAGGAACTGGGTCCCACTGACAGTATTACAGATGGGAACATTTTTTGACAGTCTCAACCTCGACAAATGTAAAATGTATAAAAGTGACAATTGTCCATATAGAAGAAGAATGAAGATTCGTGAAGACTTTTTTGCACTGCTTATCAGTGATTTTCACACTCAAACCTTCCACCCATCAAGTAATCAAAGTTGTAAAGAGGAGAGTGCATGCATCTTATTCTTTTGGTCTGAACTATGAATCACTAACAGTTGTCATTGAGGAAGTCTTCTCCATAGTCAATGATCTTTCTCACTGTGTTCAGTATCAGTGTGTCAGTATTCTCATCTGTTTCGGTCTCTGTGCTGTAATTCTTCACCAAGAAGATGCAGTTTATAGGAATCCCCAGGGTGGCACTCAGTTTTTCCACCTGTTTCAACAAAACAACATTGAAGAAAAGCTCTTTTTTCTTTTTTTAAGAATTACTGTTGATTTTGCTGCAAGTGTAATATACTTTTCTAAATCACTGGAATAGTTCAGCTGATGTTGCACTATTGTTTTTGCGCTTAAAAAAAAAGAAAAAAAAACTACTGACCTGCTCTTTCAGGTACCTGCTCTTGTAGACATTCTTGACATCTTGTTTGACCTCAGGACAGGCTTGATCAATTTTGGTGAGGATAGCTATTTGAGGGATTCCTTCAAGGAAAGAGAGAGAGAAAAAAAAAAAACTCAATGCATTCAGTTTCCTCAAAGTTTATGCTGAGGTTTCCAATTTGAAACTTTGTTTCGTGTCTAAAATTCCAAAGTGGGATATCTTTTTGTAGTGGTGGATGTTACATCACTAGTAATGATATAATAGGAGTAGATTTTGGATCACAAATTAACCTCACATGCAGATTTTTTGACTGTGGGAAACCAGTGAACCTGGAGGAAATACACACTCACACTGGGAGAACATGCAAATGCCACAGAGAAATGCTCTGTCTGGTATTTGAACCCAGGGCCTGTGACATGTGCCACCATGTGACCCTAATGCAAAATAAAAAGTTTAAAAATGGTCTTCCCAGGTGTGCTGTGTCTTTATCACGTCCTAATCTTTAAAGGTGCATTAAAGGTGCATTAAGGAGTTTGCACGTTTTATGCGAAACAGTGCCTCCTGCAGGCCTTGGGCGTAATGCAGCTTAGTGAAAAACTCGTCCCTGTGGCTTGCGTGCACGGAACAGGGGAACTCCTTCCTCGCTCTTTTAGTAGCGCTCAAGTAAGATTTAAGTTTCTTTTCCCTGGTGGAGTCTGTGTGGAGCTGTGGCAGTGCTAGAAGCCAGTCTGTTCTTACTTTCTGGAAGATCCTGCTCAGTTGTTGCTCACTAAGCATCTGGCGGAGTAATGGCGGACAAAACAAAACCTAACTAAATCAGGCCAGCCAGAGTGTGCATTACGTCATTCCTTTCAAATTCTCCCCAAAAAAATTCTGGTGCCAGACCGGCACTGCAACTTTCAAGTGACAATTTAGCGCTGTTAGAGGTACTTGTAATGAATATGTCAGGGCACATTGTACACATCATTAAAAATGTGTAACATATTTATGGTGGAAAATAAGTATTTTTAAGGTTGTAAAACTCCTTAATGCACCTTTAAGGAGTGTGCCCATTTTATATGAAACAACGGCCGCTGCAGGCCTTGGGCGTAACTGCAGCTTAGTGAAACGCTCGCGTCTGTGGCTTAGGTCCATGTAAGTGCATGGAAGAGGGGAACTCCTTCCTCGCTCTTTTAGTAGCGCTCGAGTAAAATTTAAGTTTATTTTGCCTGGTGGGGTCTGTGCTCGAGTTGTGGCAGTGCCAGAAGCCATTCCTTTCTTACTTTCTGGAAGCTCCATCCTCAATACTGCTAGGTTGCTGCTCGTTAAGCATCTGGCGAAGTAAAAACGAAACTTAGGGAAGTCAGGCCAGCGGGAGCGCGCATTATGTCACATCATCTCAAATTCTCCCCAAAAAAACAAAAACAAAAAAATTCTGGTGCCGGACCAGCACTGCAACTTTCAAGTGACAATTTAACGTTGTTAGCAGTACTTACAATGAATATATCAGGGCACATTGTACACATCATTGAATATTCGTAACATATTTATGGTGGAAAATAACTATTTTTAAAGTTGAAAAACTCCTTAATGCACCTTTAACCGTCACATTAAGGCTAAAATCACGTTTAAGCAGTGGCGTGCAGTCAGAGGCAGCAGGGCTAGCCCTGTCAAAAATGACACACATAATTGGAAGGTCATTCTGAAATGTGCCTGGAGTCAGTTTGTAATTTTATTCAGAAAATGAAAGTTAAATTAAGTCGAGATCAAATGTCCTGTATCCTTAAACACAGTGCAGCTCTGGCCCCTCCGCTGTGGCAGCTGGAGCTCCATTAGCTGCCTTGGATCCATCTGCTACTATAATGTGTCACGTTGTGTCATCAGCCAGTCAGATTTTGGTGTGTTATGATTGATAGATAGCTGAGGTTTCTACAGATTCTAAGGCGGGGTCTTTCAGATGAGCTTCACTGATTGGTCAGTGATTTTCTGGATAAAATTACAAACTGATGAAGTAATTGACTCCAGGCACATTTCAGAATGACCTTCCAATTATGTGTGTCATTTTTGACAGGGCTAGCCCTGCTGCCTGATGACAGCTGCGTGATGATGCTGACGCACGTTTGACATTTCTGGAAGACGATGGCGGCTGAGATAAAAGAAAGACCGGGAGATGCAATTATGAACCTGGTTTGGGTGCCGTTTTCAAGGCACCCATTTGCAGAAAAAATGGTAATTATAAACACGGGAAGGCTGACGCCTGAAATGGATGGGCTAACACAAACCAACAAAAGCGTTGTGCGTTATTTTATGATGGGAAACTACCAAAGGTGTGACTGGCTGCCAGCTAGCTTGGAGCACAACAAGTGGTTTTGCTGGCCGTACAGCTCTTCAACCAAAAAAAGATTGCAGGAAGGATTTCACTTACAAGTGATGGGTGAGTGCTATTTTTTGTTTTTTTAATTCTCTCCACATCAGATTGGCGCTGCTGTTGGGATATTATATACTCTCGGTGTTGCGTGTGAGTCAAAAACTCTCTGTTGTTGTTATCATATGGTTTTGAGATACTATGATTCTTATTGCTGATTGAAAATTATCTATAAACATGCACACCTCACAGTAGATCTGGTTCCACATGTCTTCTATACACTTACCTAAGGCCCGGGCTTCCTCTCTGACCTCCTTCATCTTGTGAACAGAATCATGATCCATCAGGTTTGCTGTGGCGGCAGAAACAACACAAACCAGAACATGAACTTTGTCATTTATGGTAGGATTTTTTTTGTAGTACTGTCCTTTTGGGACGCTGCCAGGAAGGAGCTGGGGGAAGAAAAAAAAAAGAAATTAAAATCACATTCGCACTTATATACAGTTTTTATATGTTTGTATAATTACGTATTCTCATGTTTTTTTTTTCTGAGATGAACAAATTTTATTTATAGAGCTGTGTTTGACGTTCTTGCTAAATAAAGAAAGAGGAAGGATGAACACCATCGTTTTCATACCTTGCATCCTTCATTGACGTGTCCTTCCATGATCAGGTTGATATTTTTCACATCAATTCCTCTCGCAGAGCCCTTCTCAATACCCATGGTGTCACTGAAGATGATAGGGTAGAAGGTTCCTGGCTTTTGTTTCTGGATTGGATAACTTTTGTACTGCAAATTGAAACAAGTGATGACAATGTAAAGATGTGCTATTTGTTTCTCCACTTCAGACAATTGTTAATGAGTTGCTCAAAAAATGAGAAGTTCTGCTTTAGGCTGAAAAAAACAAAACAAAAAACAAAACTTGAGAAAACTCTGGACCTTTTGTTCTGACTTTAATTGAATAAATAACAGAACACATTATATGACAAGTTCTTCATACTTCCTGAGAGAAGCTGCTGTCATAGTTGCTGTCTGCCAAAGCTCGAGTTGAAATTCTTCCTCGTAGAGCGCTGTCAACCGAGTCGATGAAACTGGACTTTCCAGAGCCTGGTGGTTCATGGAGCAGAACTCTGAGATGTTTGGCTTTTGAATGAGGCTTAAACTTCTTCACATAGTCAAGGTCTTTCTTTTTCTTCCTGTTCAAAATAAGTATAAACTTCACTTGACCACATCTTTCAAAAGCTACAAATATTTGTTGTTGTTGTGTTAGTGTTGCTATGCCCAAATACTCACCCCCATGATACGTCTCGCCATGGTTTATCAAGAGCTGTCAAGACAAGCACACATCCATGACTCACATTTTCCTCTAATATTGTGTGATTGCCATTTATTTTCTTTTTTCATGTTAATTTTGGAGTCTGTGAAATATAAATTGACTTACTTGGAGGTATCTGTGTGTCTAAATAAAGAAAAGTTTGCACAAACAAACGCATCTTTGTCAGTATTCACAACCAATGAGAACATAAAAAAAAATCCTTGATGTGTTTAATTTAATCATCAAAAAATCAAAAGGTATAAAACATTCTTACCAGTGATGAGCCCATGGTGAAGGAAAATAAAGCTGTCACTTGAAACCAAAAAATTGTTTTTAGAGAAGTAAATCCGAGGTGAAACGTGTCCAGTAAAGCTGTGAAGCTGTTTACATCTGAAGCCAATGCTCAATACAACCATTCAATAAACCGCTGGTGTTCAAGAACACTGCTCAGGATTTCAGTTTCTTTCAGATCACATGATGTTAATGACTTCTTCTTTCCCGTCTGGGTCTATAAAGGAAGGTTGTGGTTGGTAGACTGACTCACAATATAAATGATCAGCTCATTGTAACAATCACGATGATGAGTGAAAGAACGAATTACATAAGATGCTGTTTGGTCTGCATTATAGGCTGGATTACATCAGAGGTCTTTCAAAATGACTTTGAATTTCCAACACGTGTCCACCTGTCCAGCAAGGGCATGGAAACAGAGTCAGGGAAAGAGTCAAACAAGGAAGTACAGTAGCGACATGCTTGACAAAAAATGTAATAGTATCCCCATATTTAATACAAACACAGGTCAAAAGTATTGCAGAGATATGAAATTATTGATATTGCTAAAGACACACACTGCAAGCTTCTTTTGAATGTGAGATCAAATAGATAGGGTCTATAGAGTCAAACCCCCGTGCAGAAATGTGGTTGATTTTTGCTTGTCATCACAATAACGTTTATGGGGGGATAATTAAGGGAAAAAAACAAACTAGGAAGAAGATCAAAAGCCCGGAGCCAAGCCCTGGAGGGATGATGATAAAACGGAGCCAGAGAAACCATGAGATCAGATAACAGCCAGCTGCTGATGAAAATATCTGATAAGAAGAGAAGTGAATGAAAAGGCAATAAAATGACAGAGGACTGGGGGCCCACATCGGAACATTTTTAAGTTGAATGGGAGGAAGGTCAGGACTCTCTCGCTCCCGGGGACCATGAGAGGAGCAGGTGAAGACAGAGTCCTCAAATTTGGATGGAGGCATTCCATGTGATGTTGTAGTACGTGACTGAATAAATGTAAACCTTGAGTTCAGGGCCGGCCCGGGCTTCGGAGGCGCCCTAGGCGAGCCCGAGACGAGCGCCCCTTGGGAGCGTGTTTTTCGAGCGGTCACGAGAGTTGTTGAGCGGGGATGCGCTGAGGAGCGATGCCGAACAATACCGATCAGTACCGAGCAGCACCGAGGAGCGCGGTGCGTCGGACCGCTGCACAGCGGGGCACACGGAACACAGAGCGTCGTGGCGCCCCTTGTACAACCGCGGCGCCCCCCCCCCCGCCCGGGACGTGCCGCCTAGTTCACCTATGCCTAGAGCCGGCCCTGCTTGAGTTTTGATCTGGCGTTTTTGTTCCCTCGCTAGTCAAAGATTTCACAGTAAGGATTTCGGCTTGAGCAACAAAAATCTTCCAACTCTCCTTTATACTACATCTCATCTTCTTTCTCTGAGGGGAAGTAGGTATCTGTTCATGATACTGCTCTGCTGCGTTCACACCTGCTGTAAGTCCTTCCTGTATCTCCTCTGCTCAGCAGCAGAACCAGCGAGTACAGTACTGGATTTGGAGGGCAGAGGTCATGTTGGGCCATTTGCAGGTGAATAACTACTTCTATAGCCATTCAGGGGAGTATTCCCTGATTTGAAATAAATATTGTCAAATTATCTTTCAGTATCCTTGTATCAGCAGGTGTGTCCACTATGTTTTCACAAATAAATCAGTGCTCTCATGTTGAACCACTGCTTATTTATTAAATCTCTGCAGTTTATACCAGAGATGATGAATCCGAGCATTGATTACATAATGAGATTCCTGAACTTTATCTTGTTTTTAAGACATTGTTCTTCCTTGTTGTCAACTCATGCATATGCTGATACTAAAACCCTGAACAAAGTAAGATGATTCATTCTTGAACATTTATCCAGGCACCAAGGTGAAGCCAGCCCATAAGATCATTCCTCTGTTTTCTATCCACAATTCATCCAAGTGAGTGTTTTTTTAAGAAAACAATTCATGATGTTGTCTGTCACGCTGGTCGGCTCTACAAGAGTTATAGTCTACTTTTGAAAAAAATTGTTTTTGCTGTGGAATCAAAATGACTTTCTATACTACAGTTTTTTGCCTTTGGTTTGGCTCAATTCTTGAAAGAGAAAGTAAATAAAGTTTTGATATCACACACTGTGACCATACTGCCAATGAAACTGTAATTATTCCTATGCACACAAAGTAACTTCCATGCATCAGAGTACAACAATGTGTAATACAAACACACAAAAAAAATAACAAAGAAAATCATAAATAGTGCTGTGAATGCATCTGGAGTTTCATAGCTCACCTCTTCACTTGTCACTGTCCTCAGCATCCCTCTGTCAGGTTTAAGGTCTAATATTGCTGTATGGTCTTCACTAATTTTGGCAGTTGAACAGAAATGAGCCAGAAATTCACCAATGGAGGAAAATCAATTTGAGTTGTGATAACTACTTTATGACTTGTTTGGCACTTTATCTGTACTTCCACCTGAGCAATTGATGCTGTGGTCTTCCTGACCAGTGACAGCTCATTGTTGCGTTGTGTTGGACATCCTGGGGTTGATGCAGCTGCTCGTGGAGGGATTGAGGCAGGGGAGATGAGGAACAGGAATAAGAAACACTGGCTCAAACAAAATTAAAATACAAACAGAGAAAGGAGTTGGCATCGATGGCTCATCATCCAGCTGTGGATAATCAGCTAGCTCTGTCTGCATAAGGAAGACCACAACATCACTTGCAAATTATCTCTGTTTGCTCTTTGTGACCTTACGACCACCTGCTTTAGTAACATTAAAAAAAAAAAGAAGTTTTAAGTCATAAACAATCACCAGCCTAACACAGCCGTGGCCGAGTAAACGCCAAATTCGCTCCTGTTGCTCACAGGTTGTAAATATGCCTTTATAGCGTCCATCTCGTAACTCGATGTTCCTTGTGGTTCGACCCAATCCGGCCACTATGGTCTTAAATAGTCACTTTTTGAGCTTCTCTACTGCCTCACAGACCTTTGGTAGCCATGGGTGTCCTTCATCTTCCGATCTCCTGGTAGATTTTTGTCATTGCGGGTAGCACAAGGTAAATTTAGGAGCATCCATGGTAGAAAGAAAATGTAATAAAATTGATAAAACCCAGTCACTGCACTGGTTTTAAAAGTGTCAGGGATGAATCCATGAGTCTACTGTGACCTCTACTGACGTCATGCCCTGGCCAATCAGCGGCCACCTGTCTGCCGGCGTCAACTTCACGGCCCTGCTTGGAACCACAGAGAAGCTCGGCTGAGTGGATACCACAAAAGTACCTAGTATGGCATAAGAATACATAACGGAAACACGCAAGAACCAGGTCGAACAGAGTCGAGTAAGGGTAAGAGGGAACTAGAGGAAAAAGACCTAGTTTGATGCTTCCATTACTAAAACATGCAATTCAGGAGAAATTCTGGATGACAGGAAAAATTCAGGTCTTCAAAACTAAACTGCAAAGGAGATGCTGTTTATCTTTTCTTTCAGTGCAGATTATTTGTAGGGAAAGAAGCTCATACAGTGTTAGGTTGTTATCATTTATTATTACAGATTATTTTGTATTTTCTTTCTGTTTCTGAGTAGCAAGTATGTGTGAGTGCAGGAGTGGGGTTCTTTAAATTAGTATTTTTTTTTTTTTTTGGGGGGGGGGGGGGTGTCATAATCATCCTTTGAAAGAGATTATTTGTTCAGACCTTCACTATCATGGACTAATATAGCTTCCCCGCCCAGCGTTACAAAGCACACCTGACACCCACCCACACACTCACAACTCAAGAAATAGCCTAAATAAATCAAACTCTAATATGAAATGATGATAAACTAACAGTGTATGACCTTCTTTTTCTGTAAATAATTTTGACCTGCCAGGGTTCCCGGCTCCCGGTGGCTGGGGTGGTGGCTGGGGTCTGGTTTCTGGGACTGCAGCCAGTCTTCTCTGAGGTCAGAGGTCATATAGGCATGATCACGCTGAGTTTTAATCACTCTTCATATTCTGCATGTGGACTCAGTCACCTTCTTGTCTTATGGTGGGTTAGACTAATGGCTATCTGTATTAGGTCTCTCCTGATGTCCTGGTTTGTAATTTAATACCTTGATCCTCAGTTTGCATGTCCCAGATAACTGCCAGCAATGTTCTATAGCAGAAATTTGTTGGGTGCTCTCTGTTATATCTCTGTGCAGGTGAAGTAGCCAGTCATCTGGAGTGTCAGTGTCACGACAGTGTTTGTTTACTTGTTTCCTTCGCACTCTGCCTTTCTGTCTTTCTGTCCCCTTGTCATTTCCAGCAAGATCATTATTCAAAATAAATAAATAAAAAAAATATCATATTATCAAGAGGAGCTTTATACCTATAAACTTCACTTGGACTGTTGTGGAATTTTTGGTGAATCAGAGCCAAAGATGACGAGTCAAGGTGTTGACGCTGCACAAGGAGGATTTGAGGATTGCAAAGGAAGCACACACAAATCAGCTGATTGAGAGCAAGGCTGTTGCTCCGAGGAGAATCCAACCCAACTCTGGCATGACTTCTGGCCACGCCATCTCATATAGCTCGATCTCACCAGACTAGCAAACGCTGTTTCCAAGTGACTTCAGACAAAACAGAGCGGCCTTCACACTGTGTTCCTGAGAACTTTGAAAACAAAGCTTTATTCCATATCATGGACGAGTAAATATGTCAGGCACATTACAGCAGCCAGACCTCCTTTTTGCTGCTTCAGTTCTGGACAGAAGAGCTTTGAAAAAAATAATGAATAAAATACATGAGACTGGACATAAATTGAGATGATCTACTCTGAAACCAGGAAACAGCCCAAAAGATGACCAAGAAGAATCTTTAATAATAATTCATGAGAAATGCAAGAGTCAAACGCTTTAACTGAATAGTCCAAAAAGGTTCATTGGTCTTCCAAGTTATAATCCAAAAGCAAAGGTTCTTTTCCAAAGACCAGATTGGTATTTAGTTATTTACCTGACGGTTTCGGCAGCTGTCAGCTGTCTTCTTCAGAGTGGGAGAATAGCGCCAAAACCTGTACAAATCAGCTGACAAGATACGTCACCACAACATCACGTGACAAACACTCTGAAGAAGACAGCTGACAGCTGCCGAAACCGTCAGGTAAATAACTAAATACCAATCTGGTCTTTGGAAAAGAACCTTTGCTTTTGGCTTTAACTGAAATTGTCATTGAAACTATGACAGCCTAAAACCAAGACACTGTGAATTGAGTACAGCCAAAATTCAATGAATGTTTGAGTCTCAATAATGTCATACATCAGTCACTGGTTATTTATTTTCTGTGCCCAAATCACTATGGAGTTGACTGTGTTTCAAAGACAGTGATTAGATTACTTTGTGCACTTCAGGATGGCACCAATGTCATTTATGGCCCACAGGACGCCCTGGTCATAGCTGATGTGTCTCATGTTGCTAGTCAGTGGTATTAGACTCCAACCAGTTCCCATTGGATAAGCAGAGGAGATTCCAGTTCTGTTGGGAGAAAACATGAATTTGTATCAATTCTGTTCATCATTCAATAAAACTGCATACAATGCAGTAAAAATTTCCTTATCAAAGTTGTTCTGACTGTATGGGTTTCACTGTTTTTAAAAGTCTTTCAAGTTGCAAATATCAAGGCTCCATATCCATGACAATGACAATGTCATGGATATGGAGTAATAATGGCCCACTTTAATTTTGTTTACATCACAGTAACCCAAAACAACTTGGCTTCTGCGGTTTCTGTCTAAACAGACTTTGTTTTAAAACTGTTGCAGTGTAGAAATTCAACTTTTCTGAAAGGAAAAATGCTAAAACTTGAAATGTAGTCATGTAAACAGGCCAAAGTTCACACCTCTCAAAGAGCTGGCCCTCTTTGTTTATCATAAAGACAGATCCATCTGTCCCAGCTTCAACAATCGATGCTGCTCCGTTTATGACCGTCCAGTCGGTCGTCTCACAAGAATCGGGCTTAATTTTCTGCAGCAGACGTTTAAAAAAAAAAAATACAATTTAAAGCAGTATATTAGTAATAATGAAGGAATTCACTGCTTAACCAGAAATGAACAAAGGATTTACCATAAAGAAGATTTTGTGGGATGGCATCACTGTCCAGCATCCATGTGAGTTGCAACTGATATAAAGCCGTGTTATCTCAATACTGTCCCAGCTCACAGAGCCAACTTGGTTGAAGGCTGAAGCAAAGCTACTCTTCAGACAGTGAGTGGAAGCAGAGCTGTTGACTCCAACCACCTGCCCTTCACCTCCTGCATCCAGCTGAATCAAGCTCTGGCCTGTGGACACACAGAGGGACATCATCTCTGCAAACTGTTCCCATTGTGCTGTGAGTGGAAGGGAAAGGGTTAAAAGACTGTCACATATTTACCACTCATTAGAATGAAATCGCCAGCTACATATTTGTAGACTTTTTCTGAACTGTCGACTCCCCAGATTCCTGCAGGTCCCACTGAGATGTGTTTGAGGGGGACTGAACTCAGTTTGGTCCATGTCGATTCAATCAGAAAAAACACTTCAGAGTTGTCGTTTGTCATCACAACTTGTCCCTGTCCAGCATCGATCTGTGTCGCACCAGAGTGCTGTGGACCCAGGTCACAGGTCCAGCCTGTGGAGACAAAACCAACAGATTTGTGTAGGGGTGTGTATTCTCTTTGAAAGAAAAACTACTTAAGCCTCTATAGTCTAAAACAAATTAAAATGTACACCTACCATGTCTGGTGAAATGCCGCCACCCGAAAAAATAAAGCCACACAAACACAAAGATTGTTATGAGCAAATATGAATCAATGAGTTCTCTTCAATAAATGAACATTGTGAATCACCAGGATTATAAACTAGGGATGAGCGAGTACACCACTATCTGTATCTGTATCTGTTTACCCATCCAAATTATCTGTATCCGTATCTGTACTCGGAGGGGGCGTGACCTAAAACGGAAGTGGGCGTGGTTTAACCGGAAATTGGGTGGGGCAGAAATTGGCGCACTATTTTAAGTCTGAAATTGATATGGATTGTTCAGAAGTTGCTATATTTGTTCTTTATTTGAAAACTATTTACAGAATCGTTTCACTGATACAATGTGCAAGGTTTTTTTTATTTTAGTCACAACATGAATATTTTTAAAGTTATATAAATGATTATTCATTCACACAACAGCCTCAGAATAAAGATTTGATTTTTTTTTTTTGTCACAATAGTAAAAGAACTATTTACAGAACAAGTATTTTTATTGAGGCAGAACATGAATATTTTTAAGTGTATGAATTATTTTACATAACAGCTTCTCTATAAATGTTGTCCTGGGTTGGGATAACCTGACACGCCAGATGGACAGTTTCATATGTCCGCCACGGAAATATTTCACAAGTCCATCTGGGTAGCCGCTCTTCTGATTTGATTTCAGAGGCGGGACCTTCAAAACAATCCGTAGTTGACGATTGGACGACCGTTCTGATTGACACGCGACACACTCACCACAGACCAATCCACATCAAGCCACGGTGTGACGGAGCTTATGTGCTCTGCTGCTGAGAAGCAGTAGACATCGTTTCCTGACAAAAAGACTTTAAGTGATGTTCTTTGCTCCTCTTTCAAAGAAGAAATTGAGTCGCTTTCCTATAAAACTGCAGATGTTGCCGTGTTCACGGAGATCGCTTCGCATGCCGCCATTGTTTTCAAACTTTCATGCGCTTCCCTCTGTCGTCACGTCTTCTCGTCACTTCCGCTCCTCCCGTAGCTCCCGCCTCTTTCTCCTGATTGGGCCGGCAACATTTTAACCCGGTGAAATCACTGGTCTATGGAGCGCTACAAGATGGGATCTGCAGGATTTAGGAACTGAATCAGGCAGGCCCATCTGCTATGCAAGGTTAGGGTTGGGACTGCCTCCCCCCCAGATCCCCACCGGAATCTCCCCGGTGTCCCGGAAAATCTCTGATCCACCCTGCTGAGCTTCCTGGTCCTGTCCGTGGCTGCAGCGCCGATCGTAGTGAACCTCGGCCCAGTTATCATCTCTCTCTCACAGATCACAGCCTCCCGGTGGAGCACAAGCCCAAATTAATATGAAAAATAAGAGAAAAAAAGGAAAAACAAAACTGCGAGGGAAAACGAAACTTAACCCCCCCCCCCAAAAAAAAGAAAAAAAACCAAGCGTGCACAGTCTTACGACATTTCGACTTTAAAAGGTTTTCCTCTGGCACAATGCACACTACAACGAAATAAAAAACCTAATTTTTAATTTACCAGCACTGATTGGCTTGTCTGACAAGGATCCTGTCGTCTCAGTCGAGCATGGAGCAGAATGAAAGACCAGTGAGGATCTCCCATCAGCACGAGTACGAATAATGACTGACAATGCTCAGGTTATACTCAGATTCGAAAAAAATGCATTATCCGTAATGAGTACTCGTTTAAAACGTGCATTCGGCTCACCTCTATTATAAACCCTACAGTTGACTTTTTCTTTGCAGCCATGATTTCTGACTGCATTAACAGTTAGACAAAAAAAAAAAAAAACAGATCAGAGAATGTTGACAGTGTCGTGTTGCCAGTGAAAACATTACTTAGTGCACTTCATGATGAGTCCTCCATTCATCACAAGCCAGAGGTTCCCAAGGTCATAGCTTGCGTGCTTGATGTTCTTTGACATTGGGAGTTGAAGCCAACCAGTACCATGTGGAACATTAGCAGAGATGCCAGTTCTGTAAAAAGAAAACATAGATACTTTCACTTTTCAGGAAACTTAATTTTATTAATCAGAAGTCCCCAAAACTAACTTGTTTCTGCTGGGTGACATGAAGGAGAATCAGTGACTTCTGATATCTGAGGAACTAGCTGAGAAAAAGTTGCCCATATATTTGTGAAGCTTCAAGCTGATTTAAAATGATTCTGATTCATTTGAAAAAAAAAAAAAAAAAAAGGCATTCCTTCGCTGGCTCTTGGAGGAGGCGGACGCTTTTCCTATCGCTCCTGCTTGTTTCTCTCCCTCCCTATTGTCTCTGCTGCTGCACTCTGTCTCGTCTGTTTGACTGGAGCAACAACCTGCCTTGATTTTCTTCGAAGAATCAAACATCAACGATGGAATTGATCAGCTGGTCTCTCAACGCAATTGATACGATTTTCTCACAAAGAAGTGCAGGAGCAGGGGAGCCTGTCTGCCCTGACGGGGCTCGGCATGCTGGGTATTTGATGGAGTCCCGCGGAAGCTGGAGAGCCATCATCTGTCTGGCAAATCTGAGCGTCGAGGATGCAGAAGATGTCTACATTTTCGGATTTATGATGATCGGTCTGCTGCTGATTGGCCTGGGCTGTGGTCTGATCCTCTGGAAGATTAGGAAGGCCACCACCACAAAACACGTCCAAGGGTGGACGGTCTTTTCAAATCAACGGGCAAAAGCTGAGGCTGACCGAGTTTGCGAACTCTTTCGAAGGATGGACAAATTTGCTGGAACTATGGACGATTTGAGGCGCAAGATGGATTCTAACACGGGAAGGTACAACTCAGCTTCTGTCTGAAACAGTTGAGAACCAGCGATAACGGGAAGGTCACAACGACTCCTTCTGACCAAAACAAGATACCAAGAAACCTTCGGACTGAATCTGGCGCCCCTTGGAATTCAAACAATCTCCCAGAAGAAGATAAAGACACGAGGTCGCTCTCTATCTCCCACCACTGTCTGACTCTGACCCGACAACACACCCTCCCCTTTCTGGACTGCTTCTTTGGAGGACATCCCCATGGCAACGGAGGTCACCAGCTGGAGCGCAGAGAGGACAGGCCAACCACACACATAAACATGGACTGATGAACTGATAGGGCACACACTCGCACACATGACCGCCCCCCCCCCCCCCCCCCCCCCCCAACTCTCAAAGTCTCCTCCCCTCTCTTCTGCTGATGACTAATGGTGATGGCGTGTAGCGCCGATTGAGGGCAGCAACCACTGATCCGTTAGTCTGATAGCAACTTGTCTCGTGTTTTTCTGCTATGTATGTGTGCAGGTTGGCTTTTTTTGGTCTCTCACTTCTAATCATGACTCCCTTCGGAACCGTGATCTGAATTGATGTATCTTTTTTTTTTGGTCTCATTTCTTTTGTTGCAATACATGACGGTGGAGCATGGAGAGTTTCTCACTTCTCCCTGCTCCATATCCTTTCACTGTATGGAAGACCTGTTTATCAGACATTTTAAAGTGTTAACAAAAAACTTTGGTTATGTTTTTGGGATCTGTTTACATGAATATGGTACTCGGACCCATTAAAACACATTGTGAAAACAGTCCCAAAGTAGAGCTTTTTGAAAAGTCCGCTGTACCATATCTGCAGAAACAGGGGAAAATGCAACTTTTTGACCTGCCACGACTGCACATGCACACCACAGCTGTAAATACTTCTTCTCCACGTGCTCTGTAGATGGACAATCACAACAGCCTCCAGAGTGTCAGGACTCCCAGTCTATATTCTCCTGGACTTGGGAGTTTTGTAGTTGACAGTTATTGTAATAACAATCTATTTTGTTGGTCAGTCAGTAGGACTGTCCATGTTTTCCGATTGTTGACATTTATGACATTGTTATCTGCACGCTTTCATAAGAAAAAAATACCCACAGCACCAATTCCAGCCCAACATGAGGAAGAACATTTCAGCGTTTCAGCAGTTGTTGCTGTGTAAACAGACACGATTTTCAAACATTGCAGTAAAATAAATAAATAAAATAAAATAAAATAAAATAAAATAAAATAAAATAAGATAAAATAAAATAAAATAAAATAAAATAAAATAAAAATAACTTGTCTGAAACAAGAATAAAAAAAGAATGTGTTTTCACTTGAAATGATGTGTAAAAGCGGAATAACAGGATTGACTCCCCACCTCTGAAAGAGAGTTCCATGTACAGTCACCACAAAGACAGTTCCATCAGTCCCAGCTTCAACCATAATTGCACCTCCTTCCACATGTGTCCATCCTCTAATTTGACAGGAATCAGTTTTCTGTCATTCATAAAAAAAACACATGTATTGTCTTATTCTACAAACAAAAAAGGACTAAAAATTCAACTGAATCCCAAGGAATATGAGAATTTACCGTGAAGTAGATCTGCTGTCCAGAGTTCACCCCCCAGCATCCATATGAGCTACAACTGATATACATCAATGCTCCAGGGAAGGTGGTCCAGCTCAGGGAGACGCCTTGCTTAGAACCTGAAGCAACGGCACTGCTCAGACAATGAATAGTGGAAGATGAGGTGACTCCAGCAATCTTGTCTTGACCTCCAGCATCCACCTGGTGCAGACTCTGACCTGAAAACAAATGGAATTACACATTATCTCCTCTGCAAACAGTTTCAAAAGTGATCTGAGTGGTAATGGAATGTTAGTGTAATGTGAGTTACCATTGGAAAGAACAAAATCACCGCCACCATATTTGTAGACGTTGTTGGAACTGTCAACTCCCCAGATTCCTGCAGGTCCCACTGAGATGTGTTTGATGGGGACTGAAGCCAGCCGGGTCCATGTCGATTCTCTTAGAAAAAATGCTTCAGACTTGTCGTTTGTCATCACAACTTGCCCCTGTCCAGCATCAATCTGTTTCGCACCAGAGTGCTCTGGACCCGGGTCGCAAGTCCAGTCTGTGGAGACAGAACCAGCAGTTTTGTGTAAGGGTCTGTCTTCCCTTTCATTGAAATGCTAATTTAAGGCTCTGTTGGCTTCAACAAATATTTTATAATGTACACCTACCATGTCTGATGAAATCGCGCCACAGGTATGAAAAAAATAAAAATAACAAAACCACACAAACACAAAAATCCTGATGAGCAATTTGGAACCAATGAGTTATCTCAAAAAAAAGAAACATTATGATTTTTTTTCTTTTAGTCTTGTTTGTTCTTCAACCATGACTTCTGATTGCATTAACAGTTAGACCAGAGACTATTGGTGGTGTGTCATTGCCAGTGAACACATTACTGAGAGCACTTCGCGATGATCCCTCCGTTTATCACAAGCCAGAGGTTCCCCAGGTCATAGCTTGCATGCTTGATGTTGTTCGACAGTGGGATTTGAAACCAACCAGTTCCATGTGGAACATCAGCAGAGATGCCAGTTCTGTAAAAACAAAACATGGATACATTTACTTGTGCTCAGCATAACATTTTTAATCTGGGACTTCCCTATGACTCAACAAAAGTCCCAAAGATTCACTTTTATCAAGTGACATTAAAGCGATAGTTCGGGATTTTTGACATGAATCTGTATGGCATCTCCGTCAGCAGTGTTGTTCATTCACACAGACTGACCCCCGACAGCGTCCAGTGAATGGAGATCCTGTCCGGTTTCAGTCCAAAGGAAGGTAGTCCAGCAAGTTTGCTGGGACCATGAAAACAAAGAGTTTTTCTTCTCAAACCAATATGTGTTCGAAAGAGTGATTTATTTGCATCACAAAACTGTTCTGCATGAAAAAATCAGACCTCATAAATGCATGACACTATTTTCTCTCCCTTCATATCACTCCGCGTTGCCTCCAGCTGGCAGCCGCACTGGTTTCACTTTGTTTACCGCTCGTAAACTTAGCTCCAGCTGGAATTTCTAATATCTGAAGGATTAGCTGAGCAAAACTTGCCCATATATTTTTGAAGCCTCAAGCTGATTTAAAATGCTGCGTCCAATACAGTTAGGACAGCCAACAGCAGGAGGTATCCTGTTGCTCTCATTCTTTCCTGTACATATCTCAGTTTATGAAGAGTGAGGCAATACATCTGATTCCTGGTACTGCTAAAATGTGCAATTTTTGTTGTTTCTCTTGTTGATCTCATTTTTTTTTCTGCAATGCAGAATTGTGGAGTACAGTGGGTTTCTCAAGTCTCCCTGCTCCAAAGCCATTCACTGTATGAAAGGCCCATTTACCAAACAATATATAGAAGTTTAAATGGGAAATGAAAGTTACAAATGTAACAATGGTTTTATGAATCCCAGAAAGTGGTGCTGAAAGCATTGAATGTTTCCTTCACGCATGAGCAGTTTGAATATGTATACTAACAACATCACTGGCGACCCCTGGGTGACCCAAGGAAGGTAATATGTTCCGGTGTCAACCCTAACCCTAACCTTCAGAGCCCCTTAGAGAAAACTGACTAAAGGTCAGGGCTCTCAGCTGTGCCATTTGCAACTCCATCCTACCAGGCTGATATTGTTGCCACATACACCTTCAAGATATATGGAAGACGACTGCCCTCCAGAGGAGCCTTTTGTGGCCATACAAACACAAGCCTTCCCCTCAAGTGTGGCCAAAAAGCATTTAAGGGCCAGGTGTACTGCCGCAGCGCACTCATGCGATCTACACCACACCAAACAGACCACTGTCCTTGAACTGCCCTGAGACACCAGATGGCACCCCACCTGGAAAGACTAGCATCCGTGGTGACAGTCTGTTGGCAGGCCAAAGACCACACCCAGAGTGGTGCCACTGGGCATCCAAGCAAGATCCATCCAACCAGGCAGCCTTCCATTCAAGCAGCCTCTGCAAAGGCACTACATCCGGCCTTTGCAGAAGTTGCTGGGGACTACAGCCCTCAAGTCACTTAGCTGAAGCTACATCCAAGAGAGGAACAGCTGAACGGTGGTTCCTTCTGAGAAGGATGGCATCCACCGGTGGGGGTGGGGGGGCACCCCACCTTTGCCAGACACTGCTGAACTGGCACGACCAGTGCCACTCAGTGCGTCACAGACAAGGTCGGCGTACGCCACCTACCAGTAAAGGCAGAAACACCAGGCTACTACCCTAGCTGAAACTTCCCCCCACCAGGAGCGGGGGTGTGAATGCCATCTTCATCGGTGAAAGCCAAGCTGACAGCACCAGCATTGCTCTGTATGTTCAAGACAAGGTCATTGCAATAACTGAAGGAAGAGCACAGACGACCTATAACAGCAGATGCAGAACCACAGGGCCTGTCTAGCTTAGCCTATGCTCAGAAGAGGGAACGGTCAAGCGTCAGCTGCCCTCTGTCAAGAGATACCTTGTGCTGAGAACGGGGTTGCGGCCATCACCTTCACTGGTCTTGGGCTCCACGCTGACCATAGCAACATCTCTCAGTAGATCAACAGGCAAGGTCAGTTCAATAAGCTGATGGAAGGGGGCACAGACACCATCTACACAACAGACACATGGCAGCAGGACCAGCAAGGTTATGCTGTGGCTCCGTCCAGGGTGGGGAACGACGGAATGGCAGTTCCCTCCTGCCCTCTTGCTGGAGGCACCACGTGCCAGGAGCAGTTGGGCGCAACAACCTCCATCACCAGACACAGGCCGAGTTGGCACTAGCAGTGTCACTCGATAGACAGGATTGGTGCCAAGATGCCAGGGGAAGGGCAGAAAGTAGCCTTCACAGACCACAGACCACAGACCACAGACCACAAAGGCCACAGACCAGCAGTGGCCATACTGTTAATTGTGGCTGGTACCAATAAGCCAGAGGAACAGTGTACCATGGCCTTCCCTGGTCACAGGCCCCCAAGCTGACACTGACAGTGTCACTCACCAGACAGGCTTGGTGCCAATAGTCGGAGGGTGGGGGCCCTTCACCAACCACAACTAAAACTAACACCAACCTTATGGTCAACAGTAATGTTTGGCTCCCACAAGCCAGGGGAAGAACACAACAGGGTCGACACTGGCAGCGGTTACAACCCAGTATTATTTGGGTCCTTAACAGACAGGACTGGCACCAACAAGTGTTTGTGTGTGTGTGTGTGTGTGTGTGTGTGTGTGTGCGTGTGTGCGTGTGTGCGTGTGTGCGTGCGTGCGTGTGTGTGTGTGTGTGTGTGTGTGTGTGTGTGTGTGTGTGTGTGTGTATCTCTGCACCAGCTATGGCCACAAGATAATACTAGTTGTGTCACTAACAGACAGGATTGACATCAACAAGCAGGAAGAAGGGGACATCAGCACAGCCTTCATCAGCCACGGCTAAGCTAACACCAACCGTGCGGCTAACAGCAGCCCTCAGCCCCAATAAGCTGGGAGAGAATGCATGAACACCACCTCCACTGGCAGTGGCCAAGCTAACACTCACAGTGTGGTTAACATATAGCTGGGCCTGATAAGCCGAGGAAAAAAGCAGAATGTGGCCTACAAGTTTAGCTAAGCTAACATTAGCTGTGTTGCTAAAAAACCAGGATCGTTCTGATAAGCCAAGCAAGGTGCACGAGAACTGTGCCTCCACCACAGTGGCCAAGCTAGCACTGACCACGTCGCTACCAGCCATGGCTGGCTAGTCAACATGTCGGGGGGAGGGAGCGTGCGGATGCAACGTCCTGACAGGGGTAGATCCGGCTCAGTATCAGAAAGCCGAGCAGCCTGGCTAGTGCTGGGCTACCATCTATCAGTACCGGCTATTCGTACAAACAGGAGCAATGCCACCGTGCTGCACACTAGTAAGCTCCGGTGCCCAAGTGATTTTCGGGGGAGTGGATTGAGGTTGCTGAACCATTGACACTAAATCAAGAGAAGAGATTCAACAACCTTAGCATCAAGAGGTTAAAGCTCGTGTCCGTTCTTTTCCGTTCGTTTCCAATGTATGTATCATTTTTTTAACAGACCTTAAATGTGTTAGTCTGGTTTGATACTATAATGTAATATTAGCATAAAGCAATATAAAATGTATTTATGAGCTTCGCCATGTTATCCGAAAAAGCGCCGGTCAGCTTGAGCCAATAGATTTCGAGCTTCTCCTTTGTCATGCTGTCAATCAACGTGTGCGCACAGCCAGAGAGCATGCACACTCACCCAGGCAGAGGTGAGCAGCCTAGCTATCTTACCTAGCTTACCTCGGGTATATCCATTGAATGCTAAACATCCGCCATAAACAGCTAAACATGTAGGATGCTTGTGGACTCGGAGGCACTCATTTTCAGCCCGCGGATAATGCACATTCACAATTAAAGGGGCGTGGCTTGGTCGTTCGCGAAAGCAGAGGGAGGGCAGAACCTCGAGATGTTGGATTAAAAAAACTCTCTTTCTTTCAAAACTCCGGACACGAGCTTTAAGAATCACTGATTAACATTCTGAATGACATAAAATCAAACCAACCAGTGCCGCTTAATGGCTGCTGCTTGGGTCTGGTTTATAAGCACACTGTAAGTTAACACTGAGAATATGGGCTGAAATTGAAGAATGATGAAGCCCCCACCTAAGAAGCTGCTGCTGTCCGGGGCCCATTCAAGACGCGTATAGTTCGCACCACAAAACATTTGCGAGCAGTTGCATGGCAGACCACCTCGTGAATTAGTATGAGTGAAGACGCATGAAGACGTATTGGTGCCTGCTCACACTTGTCTTCAGTACTTGATACTTCTCCCGAGACGCAAGTGAATGGCAAGTATGAGCAGGGCCTCTGTCACTGCAGAAATGGGGGAAAACACAACTTTTTCAAAACACCGCCACTGTGCATGCGCACCACAACTGTAGTGAATAGTTATTCTGCACATGCTCAGCAGATTGACAGTCTGAATATTTGCCTCCAGAGACTCATGATTTCCAGTCCGTATTTTTAGTAATTTTATAGTTAGTAGTTTTAGAGTTGCCAGTCACTGTAACAACAATCAAATTTGGTTGTTTGTCCATAGGAATATCCTTGTTTTTCCACTGGTAATATTTGCAACATATTCTTCTGCAGTTTTTGGATTTCATTCAACAAACAACCCACAGACACTGCTTTCATCATTTCTGCAGTTGCCATGTAAAGAAAGACCGTTTTTCAAACCATTGATGTCAAAACACAAAACTTATCTGAAAGGAGACTGCAAAAACAATGTGTTTTCACTTGAAATGATGTGTAAAAGCAGAATAACAAGATTAATACCCCACCTCTGATAGAGATTTCCATGTACATTCACCACAAAGACAGTTCCATCAGTCCCAACTTCAACCATAATTGCAGCTCCTTCCACACGTGTCCATCCTCTAATTTGACAGGAATCAGTTTTCTGTCGTTCAAAAAAAAAAAAAAAACATGTATTGTCACATTTCACAAACATCGAAATGGGTAAAAACTCAGCTGAGAACCAAGCAATGTGAGAATTTACAGTGAAGTAGATCTGCTGTCCAGAGTTCACCCCCCAGCATCCATACGAGCTACAACTGATATACATCAATGCTCCAGGGAAGGTGGTCCATGTCAGAGAGTCGCCTTCCTTGAGAGGTGAAGCACCAGCACTCAGACAATGAATGGTAGAAGACGAGGTGACTCCAGCAATCTTGTCTTGACCTCCAGCATCCACCTGGTTCAAATTCTGACCTGAAAACACATGGAAGTACACATTATCTCCTCTGCAAACGAGTGACCTGAGTGGGGATCCAACGTTATTTGGTGCTGTATGAGTTACCGTGAGTAAGAAGGAAATCACTGTCGCCAAATCTGTAGACTTTATCTGAACTGTCAACTCCCCAGATTCCTGCAGGTCCCACTGAGATGTGTCTGATAGGGAGCGAACCCAGCCGGGTCCACGTTGATCCACTCAGAACAAACGCTTCAGATTTGTCATTTCTCATCACAACTTGTCCCTGTCCAGCATCAATCTGTGTTGCCCCAGAGTGCTGTGGACCCAGGTCGCAGGTCCAGCCTGTGGAGAGAAAAACAACTCAGGAAAAGCCCATTTCAGCTTCACTGGCTTTCACACAGTATTTTGTTTCACTGAAACAGGACCTACCATGACACCTGGACAGGCAGTTGATCACCAGAAACAAGACTGCCGCAGATTTCATCTCACCTGTGAGTCCAAACACTGCAATGAACCTTTGTATCTTTGTGTCTTATCACAGACATATACATATTCAAAGAGTGGGCGTATGTTTGAGAGCCATGTGACATTTTTGTTTTTCCAAGTGGCTCAATGATTTTGACTTTAACCTCACTTTCTTGAAATACCAAGCCATGACGGTGTGATGATCAAACATAGCAAATGAATGGAGTCAAGTTTAATATAATAAGTACACCTATCAAAAGAGTAATCTGAGGTTATACAGGAACTTTGGGACTTCTGAACCAGCTATAACTTTGCATCCTATATTTAAAATTTAGATACGGACTGTTTTTCCACCTTCATTTTGATGACAGTCTCTTTGGAAATGTTGGAAAAACCAAACAAAAAATCAATGAAGCAAAGTTTGTGCAATGTCAATAAACCAGTTTTTAGGGCAAACACACATTTGGCACAGTCTTTTAGAGTCAAAGTGAGGTACACAGTAACTTTAAATGTCCAGATGGGACAGCACAGGTCAATGTGTGAAAACATAGTGTGTAGCACTCCACGGGGATCTGTGCTGGGACCAAAATTGTTTCTATTGTACATTAATGATCTGTATTCTGTTTCTGAAAAACTAAAACTTGTTCTATTTGCTCATGATACAACAATATTGTGCTCAGGGGAGAACCTGAAAACATTGATGGAAGAGATCACAATTGAAATGGGTAAGCTGAAAAAGTGTCCTTAAATATATTAAAGACAAAAATTATGTTCTTTGGAAATCGTTACATAAATCCACAAATCCAAATTCAAATTGACGATGTTTCTATTGAGAGAGTCTATGAGTACACATTTCTTGGTGTAACCCTTGACCATAAAATCTGTTAGAAACAACACATCTCAAAAATCAAGACTAAAGTGGCAAAAATCGTGGCCTTGATGAATAAATCCAAGTATATCCTTGACAAGAAATCCCTGTTCACCATATATTGTGCTCTCATCCTACCCCACTTAACATATTGTGCTGAAGTTTGGGGAAATACATATAAAAGCAACACAGACGTTTGGTATAAAATGCAAAAAAGAGCAATTAGGATCCTTCATTTAGCTGGTTATCGTGATCACACAAATGCCTTGTTTCTCCAGTCAAAAATCTTAAAATTCAGGGACCAAATAGAGTTTAAGACTAACTTATTTATCTTTAAAGCTAAAGTAAATATTTTGCCAGAACATATCCAGAAAATGTTCTGTACAAGAGAAGGGACTTAAAAAAACCTTACTTTAGAACAACTCAAAAAAGCATGTGCATAACCAGGTGTGGTGTGGACCTTTGGAATAATTTAGAAGATGATATTAAAACCTGTAAGGATCTGGGGCAATTTAAAAAGACATATAAACATTATTTTATGCGGAAATATGCAGAACAATTAAATGGCTAACACCTGAGAAAGACTCATGTAATGAGTACACTACCATGCAAATTGTTTGCATTTTTTGTCGCTATCCTTAAATTGAATGAGCACGCTATTTGTGCAAATTGTTTTTGTTTTCTTCTACTTTGGATTGTTGATTGTGCAGGACTGTTATAAGTTCTGCATTTCTGTTTGTTGATGTGACTCTGATTTGTTTTTGTTTTATCATGTTACTCAAATAAAATTATTTAAAAAAAAAATAAATAAAATAAACGAGCTAAAGGAAACATAACACATTGAATGTAAACTGTCACCTCGAAAGTTCACAGAATCAGAAGTAAAGATTTTCAACTACTAATCATAAAGCTGACATGTGAAGTTGTTTCAACAAGCAAATGGAAATAATTTTCAATCAACAAGTAAAACAATTTTTTTGTAGTGTACTTTCAAATAGTTTGTGGCTACTCAAAGAATTTTACATCTTTCAAATCCCTTGTTGTGGGTAGATGTTACAAACCAGACAAAAAGCCGTGTCAGACCTTTTATTATTCTGATTTAAACATTGACTGCCACTAGCAGCAGCAGTAGGAAATGCTGAAGGAAGTCGGTCATAGGGTAACTAGTTAATTTTTAACACAGTATTGACCGCTTTATCAGAGGTTTAACAATGGAACGCACACACACACACACCCACATCATAAAGTGCTTAGTCAAAGGTCACGTACACACAATGTAATGTGTGTCAGAAAAACATCTCTTAAAAATGGATCATAAAACAAATTAAACCAGCAGATGAAAACTCACAAGCGACAGTAACAGTGTCAGATGTCAGAAAACAATAGATTGACTCCACACTAATGAGGCTGATGTCTCTAATAGAGTCACATGGTGTTCGTCAAGGAGCCAGTCTTTAAAAGAAATGTAGTCTGTATTTGAACATTTTAAGTTAAAAGATAATTCTTCCAAGGCCCACTTTCACAGAATCTGAGTCAAACATCAAAAAGCTTCTCCCTTGTTGTGTATAAAGATCTGACCCCACCTCCAGTTTGTTCCTCTACTTTGTTTTCAATGCCACCGGCGCTGAGAATCCCATTTCACATGATATATAATGCTTTGTTGGGGTTTACGTTGGGTAACTCATATTAAATTACTGAAATATCGATTACTGAGAGCAATTGTTTACTTTAAGTAATTTATTAGCTCGTTAATTTGAGTAACTTGTCATTTACCAGTTAATAATTACTGGTCATTAACAGTGAATCACTGATAACAATCAATTACGGCGTAAGAAACTGTTTAAAGTGAAGCACCAAGTAATTTATCCCAAATTTAATTATTATTAATCCGAATAAACTGTTATTCATTCATCAACAGGGGTGCACATAATATTTTTAATCTTGTTCTCAGGGGAGAACCTTGGGTTGTTGCTTGGTCCTCACATTTTTAAATACATTTTTTTCCCGCGCCTACCTACAGGAAGAACAAAATAGAGGGATGCGGGGACAATGTTGCATAGCCTGCTTCAATTTCAACTGAAAATGAAGAGAAGCAGTGTAAGAGAATGTCTGAAACCTTGTAACTTTCACAAAATATAATGGTGTTTAAAGTTCTGAAAAATAAAAGTGCTCGTACAGTATCTGCTTTTTATTACTTAAACCAGCGGTTTTCAAAGTGTGAGGTGCGTCTCCCCTGGGGGGTGCCAGAGGGCTTCAGGGGAGACGCAGTGAGCTTTTTGGCTTTTTGTCCCTGTGCGGCTGCCGTACCCCCAGCGTGGGAGTTTAGACTAAACAGAGCAGTCTGAAGTATTATGCGCGTCATTTTACTCACAACAGCAGAACATTACACCTGAAAAGAAAGCTCTGAGTGAGCACCGTCCCCCCCGCGGTCTGACAGTACAGATGAACACTGGCCTATCCAACACACAGATGCGCACCTTGCTATCCCCAAATCTTGGTACGCAAATGAGCGTTACAATGTTTCATCAGGTACGCATTTTTCAATTTGGTAGCGCTTGCGCACGGCTTATGTGCACCCCTGTTCCTTAATAATGTCAAATAATCAGCAATTTGGGAATGAGTAGATCCCAGGGTGATTTAACCATTAAATCACTGATTAACAAGGTGGTATTAGTTAATTAACAATGCCACAAATGAACAATTACTGGGAATGGGTAAATTACAGAAAATAAGCTGAGACAAGTTGTGAATTATGTATTAAATTAACCTGTGGTTTGTTTAATTAATAATTCTGGGGCACCAACTCGAATTTACTCGATATTCCTTTATTTTCATCAGATATTTCGTTCATTGATCAGTTGTTGTGTTCATGCGGTATACTTGCAGTTGCCAGTAGGGGTCAGAGTGAAACAATTTTACTGCTGACTGCCAGTCAATGGGCAGAAGAGCAAAGTTTGCAGTGGTGAGATAAAGCTTTTTTTTTTTTTTTTGGTGTTCTCCTGGAGTACTTCGCAATCTATATATTTTCCCTGTCCTGCCAGTGGTAAATAGAAATGAACTATTTTTCACACCACGTTGTTGGTGTAACAGTTGCACCATGAATCTTCTGGGTATCTGTGAACTCTGTGCAGTATCACACCCAATACTTGATACTGTGTCAGTATCGATGCATACCTCACTGCAGGACTGTCACCGCCAATCACTGATTTAAAATGTCAGGCAGGTTTCGTGTCCAAGCAATTTGTCTGTCTTTATGTCTAAATGAACTATGACACTGGAAAAGGATTCAGGAAACATATTGTGTTTCTATTCACTGCACCTGTTGGGTATTTCATGAGCAACAAGAGAGCGAACCAACTTTATTAATGCTGCCTGAGTTTAAAGAAACACAATCAAAAAATGAAAAAGTAATTCTCATCCCAAAGAACCTCCTGCTGATTCAAAATTTGAATCATGAGAACTTTGACCCATAATTACTGTTCACTCCAAGTCAAGACTTTTTTTCTCCACATGTATAAAGGAAATATTACATACTTTTCACATCTTGACCCTCATTCAATGATTCACATGTTCATCTACACATAAACTCATTGTCAAGGGGTGATATGGCAGAATATTCTAATATTATTTTCGAATTGTGGGACTTTTTTAGCACATTTCCTGTCAGTAAATCACAAACATGTGAGAGATTTATGCTGAGATGGTTGGTTGTTGTCACAGTGGAGCATGTAAGAGATAAAATGAAACGGCTGAAAGATGATCAAGAAGAATCCTGAATAATCATTTATGAATAAGAGACAGTTAGAGGACTGAAAATTCACATTGCAACTAAAATAGCCTAAAACCTAAAACCTAAAAGACATCACCCAGTGAACAGCAACAATGCAAGGAATGTTTGAGTCTCAAGAATGTCATGCATCAGTTGCTGGTTGTTTATTATCTGTGCCAGAAGCACTATGAAGCTGATCGTGTTTCAAAGACAGTGATCACATTTCTTTGTGCATGTCAGGATGGCACCAATGTCATTTATGGCCCACAGGACGCCCTGGTCGTAGCTGATGTGTCTCATGTTACTGGTCATTGGTATTAGAGTCCAACCAGTTCCCACTGGATAAGAAGAGGAGATTCCAGTTCTGTTGGGAGAAGACATCGATTATGAATACATGAATGTGTATCAATTCTGTTCACCATGCAACAAAAGTCTTAAAATTAGTAAAATTGTCTTCATCAAAGTTCTCACTGTATGAGTTTCATTCTCTGAAGAATTGAACATTATGTTCTTAAAATAAAGGCTCTCTATGCATGGCAATGTCATCAAGTGATAATGGCAAACCTGTGTTTTGTTTACATGACAATGGTGCTCAGTCACTAACAACAAGTTTGTTTCTGCTGTTTATGTGTAAACACACATCATTTTAAAACTGTTGCCATGTAGAAATGAGACTTTTCCAAAAAGAAAAACGCAAAAACCAAGTTTTTTCATTTGAAATGTAGTCATGTAAATGACACGAAGATCCCACCTCTCATAGAGCTGACCCTCTTCGTTTATCATGAAGACGGATCCATCTGTCCCAGCTTCAACAATCGATGCTGCTCCGTTCACAGCCTTCCAGTTGGTCGTCTCACAGGAATCAGGCTCAATTTTCTTTAGCAGATGTTTAAAAAAACAATACAATTTAAAATGGTATATAAGTAACTAGAATTTGGCACTCAGAGAGCGCAGACCTCCGCCACAGCTCAAATCAGTCACCAACAACAATAAGAACACCATATATAATAAAACAACATTGGGATCGGGGTGTGATCGGAGCGGAGTGCTGCGGCGTGCCTCTCTCTCTCACCCTCTCTCCCTGTGTGTGTGTGTGTTTATCTGAAAAGAAAAATCGAAAAGCAACATAATTTATTTTACTTTATTTTAATTTGAAAATTGACCGGATTCTCTCGTATTTTCTGTTCCCGACTTCCTGCCTGGTGCGATCTGCTCTGTCCAGCTTTACACCTGGCGGTGCACGGCGCGCGCGGCTCGCGGAGAAAATAGAGAGGAGCGGAGCGCCGCGGTCCAGGGCGCGAGCCGCTACGCTCGCGGGGATCCTCCTGTATGAGCCGTCAGATAGGTTAACAGGGGCGCCGATCTGAAACTTAGTGCGCGGCGCTTCCGCGCACGGCGCGTCCTGTGTGAACCAGGCCTTTGTCCCCCCCTGTCGGCGGGCCTGCCCAACTATGTGAAAGACTCCCTATCTGTCAATGATAAAGAATCCTTTAAAAAAATTCCTGGATCCAGACAGTGATCCGGATCATCACCATAATTTAATGGATTCTAAGTTAGCCTAAGACCCACCTTTCCACAAAGTTCCATTGCAATCCGTCCTTAACTTTTTCCATAATGTTGCTAACAAACCAACCAACCAACCAACAAACCAACAAACCAACAAACCGACGTGATTACATAACCTCCTTGGCGGAGGTAATAATGAAGGAATTCACTGCTTAACCAATAATGAACAAAGGATTTACCATAAAGAAGATTTTGTGGGATGGCATCACTGTCCAGCATCCATGGGCGTTGCAGCTGATATAAAGCAGGTTCGTCTCAATACTGTCCCAGCTCATAGAGGCAACTTGGTTGAAGGCTGAAGCAAAGCCACTCTTCAGACAGTGAGTGGAAGCAGAGCTGTTGACTCCGACCACCTGCCCTTCACCTCCTGCATCCAGCTGAATCAAGCTCTGGCCTGTGGACACACAGAGGGACATCATCTCTGCATGAAACTGTTCCCATTGTGCTGTGAGTGGAAGGGAAAGGGTTAAAAGACTGTCACATATTTACCACTCATTAGAATGAAATCGCCAGCTACATATTTGTAGACTTTTTCTGAACTGTCGACTCCCCAGATTCCTGCAGATCCCACTGAGACGTGTTTGAGGGGGACTGAACCCAGTCTGGCCCACGTCGATCCACTCAGAAAAAACACTTCAGACTTGTCGTTTGTCATCACAACTTGTCCCTGTCCAGCATCGATCTGTGTCGCACCAGAGTGCTGTGGACCCAGGTCACAGGTCCAGCCTGTGGAGACAAAACCAGCAGATTTGTGTAGGGGTGTGTATTCAATACTCAAGCCTCAATTGGCTTCAATTGATAACATTCTAAAATTTACACCTACCATGCCTGTTGATGCCACCACCGGAAAAAATAAACCCACAGAAACACAGAGATTGTTATGAGCAATTCTGAATCAATGAGTTCGCTAAAATAAAGAAACATTGTGATTTATTTTTTTATTTTTTTTTTTTATGAACCATTATTTCTGATTGCATCAACAGAGAATGTTGATGGTGTTGTGTTGCCAGTGAAAACATTACTGAGTGCACTTCATGATGACCCCGTCGTTGATCACAAGCCAGAGGTTCCCCAGGTCATAGCTCGCGTGCTTGATGTTGTTCGACAGTGGGATTTGAAACCAACTAGTTCCATGTGGAACATCAGCAGAGATGCCAATTCTGTAAAAACAAGACGTTTACATTTACTTTCTGCTGTGTGACTTGAAGAAGAATCAGGGACATCTGATATCTGGGGGACGAGTTGAGTAAAACTTGCCCATATATTTGTGAAGCCTCAAGCTGATTCAAAATGCTGTATTCAGTACAGATAGGTGATGTATAATGCATTCACATTGTAATCATTATGCTGTGACCACTCATTTACCCACCACATTATTCACATTCTAAATCATTATGCTGAGATGCCCTTGTTTATTTGCAATTTTATCCACATTCTAATGAATATGTACTGATTCAACTGTTCACTATATTTTCACCTCATATATATATATATGCATTCTGTGATTATTTCATGACTTTGAGGCCTTCAGTATAATAGGCTGTAACTGAAAGCTCATTCTGTGTGCATTCTGACGGTCCCAGGCCGGTTTCAGTGATCAAAAGCAGGGGGGTAAGCTCATCCTCCCTGCTCACTCCCTAATCTTTCTCATGAGAAACTGGACTTCTTTGGCCTGATTATTCACTTCAGAATACGTGTGACCTTCATGAAACAATTGCTGTCTGTATTGGTCTCTGGGAAAAACAACCTGTGACGGTCAGAGTTTTATCAAAATGTGACCATCAATCATCATGCAGAGACGAGAGTATAATTTCCCGAGCAAAGAAGAGATCGGCACCATTTCTGCTTGAGATTCTGACGCTGTTAGATCTTCATAGCTGAGGCCCGGGGCGCCCTGTATTTATCTATTGCTAGCATTCAGGTTATCTCCCTGTCTGATCACCCTCCCACTGAATTAAAAGAACTTGTGCAGAGACTTGAAACTTTTGAGCATTCTTGATTACTCCTTTCTTCAGTTTTTTGCTCCAGTCTCAACATAGGACAGACAACAGCAGGAGGCATCCTGCCTATCTCATTCCGTCCTGCACATGTCCCAGTTTAAGAAGAAGGAGGCAGCTCTGGATGTGCTTCCTGGTACTGCTAATCTGCAGAGTTTGCTGTTCTCTCTTCTTGGTCTCACTTTTGCATGGTTGTGGAGCACAGTGAGTTTCTGACTTCTCCCTGCTCGAAAGCCCTTCACTGTATAAAAGACCTGTTGACCAGACAACATTTTCAAGTGTAAACGAAAAAGTCTGGTAATGTTTTGGGGGTCTGTAGCCTATACGCGACAACAGTGCTCGGACCCATGGAAAAGACAATGTTTTGAAAAAGGCTACCAAGGTGGTCTTTTTCCAAAACTCTGCAACTCTGTCTCTGTGGAAATGGGTCAAAATACAACTTTTTCAAAAAGCTGCTACTGTGCATGCACACCATGCATGTAGCAAATAGTTTGTCTGCACATGCTCAGTAGATGGACCAATGGACCAATGTTTTCCTCCAGAATGTCATGACCCACAGTCCGTTTTCTCCAGGACTTTGGAGTTTTAGAGTTGACAGTCACCCTAATGACAATACATGTCTGTCCTTTAGAAGGTCTGTGTTCTTCCATTGTTTGTTACGTATCGGTCTCTGCACACGTTTTTAGTTCATTGGACAACCAACAGATAGTTTTCAGCATTTCTGCTGCTGTCATGTAAACAGATGATTATCTGAATGTTGCTGCCAAAACACAAAACCTTTCTGAAACATGAACGCAAAAGCAATGTGTCTTCACTTGAAATCATGTGCAAAAGCAGAAAAATAAGATTAACACCCCACCTTTGATAGAAATTTCCATTTCCACCAACCATAAAGACAGTTCCATCAGTCCCAACTTCAACCATTCTTGCAACTCCCTGCACACGTGTCCATCCTTTCATTTGACAAGAATCAGTTTTCTGTCGTTCAAAACAAAAAAGAAAACATGTATTGTCACATTTTACAATGAACAACAATGAAATGGGTAAAAACTCAACTGAAACCCAACCAATGTGAGAATTTACAGTGAAGTAGATCTCCTTTCCAGAGTTCACCCCCCAGCATCCATGTGAGCTACAACTGATGTACATCAAGGCTCTAGAGGAGGTCGTCCAGCTCAGAGAGTCGCCTTGCTTAAAACCTGAAGCAGCGGCACTGCTCAGACAGTGAACGGTGGAAGACGAGGTGACACCAAGAATCTGGTCTTGACCTCCAGCATCCACCTGGTGCAGTTTCTGACCTGAATACACATGGAAGTGCACAGTATCTCCTCTGTAAACAATTTCAAAAGTGATCGAAGTGGTAATGTATTGTTACTTAGGGTTGTATGAGTTACCTTGGGAGAGAAGAAAATCACCGCCACCATATTTATAGACTTCGTCTGAACTGTCGACTCCCCAGATTCCTGTAGGTCCCACTGAGACGTGTTTCATGGGGACTGAACCCAGTCCAGTCCACGTCGATCCACTTAGAAAAAACGCTTCAGACTTGTTGTTTGTCATCACAACTTGTCCCTGTCCAGCATCGATCTGTGTTGCACCAGAGTGCTCTGGACCCGGGTCGCAGGTCCAACCTGTGGAGACAAAACCAGCAGTTTTGTGTGTGGGTTTGTATTCCCTTTGTAAATAAACCTTGCTTTAAGCTTCTGTTGGCTTCAACATACAACATTTTATAACGTACACCTACCACGTCTGATGAAATAGCGCCACCGCAATGGAAAAAAACCCAAAAGGAAACAAACACAGATTGTTGTGAGCAATTTGGAATCAATGAGTTCTCTGAAATAAAGAAACATTGTGATTGTTTTTTTGTTTCATGAACCATGACTTCTGACTGCATTAACAGTTAGACCAGAGAATGTTGATGGTGTCGTGTTGCCAGTGAAAACATTACTGAGTGCACTTCATGATGACCCCTCCATTGAGCACAAGCCAGAGGTTCCCCAGGTCATAGCTTGCATGCTTGACGGTCTTCGACATAGGGATGTGATACCAACCAGTTCCATGTGGAACATCAGCAGAGATGCCAGTTCTGTAAAGTCAATACATAGGTACGTTCACCATCAAAATGTTTAATCTGGGACTTCCCTATGACTCACAAGAAGTCCCCAACACTCACTTTGTTTCTTCTGTGTGACACAATCAGGAAGGTCCTATTGTGATGGACAAGTTGGATGAGCAATATGTGAGGGACGAGTTGAGAAAAACTTGCCCATATATTTGTGAAGCCTCAAGTTGATGCTTCATTCAATACAGATAGGACAGATAACAGCAGGAGGTCTCCAGTTTCTTTCATTCTTTCTTACAGATGCCTCAGTTTATGAAGAAGGAGGCTCTCGATCTGCTTCCTGGTACTGACATATTGTGCATTGTCTGCTGTTTTCTGTTTTTGGCCACATTTATTTTTCTGCAATGCGTGATTGTGGAGCAGAGTGAGTTTCTCACTTCTCCCTGCTCCAAAGCCCTTCACTGTATGAAAGACCTGTTTACCAGACAACATTTTCAGGTGTAAACAAAAACTTTAGTTTTGTTTTGATGGTATGTTTATATGACAATAGTGGTCAGACCCACACAACTTTTTGAAAACGGCTTTAAAGGCGGAAGTTTTTGAAAACTCTGCAACTCTGTCTCTGTGGAAATGTTTGAAAGTACAACTTTTTTAAAACAACGCCACTGCATATGCAGGCCACGGCTGTAGTTAATAGTTCTTTTGCACATGCTCAGGAGTTGGACAATGAGAACAATGTTTTCCTCCAGGGAGTCATGACTCGCCCTCCATGTTCTCCTGAACTTGGTGGTTTTGGAGTTAACAGTCACCGTATTACCAATCTTATTTGGTGGTCTGTCCATAAGAATGTTTGTGTTCTCTCATTGTTAATGTTTGTAATGTATCGTTCTCTGCATGCTTGTTTTTTAATTTCATTGGAAAAAGAACCCACAGGCACTGTTTGAGGCATTTCTGCTGTTGCTGTGTAAACAGGCACTGTTTTTAAAATCCTACTGTCAAAACACAAAATGTTTCTGAAATGAGAACGCAAAAAACAATGAGTTTTCACTTCAAATATGTAAAAGCAGAATAATAAGATTAAAACCCCACCTCTGATAGATATGTCCATTTCTAACCACAAACACAGTTCCATCAGTCCCAACTTCAACCATACTTGTTTCTCCAGTCACACGTGTCCATGCTTTCATTTGACAGGAATCAGGCATCTGTCATCAAAAAAAAAAAAAAGAACAAGAAAACAAAAATCATGTATTGCTGCATTCTACAATCAATGAAACTGGTAAGAACTCAACTGAAACCCAACCAATGGGAGAATTTACAGTGAAGTAGATCTCCTTTCCAGAGTTCACCCCCCAGCATCCATGTGAGCTACAGCTGATATACATCAACGCTCCAGGGAAGGTGGTCCAGCTCAGAGAGTCGCCTTGCTTGAAACCTGAAGCAACGGTACTGCTCAGACAGTGAACAGTAGAAGACGAGGTGACTCCAACAATCTGGTCTTGACCTCCAGCATCCACCTGGTGAAGACTCTGACCTGAAAATACATGGAAGAACACATTATCTCCTCTGTAAACAATTTCAAAGGTGATTTGAGGTTGAATGTAATGTTATTTTGTGTTGTCTGACTTACCTTGGGAAAGAAGAAAATCACTGCCACCATATTTGTAGACATTGTCTGAACTGTCAACTCCCCAGATTCCTGCAGGTCCCACTGAGACGTGTTTGATGGGGACTGAACCCAGTCTGATCCACGTCGATCCACTTAGAACAAACACTTCAGATTTGTCATTTCTCATCACAACTTGTCCCTGTCCAGCATCAATCTGTGTTGCACCCGAGTGCTGTGGACCCAGGTCGCAAGCCCAGCCTGTGGAGAGAAAAACACCTCAGGCAAACTCCATATCAGCGGCAGTAGCTTTAACACTTCAGTTTTTTTTATTATTTTTTTTGGTTCGAACTGGACTTACCATGACACCTGGACAGGCAGTTTATCACCAGAAACAAGACTGCAGCGGATTTCATGTCACCTCTAAGCCCACACTGCAGTGAACTTTCATATCTTTGTGTTTTATAAGAGACGTATATTTACAGAGTGGGCGTATGTTTGAGAGCTGTCTGACATTTTTGTTTTTCCAAGTGGCTCAAGGATTTAGACTTTAAATTCAGTTTTTTGAAAAACCAAATGGTGTGATGTTCAAACACAGGGAATCGATGGAGCTAAGGTTAATGTAATATTTACACCAACCAAAAGAGAAACCTGAGGTAATACAACGCAATGCAATAAAGCTTTGGGACTTCTGACCCAGCAAAAACTTCCCATCCATCCATCCACCCACCCATCTATTATCTAACCTGCTTGGTCCTTCTCAGGGTCATGGGTGGCTGGAGCCAATCCCAGCTACTTTGGTTGAGGGCGGGGTCCACCCTGGACAAGTCACCAGCCTGTCGCAGGGCTAACACATATAGACAAACGACCTTACACTAACTTTGCATCCCATAGTTAAAATTTAGATATGGACTGTTTTTCCACCTTCTTTTTGATGACGGTTACTTAGGAAACCTTGAAAAGCAAAAGACACAGTCAATGAAACAAAGTTTACACAAATGTCAATAAAGCAGTTTTTAGAGCAAACACACATTTGCCACGGTCTTGTAGTGTCAAAGTGAGGTGCATAGTAACTTTAAATAAACAGGCTAAAAGAGAAAGAAATGCTTTCAATGACCAATCATAAAATTGACATCTACAGGTGTTTAAAAGAATAAATGGAAATAATTTTTCAATCAACAAATAAAACAATTTATTTGTAATGTACTTTTGAATAGTTTGTGGTTACCCAAAGAGCTTTACCTCTATAAAACACAATAACATGTGGCATGCATTCAAAGAAACACAACAGGAGAGACAAAACAGCACAAAACATCAGTGAAAATTACATGGAAATAGAAGTACTTAAAAATGCAAACACACCAAAATACTGAGGGAATTTACTGAATCTTGCCAAATTAAAAAAATTCTAAATGGAATAGAAGAAGAAAAAAGAACATGTTGAAAGTCAATCTGAATAAATACTTTTTATGAAAAGACAAATTGAAACTGGACCTATTATGTCCTTGACTTCACTTTGAGAATATATCTCGATGTTTTTGAGGGTAAAAATCTATAAAAGTTGTTTTTTTGTTTTTGTTTTATTTCCATCCTTCCCACTGGCACTAAAATCCAGCCGAATGTGATCTTGACCAATCAAATGAACGCCTCCCCTCGCCTTTAACTTTGCTGTAGCAAAATAAAGATGAAATAAACAAGACTGAATAGTTTTTATTTCCTCCGTTTTGCCATGAATGACGTGCTGCTCTGCCACGGTCCAAAGACAAAGATAACTTAAGCTAATTTCGGTGTTTCTTTGTGGTTTTGTACGATTTTGGTTTTGATTTGAGATGCATATAAATGAAAAACTAACTGAGTTTGTATAGCTGTCTTATTGATTTCATTGCAGACGCCCTGCATTTAGAGGCTAAGTAAAAACTTCCAAGGTATAGGACAGATCGAATTTGATTTATGTGCATCATAACTCTGTGCGAAATGTGCGAATACACCCCCCAGTTCGGTACAGATTTGGACAGCATTTGTATTATCACAGGACATTGGTGTTTGGTGAAGTATGGTAATTAATTTGCAGTGGAACTATTTCTTAAAAAGATACAGATGTGGAGTATTCGGACAGGACTAAAATCACAGATGTCCTCAGTACAAATCATCATAGGCCCTGGGGTAATTGTAATCATGAATGGCATCGTGAATAGTGCTTTAGGCAGGTGGCCTTGAGACTCGGACCAGGGGAGAACGCTCTCCTCAGGTTCTCCTCTTCCTTCTCCAACCGGCAGTCCAAGCACATGAGAAGGAAGAGGACAGAGACACATTCAAATAAGGTGTATTTATTTGATGAATGACTTTGTGAATCTTTAATGTGACTGACACTCTAGAAATCTGCCTCTGAGGTTTTGTTAAAATGTGTGCACTGCACCTGTCAGACAGATTACCACTACACCAGGCGCGCTCCGCCTGGGCAGAGAATAGCGCATCGTCCGTGAAGTGTTTTGGCACAAAAATGTCTCTGTACCAATTTGAATCTGTCGACACCTGCCCCTGGTGCTCAGCCCCAGCCATCTAGGCACCAGCAGAGCTGACTGGCCAAAAATACCAATTCTGGCTTTGCGTGTGTTGCGCCAGTCGACATTACCACTGCGGGGCTTGCGCCACTCGTCGCCACCCTCAGTGCCCATAGTCTGACAGGAAGCTGCCATAATAAAAGCATCCAATCATCAACATAAATTAAAAGGTAAAATGCACAAAGAGAAAGAAATCAGATCAAATTTATAGGGCCCTGCTTAGTTAAAGTTAGACAAGGTAAGACAAATGTAACAATATAGCACCATTCAGACACAAAGAAATTGACAATGCTTTAAATAAGACACCATAGCTTGACAGTTTACTGAAGAACTCTTCTTGCTCCTCTGTGTATCTCCTCCTGCTTTTGTCCTCCTCTGGGCCAAACTTGCTCCTTTTCTGACATGCACCATTCCTCTTTGTCTCAGCGTTGGGACATAGGTAATAATGGTGTGCAGGAGTGCTTCCATCTTTGCAGTCTTGGTTTCTGCACAGGAACCCAGGTTTGCAGGACGTGCTGTCATCATGGACCTCGAGACACTCCCTGCATGCCCCCAACTTCCTCACAGCAGCTTTCCTCTCTGCCAGCTTTAGGCCCCGGAACTGCTTACAAAAGTACATTTTTATTCTGTGCTTCGGGTCCCCACAAACCACACACCCTGCAGGCCCACTACCTGCCTTGGTTGACTTGGTTCTGGCATGTCTTGGCTCCACCCTGGGCTCTCTCCTGCTTGGCTCCTCCTCCCTTAGCTGATCAAGCTGCTCATATATGCTTTCTTGTTCTTTCAGGAATGCCAACAGACTGTCGAATCGGTTCTCTGGTGCCACGGCATTCCTTCTATCAGCAACATATACAAGCCACTCCTTTTTCAGAGTTTCTGGAAGTTTGCTTTCAATAGATTTTGTGACAAGAGGATTTTTGATAGCATCTGTGTTTCCAAGGTCACTCAGGTCCTGAAGTGCCTTCTCCAGAGCTTGAATCAGCTCCACTATCTTCCGTGGCTGAGTACTCCTGACAGCTGGCATTTTTTGTAACTCTTCCACAATTTCAATGGCGATGGAGGTTTGGTTACCATAGCGATTACCCAGGATACGGAAGATGTCATCAGCAGTGTTGTAAGTGGTGAGGTGCAGATCTCTCACAATTTTCTCATCGATGCTGTCCAGCAGCTGAATCTTCTTCACCTCCTTTGAGCCGGTTGGCTCCCCCTGCTTTTGAAGTGCATCCCAGTCTTTCCTCCATCGGTAAAAGTTACATTTGTTGCCAGTGAACTTGGGGAGGGCTGATGATTTTAACCTTATGGATGGGATGGAATTATTTGAGTTAATTGATGACTGATTTTGTCTTCCAGCCTCGTCCTTTACCCTGGCCTGTATGACATCAGCCTTTTTTAGACACCAATATGGGGATGTGGAGATCAAGCTCTTTTAGCCGGCATTGAAATTCATGCTGTGCATCTGGGGGAACCCACCGCTGCCACCGCCTGTGCGCTTCCTTTGCAGTCTTAGCCAGTTCCTTCAGGTGTTCGAGCTTGAATTCATACGCCTCCTGGCAGATGTCTGGCTGAACAGCAGCAACACGGTCACACTCCTCCTCTGCTGCCTGGACCGCGATAGACAGCTCAATTCCTCCAAAGTTGGACCACAAAATTTCCTGAATTAGGCCTTTTGTCTCTTTTAGCTTCAGCTCGCACTCTTTTGCAGTTCTTTCCAGATCGGCTTTTTGCTGATTGGTTAATACAGCCTCTTCATCTGCGCCCAGCTCTGCCTCCAGCTCTGCAATAAGTCCAGCCTCCACATCATCATTGGCCTCCATGACTTTTCTGGCCTCAATTGTGAGTTTACTGTAGCTGTCTCTGAGCTCCTCTTCAGACATGTCAGCATATGTTCTTGTGATACTGTTAACAAGGCAAGAAAACATTCTCTTGGCTGTTGTCCTCTGAACTTTAAGTTGCTCCACAGCTTTTCCACTCACTTGGCCCTCCATGTCTCCACCTGCTGGTTACTCACAAAAGTCCAACTCTTTTGACGCTTGATGAATGTCTTCCTTGGTAAAGCCTTTCTCCAAGGTGATTGTTTGCTTGTTTCCCACCAGGACTCCAGGTTTTCTTCTAGCTGATCCAGCTGAAGCTCCCGGACTTCTGCTCTCCTGGCTGGCCGTTTCCCGGTCTTGCGGTTTTTCACTGTCAAGTTCTCTCGCTGGTTTCCCTGCAATCCCCACTTGAACGGGATGAGTCACCTACTCAGAGTTGTAGGAAGCGGATTCACTCAACGATCAAGCAGCTTGTCCTTCTTTGCATCTTTTATTTTTAGGTACAGGTTTCAGGATTCAGTGTTGCCACTTGACATTTGGACATTAGGTGAAAAACCGGTTGCCTCTCTGGTGTTTCCTTTGCTTTGAATCTGCAGGGTGAGTTGCAAGCAATCGCGTTCAGTCTCTGTCTGATGCTTGGTGCTGCTGTCTGCTTGGTTGCTTCCTCTGTCTGATGCTTGGTGCTGCTGTCTGCTTGATTGCCTCACCTGTGCTGGGGCTCCACTCATTCAGGTACAGCAAGCCTCAGGAAGGATCCGCCTCCTGCTCTGAAGGTTCCGCCTCCTGTTCTTTGAAGCTGCCTCATTTCTTTTGACAGATCCACCTCAAGTTTGACTTGACAATCTCACCAGCCACTTTATAATGTACACTACTCCTCTACTGTATAATGCAATCCACTACAACAGCTTTGATTTGACTTAATCTTTGACAAAGATGATATTGTCCACATTTTGAAGTGTTCAGGAAAGTTCGATTTTTAGTGATGGTTATAATTTGGAGTCACTGTTTTCCTTTTATTAAACTGTGTGAGATCAAAATGTTAGAAACAGTCCTCTGACTGTATGATGCTCTCTATTTTAACACCACTGCAAAAAATAAATATAGACCTTGCCTTAAAGGTGCCGTAGGCAGGATTTTGCTAGACAATGCTAATTTTTTTGTGTTTTCTTTGGATTAAATGTTAAAGTATCCATTGATAATACTTTATAAGTGTAGTATAATTGCACTACCGTGAGGACGCAGAAAAGTTACCACAGGGATAACTGGCTTGTGGCGGCCAAGCATTCATAGCGACATCACTTTTTGATCCTTTGATGTCGGCTCTTCCTATCATTGTGAAGCAGAATTCTCCAAGTGTTGGATTGTATACCCACTAATAGGAAACTTGAGCTGGGTTTAGACCAGTGGTGGGCCGTCAGCGCCTGCAGAGCCTTCTCTGCTAGCCTAAAAAGTATCTGAATTACAGACTGATGTAAATTATATTTTGTCCATAAATAATTAATAACTGATTCCAAACGGTATGTTCCAGTTCCTTTCATAGTTTTCCCGTGGTTGCGCTGCTTCCAGACATGTTTTTTTCATATTAAATCATTTAACCAATCAGATTTCAGGCATCATCTGTTGCTAGGGTCAAAGAAATCTGCCCGAGGCCTTCGCTATCCGTTCCTGATGGCGCAGTAAATTAAAGTGAAGTGTCAAACAGACAGCTGCTTCAACCAATCAGACAGTTGCTTCAACCAATCAGATTTCGAGTTGGTGACTCAGCGCCTTCTAGCGAGCGTACACTAACAACAGCAGATCCAGGCCTTCTGATTTACATTCACCAAGAGATACAGTAGGGGGCGGTATGCACCTAAGTTGTTGGTCGCCTACCTCAATTATTCCAAAGAAGAAGAAGAAGAATACCACAGGGCAAGCTTGACTTTCAGCCCTGGCTTTATGGAACTGAAACGCACGGATAATCTATATGACAGAGCAGTTGAACTCTTTTTGAGAAAGGAAATGAGGATGGATTTTGTTTTCAAATAATCGGGATTTTGGTGAGTAAAATGTTCCTCTTTTCCTAAATAATATTGCTGTTTTATTAAGTTGTTGATGCTTATTGTATGTACACAGATGTATTAGGAGACTTGTGCACTTCAGCAAAGGCATTTATTCTGGCTGCACAAGTATCTATCTGCTGTGCAACAACTCTTCATGTGCATATCTGCATAATAAGATTTTTTTTGGTAGACAAAATAGTTATTGAGAGGTGGATTGGTTCAGGCGGATCTGTTCTGAAGACCTTAGTGTGAAATGCACGGTCCGCCACTGGTAGACTATCATGAGACAGGTTAGTTTGACCCTACTGGTGATGTGTTGGTGTAATAGTAATGTAGTGCTACCACCTGCCACCTGTGAACAACCGTGAAATGTTCACTGCATGTGAATCATCTATTGAGAACAATGATATTCCTTCAAAACAAAATGAAATCTGGAGTTTAACGAGAAACAACTTTATGGTGCAACCCTGTATTTACTTCACCCAAGAGCAGTTGAAACCCAAAGCGCCTCACCCCGAGTGATTCACTACTTAGTGCCGAGTGTAATTAATACATTTTCTGTCCAACGCTCATGTGTTGGCTCGGAGCTGCATTCTGAAACTTGGTCCAGAATGGGAGGGGGAGTGCTGAAGGAGAGAGGCGAAAGTGAGTGTGTTTTTTACTTGCTGGTGAAATTAATTAATTTGAACAGCACTACCTGAGAGGATGGCAGCTATTTGGGGGTCCGAGTGGAGCACGGAGGAAGCATCTAGTCACAGAGTGGTGAGGTTTTACTTCTCACTTTTAACAGTGCAGCAGCAAGGAACCCACTGTCACGGTGCGGGGATGGAAGGACCCACACGCAGGCAGCCAGGCGGAGTTGAGCTTATTTATTTCGGAAACGCAGGGAAACAGGAATGCAGGGCAAGCTGAGCTGAGGTGCAGGCAGGGACACAGAGCACACGGACAACCAACAACGCACAGACAAGGACAAGTGAGGGATTCAGGTGTTAAATAAGGTGGACACAGGTGAGGCACATTAGGGCACTAACGAGGAAGGAGACCAGGCAGGAGAACATGAGGAACAGATGTGATAGGGCGTGACACCCACATTTCCCTGTGCATTTGGTCCTGCAGACTGCCAACTGAAAAGGGCTTTTAAACTGTTCAGGTGTGCTTCAGAGTGAAGGCACCCCCTGAGTCAAAATGAATGTTGACCTTTAACCTGTCTTCTTTAGGGCTGAAAACATTTATCTCAAAGTACATAGTAGACCGTGGACTGGTGGTTTCACAATAAAAATCTTCCCTTCAGATCTTTACACTGTGTAGAACTTGTTTTTCAGGTTGGCAATCAAAAACACGTCACAACAAAGGTTAAAACAACATGGCTCAAAGGAGTTTGTTTCCCTTTCAGTTATATAAGCCCTTCCCTTCTAAAAAGAATTTATTTTGTAACACACTGTTTGCTTCTCTTAGAATACTAACACTGTTTTCAATGAATCTGGTCAGTTGTGAAAAGCAGAATAAGTGGAGCTGTCAGTACAGGTATACTGTTCATCAATACATATTCCAGACTCCCTTTATTCTAGTTGGGGCTGCAGGAGCAAGCACGTCTCCCAACTAACAATGGCCAAGGGACAGAATTCTGTGTGTGTTTGTGTGTGAATGGGTGAATTTGATTAAGGTCACAACAACATTTCAAGTGAAAACAGATCCTGATCTGATCTGAGTATTGGTCAGCCCTGATCCAATACTAGTTGTAAGGCTTGCAGCAGTGTGCAAGCATCTTTGATGGCACTTGTTGGCATCAGCGTTTGAGTTTTTCTGTGATTCTGTTGAGCCTGTTCACACAGTAAAATGCACTTTTCAAGTAAAATACATTGCTATTTATTCAGGTCTAATTTGGAAGGTTTAAGAAGATCGCGCTCGTAGCACGCTAAAAGGAGATCAGTTTGAGTCCACAGTTGGTTGGGTCCTGTATAATCCAACTTGGCTTCTTTTTTGGGTTGGACAATGTGAATGTCTCTGAAGGGAAGTAGTTGTTTAAGAGTTCCCATGTCACTTCCACCCCTCACTGCAGGTCCTCAGTGTTCTTCACTGTAAAACTGGAGAACATAACTCTAGTCAGTCAGGAGGGCAGACCTGTGAGGGCAGTTGCGGATGATTAAGTGTTTCATAACCACTATTGATTTTCCAGTCACATGCATTTGAAATAAATATTGTCATTGTGTTTCTCAGTGTGCTGCTTGTACCTGGACTCGGTTTTGCGATCCCCATCCTCGGACTCTTATGTGCTTCCTTTAAGATCTGTGGGTCACTTGATTCATAGAGCAACATAATCTGTCCTGTGCAACATTTAATACTCAAAGTACAACCTGGACTCTGTACACCGAAAAAAAAAAAAAATCCTACGAGTCTATTAGAATAAAGTAAGGTAGGCTTTTTGCATAATTTATTTATGTTGATGAACCAAGACTGTCCTTTATTTAAACTATTTAAATTTTTTTTACAAGGAAAAAAACAAATGTGTTTTGTGTTTTGAACAAAAATTTTCACTTCAAAATGGGATGTGTACAGATAGTAAATTGTCAATTTCACACATTCAGTTAAGTTACATTTATTGGACTTCATATCTTTTTTCTCAGTGTACAGACTCAGGGCTGGCCCTGGGCCGTTTTCTGGGAGGGGCGCTGGTTGTGGATAGAGCAATAGTGAGTTGAAATATGGAATGGGACACAACGTGCTGCGATATTGCCAGGCCCTGTCAACAAAGCTCGACATGCTCGTCTGGGGCACAAAATCAGCCAGGGCTGGTTCTGTACAGACCCTATCTGCTATTATCTCTCAATAGAACATACCTAACATGTTCAATTTAAGTTCTTTCCATTTCATGTGTCATCTGAAAAAAAATGTTCCTTCAGGAGAATCTTAGTTGAATGATCAGTATGTGAACTGAAAAACAAATGAATATTCCACTAAATTCAGAATGTTTGTGAATATTGATGATTCTTTGCTTGAAACATAACCTAAACATAAACAGTCATTTCTAGCAGGGATTATGTTACGTTTTTCTTAAATTGTTCTTGTCTATTAATTTTATTAATCTGTTTTTAGAGTGTTTTTCAACTGTGGTAACTTGTGGAATATACTTTCAATTTCATTTTACTTCTAAAATGACAATAAAAAAATTAAATCATTCATTCTATGCCTTTTGTCACATAACAGTCATGCCACCGGTCCTCTCGAAAAATATTTTGTCAGACAGTGCTGCTGCTTTTTAAAAAGGAATAATGCCTTCAACACAATAACATATCTAATGTGGAAAAATTGTGGACACACAGCTGTGGATATACTTTCTGTTTGCTCAAACAGTATAAGCTGCTAATTTATTCTTCAACTTCCTGCATTGATTTTTTTTTTGTGAGTTTTGACTGTGATCAGATCTTAACCATTTTCAACTCAGTGTATACTTCTGACTTCATTTAGTCATCTTAATCCTTTGTTCTTAAATAAAGAAAACGTTGTGTTGTTTACTAAGTTAAAAGGAATGTCAACAGCATGTAAATTGTTTCACTTTCACACTGATGAAACACAAGCCTTTTGTGTATTTTTCTGTACGGTGGTGCTGCTTTTTTCAAACACATTAATTGCGAAAGAAATGTCACAAATATCAGTCTACATCTGCATTTACTGTTTTGTCCAGATTGACCCTTTGGGATGGGATGGATCTGATCCCATCTTACAGATAAAAATGACAGGTATCACTGTGACCAGTGATGTAGGAATTGATGGTAGAACTTTCCCAGCCCAACCTGTAAAGCTTGAAAAACAACAAAAATGGTTAATTATTCCAATTTTCACATGAGTGATACACTTAAATCCTGTGTTTTAGGTTATGTGGATTTGTACAGTTTTCAGGTAATGAGAAATAGTTCATCAAAAATGAAAGATAGTTCCAAAACAATTTGCTATTTAGAAAACATCAACAATACTGAGTCCATAAACACTGGCAACTGTGATTTAAAGAATAATGCTACCTACCACACCCTCCAGATCAGGCTATCATAAAAAGAAAACTGAAAGACAAAATACTTCAAATACTTTTAGACACGCCTTTTTTGCAAACTATGCTGGTTGCATCGAGGTTTCATTTAAAATGCAAACAGACAGCAGCAGCTTCACAAGTATCAACTGAAGACTCTTCACTCTCAACCTCGGGTTCACTTCGAGAAGAAATTTCAGATTTGATAACTTCAGGATGGACGTTCTGGTAAGATTTTGTTTTCTACATAGATCAACAGAGACTGAACAGTTTTTTATTAGAACAGTAAAGTAATTAGAATTTTTTAATAATCAATTAAACTGGTTCCACGACTTTTCGGTTTTTAATGAGGTTGTCATTGTTTTGCTTTTTTCTTATTGTGGAATCATTCAAATGTCTAATGTTAACTGTTTTATTTAATTATTTTTACTTATTACTATCAAATTGCTACTTACTATTCCATTACTTCTGCAAAGCGTTCTGCAAAGCGTTGGTTTTTCGATCCTGGAGAACAGAAATCTGATACCAAGCTTCCTGTTCAAGCTCCTCAACCTCCTCCTCAGCCTCCACCGGTGTCTCCTAGTAAGATATATGCTTGAATTCAAATCAGAAAATGATGAAGCGGTAGGACACAACATTTGTGTGAAATGAGACTGATTTCAACATAATTTGCTTTTGGCTTTTCAGGATCCATGGAGAAACATCCAATTTGGGTGATTATTCATAGCACAGTGCCTCTGATCTCTGTAACACTGTTCTACCATATAAAAGAATCCAGAATACAACTATGGCCCATAATTGTCGACTTTAACCAAATCAACCTTCGTTTTGACAAAGCCCAGCATGAGTTTGATCAAACCTTTCAGCCTGAAACACAAGACAGATTTATCAGAGTTCTGCTGCATGGACCAACAGGCTCTGGGAAATCCAGCTTCATCAACTCTGTCGACAGCGCTCTGCGAGGAAGAATCACAACTCGAGCTTTGGCAGACACTGGCTATGAGAGCAGCTTCACCAACAAAGTATGGAAAGACTTACATCAATATATTGAAAAATTAAAGGACATTTATTCGCTCTGTAATTAAATTGTACTTTACATTTGTGAAAAGATGTCTATGTAGCTTTTCATCTTAGTTGTTTTCAGAGCCACTATCTTTAGCTATAGTTAAACACTTCAACTGAATACAGATTTAAAACAAAAACAAGAAAAGTTGCACATAAAGAATCAAGTGAGAAACTAAGAAGCTGACTGGAAATGAGAGCAAATGGTAACATTGTCATGGAATTATGACTTTTTAACTTACAGTACAAAAGTTATAAAATCCAGGGAGAAAAGCCTGGAACCTTTTATCCCTTCATCTTCAGTGACACCATGGGCATTGAGAAGAGTAACAAGTACGGGGTAAATATCGGAGACATCAAACTGATCTTGAAGGGACATGTCAAAGAAGGATACACGGTAAGATAACTGCAACAATGAATTTCCCTCAGGCTTTATTTAATAAGAACAGTCAGACATAGGAAATTATGACCAAAAATGGCAGAAGAATAAATATTACTAAAATAACCCTGAAAAATTGCTGTAATAAATGAGATGTAACACTTTTTTGTCGTTTCAGTTCAACCCTGGTTGTTCCCTGACTGAGAGTGAGTCGTTTTACAACAGTAAACCAACTCTTAATGACAAAGTTAGTGTTCTGGTTTGTCTTGTTCCTGCCAACACACAAGAAATAATGGATGATCAAGCAATTCAGAAGATACGGGACGTCAGAGAAGCAGCCAGTGAGTTGGGTAAGAGTTAATTTATATATTTGAAATATCTGTGTGCCTCATGTGGTACTTATATTCAGACTGTTAAAAAAAACCTCTAAACTTCACACACAACAGTTGCCGTCTGGTAAGGCATGTTTCGGGCACATTTTGTAGCAAATCACTTAAAGGTAGTTTACAACTCAGTTTTGGTATTCATTGGAGGCTCCAGGTTTCCAGTTTGCACACTTGGGCTTGGTACCAATCTCTGATTGTGGGGTTGGTGGTGATATCCAACTGACCTGATGCACTAGTTTTCCCTTGCCATAGCATTTTTGTTGTATTACCTTGATCTGAAGTTGCGACAGTCGGTGGTGTTAATGAATATTCGAACACTGTGCTAAATGTTTCTTAATTTTGATTATGGGTTTTGAAATAACCACGGGTCCCACACTCTCTGCATTTATGCAGTCTCACTGGAATTGCTCATGTATTAGAATTTCATCAATCCTGTATTGCCCACCCTGGTTCCAGTAATCCGTTTGTCATAATATTACACTGGTTGCATTCTTTGTTATCCTGAGGTAGGTATGCTATAGACCATGTACAACATGGTCTATAGCAGTGCTTCTCAATTATTTTCTGTTACACACCCCCCCCCCCCCAGCAAGACAAAAACAATTTGCGCCCCCCCACCCCAGCACCCACTCTCCACTGCAACTATAAATAGCTTTTTTCTATAAAATTGTTCGAGGTACACCTCCGCATAACATCCTTGTTAACATTAAAGAAAACTAAAAAGAAAGAGATATAGTTCAACTTACAAGAGTGACTTTATTAAGAAGCAGGAGACGTGGGTTCTGGCTAACAGAAAATCTTTATTAAATAGTAAACTTCAAAAAAAAAAAACACACACATTCACTCCTCTTAAAAGAAGGGGAAGCCCAATCAGAAGCTGAGGCTTACCGGAGGGACACGGGTAGTAGAGGGAATGAAGGCCTCGGAGGGATCACCCCAGACACACGTGGACACTCTCACTCGCTGAAAATAAAGGTGAACACACTCAAACAAAAAGGGGTGCGCAGCACATCACACAGGAGGGAGACCCACCACCCAGGGACACCGATGCCACCACCGTCGTGCTCAGCTTCTGGAAGGGAGGGAAAAAGACAAGGGGAGTTAAAAAGGGTTTTTCCCTCACATTCATGCATTCAAACAAACAAAAAAAAAAGAATTAAATGAATGGACTACACACAAGTGGGAGGGCAGCCACAACTCACAAGTAAGATAAATAAATGCAAACCTGTAACTGCCACACCCCAAACAAAAACAAAGGTAAATGGAAAATAACAAAGAATGAACACAATTAAATAAGGAAATAATAACCAAAAAAACACAACAAAATATACCAACACCTAACCCAAATATACTTAATCAAAAGAAAAGATGATAAAGTAAGCGGATCGCTTCTGTGTATTCCTGGCGTCCCACAAGCGTGTAAACAGCTCGGTCAGGAAGCCAGCAGGTCGACAGGGGTGCAGCAACCTGCGGACGGCGGACTTCCAAGGAGCAGAGGCAGTCCAGGCGTATTTATGGGTGCCAACACTGGACTTCCAAGCCACCCGGAAGGACAAAACAGCTGGCGGGCGCCACGGCAGATTAGCCAGCCGCTCCTAATAAGCAATAAAAAGGGCAGTCATACACCTGCACAAACCAGCTAAGAATATGAGGGTGTCTAGACTGCGTACCTGGCAAACAAACATTTAACTGACACGCCCAGTAGGAGAGGTGGGGAGTCTGCGACCTCCCTACAGCCACCTAAACACAAACAGCTGATTACTCCCAGCTGATTATGACAGTAGGGCTGTGCCTCCAGAGGGAGAGCTGTACTCACTCATCTAGCAGCAAGTTGACACCCAGATGAAGGGGGAATTGATCCCCAAACGCGGCCCAACAGGTAAGCACAGCTCGCACGGCTCACACGGTTCACACCAGGAAGTGAGAAAGCCCAGGGGCGGGGTCTACTCCAGACTCAGCGGCAGAGGCTGCACCAGTGAGAATGGCCCTCTTTTATACACAGCTCCCCCTGGCGGGATTGGTTAATTATTACAAGCCAGGAGAGGGCCTCCTCCTGCTCCATTCTTATGGGAAGATATGAGATTTGAGAACATTTTAAATTTTAAATACTGAAACTAATTTTATGTTGTGCTCCTTCCTGGCAGGTATCCCACAAATAGCCATTCTCACCAAAATTGATGAAGGCTGTCCTGAAGTCAAAAAAGATCTGAAGAAAGTCTACAACAGCAAGCACATAAAAAAACAGGTATTTTAAAATCTTATGAGATCGTGAAGAGTGTGTGCATCAGTGAAAGATGGCTGAGATTATTAAACTAAATTAAAACCCCATGTAAATGTCTTGGAATTAAAAATGATTCAAGTTTTGTGACAATATGTTCAAACTTAGATGGAAAGTGTGAGTACTGTGCTGGGTATTCCAATGAACTGCATATACCCTGTGAAGAACTACAGTTCAGAATCTGAAACGGATGATGTGATGGATGAAGTGATACTGAGCGCACTGAGAAAGATCATTGACTTCGGAGAAGACTTCTTGAATGACACCCGGCCTGATCCTCCGACTCCTCCACCATCTCCTAGTAATAAATCTTGATTACAGAGAAATGCTTGAACTCAAATGAAGAAATAATGAAAGAATAATGATACAATCAAAATTCAATTAAAAATGTGATTAATGAGAAATGTGTTTCACATAATTTACCTTTTTTTTTTTTTTAGCTTTGCAGCATCCATGGAGAAAGATACAATTTTGGTGAGCAATCAGAGTCAGTGACACTGCTGGATAATGCTTTGTGAAATGTGTGGACCCATTGCTGAATATATCTGTACACTTTAACCGAATCAACCTTCTTTCTGACCAGTGATAGAGCCCAGCATGAGTTTGTTCAGAACTATCAGCCTGAAAAAGAAGGCCAACATCTCAGAGTTCTGCTCCATGGACCACCAGGCTCTGGGAAATCCAGTTTCATCAACTCTGTCGACAGCGCTCTGCGAGGCAGAATCACAGCTCGAGCTTTGGCAGCCACTGCCAATGATGGCAGCTTTATGAAAATAGTATGGAAAAACTTTTTAATATATTGAAACCCAGTGGATTTACTTACTTTGTATACTTTTACTAATCTTGTAAAAATGTTGAATCTTACAGAAATGTTGAATCTTTTCAACATTTGTGTAAAGATGGAGATCTTCTCATTTGTTTTTAGAGACACTTCTACTGGTTACAGATTATTAAAAAAAAAAGATAATTGCACGTTGAAAAAAAAAAAACTAGTGACAACCTGAGAGCAGATGGTAACATTTTCATGACATGACTTTTTAACTTGCAGTACAAAAGTCATAAAATCCGGAAAGAAAAGCCTGGAACCTTTTATCCCTTCATCTTCAGTGACACCATGGGCATTGAGAAGGGCATCAAGGGAGAGGTAAATATCGAAGACATCAAACTGATCTTGAAGGGAAATGTCAAAGAAGGATACACGGTAAGATAACTGCATCAATGAATTTACCTCAGACTTTATTTAATCAAAATAGTCAGCACAGCTCTGTAAAAAAAAAAAAAAACGTATGAAGTTCTTACTCAAAACAGCATAAGAATGAAAATGACTAAAATTACCCTGAAGAACTGCAGGAATAACTGTGATGTAACATGTTTTTTGTTGTTGTTTCAGTTCAACCCTGTGTCTTCCCTGTCTGAGCGTGACCCCTTCTACAACAGTAAACCAACTATGAATGATAAAGTTAGTGTTCTGGTTTGTCTTGTTCCTGCCAACACACCAACAATAATAAATGATAAAGTAATTCAGGAGATACGGGAGGTCCGAGAAGCAGCCAGTGGGCTAGGTAAGAGTTTATGTATGTTTTTTTTTTGTTTTTTTTTTTTTGTAAAAGATAAAAATATTCCACTTGTGTAGCACTCAATGCTTGAGCAGTCTCCAACGCAGTTTACATTGTTAATTTAAAGGTATAATGGACGATTTTCTCGAAAAAGTCGAAGCCAAACGTCTGTTACTCGCTTTTTGAAAAGCGCGCATGAGCCAGACCGTCCTACCTGCTCTGCTGCTCCTACGAGCGCACTTGACGGCGTTACACAAGCATTTCTCCGGCGTGATAGACATGTTGGAGGACCAATAGTTGAGATTCACATCACGCCATTCATTGGCTAAACCATCGTCCATTATACCTTTAATGCAATGTTTTTAAAGACCTTTGAGTCTTGTCGTATGTCAGGTATGTCTGTCCTGTCTGTTAATCCTTGAACAGAGAAATTTCAGAGTACAGAATGTGTTCTGCTGATATTCAGATTGTTCACTGTTGAAATACTTCACACAGTCACTGTCTGATAAATCATGGAAAGTGAAGCATCTGCACTTGTTATGGAGCAGATCAATAAAAATAATTCATAACACATGATGAATATAGTCATATTAAAAAAAAGAAAGTGTCACAAAGTAAAAGTGATTTGATACATTTTTTGAGGTCAAAGTTTTGAATTTAAACTCTTGCATGTTTTCTGAGCTCAGCTAATTGCCAGTTTTCTGGTGTTTCTTGGCAGGAATCCCACAAATAGCTGTTCTCACCAAAATCGATGAAGCCTGTCCTGAAGTCAAAGAAGATCTGAAGAATGTCTACAAGAGCAAGTACATAAAAAAGCAGGTATATGTCAGAAACCAAGGTGTAGGAGTTCAACCAACAGTGTTATTCAGTCTTTTTTGGGAGCAGGCGAAGGTATCGTAGTGGAGACCCCCAAAACGTTCTGAAATCCTGTTTTGAAGCTTCCAGCAGGACGTCTCCGTACTGAACATTTGAAACTGGATGTAAATGTGATTGATCAGGCTCGGCATGTGACCACATCACATGGACAGAGGAGATGCTATGACAGGGCGAATTATTCACAACTTAAACTCATGAGGTAATATCAACAGATAATGGAAATGAAAATCGGTCTGGCGAAGCCGACACAGTTGTGCAAACTAGTGATAGAGACCAAAACATCTTTGAATCCGGACTTTAAATATGTATATTTGCACTCTGAAATTCAGCATTTTTAACAGGTTTCCAAAGGCACTTAGGCTCTTTTTTGAAACCAACATCACAGGCCCCTGGTGGAATTTATTCAATTTTTCTACAGTTCTGCATTGGTTTCAGTTTTCACCAGTGGAGTTTGGTGCTTGATCTAAACACAGTACTGAGACATTCTGGTACAGACACCTGGGGAGAAAGACTTAATATGGGGAGGGAGCAGACACAGGTGAGAGACTTTGCATAATCAGACACATAGAGGGAGATCAGAGAAGTGAGACGTGATGAGGCCAACAGGACAGTACAAACTAATGCAGGGGCGACAGTAGCTCAGTTGGTAGAGCGGGTCGTCTTATAACCGGAAGGTTGGCGGTTTGATTCCCGCTCCTGCAGGCGTAAAACTGGCGTTGTGTCCTTGGGCAAGACACTTCACCCACCTTGCCTAGTATGAAAGTTGTGAGAGTGAATGGTTGGTGGTGGTTGGAGGGGCTGATGGCGCAGATTGGCAGCCTCTCTTCCGTCACTCTGCTCCAGGGCAGCTGTGGCTACAATAGTAGCTTACCACCACCGAGTATGGTGTGAAAGGGTGATGTGATATTGCAGTGTGAAGCGCTTTGGGCTCTGTCATGCAGGGTAAAAAGCAAGTGTAGTCCATTTACCAAAATAATACAGGAAGAACGGAAAAAAACAAGCAAGACACACAGGGATACATTCACAGAGTAGCTCTTGATTTGCTGCCGAAATCTGTTTTTGTTTGACTGTGGAGTTGCACAAATTATATCAAGTGATTCATATCTGATTGTTATGATTACACTTGTCTATAACATCAGAAATATTGCATGAGCACAAAATGTGTAGTGTTCACAAATGACACGCTACTTCTGAACCTAGTGCTAACTGCTATGCTTGAAAAAATGGATAATGACAGATTTTTGATGCTATTGTCGCAGTGCCTAGAATTTTGTCGTACATTGCCAGGATTTTGAGGCAGAAAAGAGGAAAAGTGCCATAACTGCATCTTTATGCCAGTACACACTGCAGGACAGGGGAGAGCGGAGCAGCACTGACTCTGCCCACAGCCCAGAGGTGAATAATGAGGCCTGGGAAATGGCACAGGTTTAGTGATTTTCGCTTAAAACTTCATAAAGACAAACCAACACTCCTGAGAACATTTTAAAATTGCTAAAAAGGGGATTGAAGTGGGATTAAAGAAAAAAAACATCTCAGTTGTCAGTACCAGAGACATGTATAAATAAGTAAAATTTATTTGTACAGTGCTTTTCACAGAGCAACTGTGCTCCACAGTGACAGAGAATCATATTAAGATCAAGAAATAGGGATAAAAGATCATATAAACAGAGCTTTACAGATAATGCATGAGATAAGATATCATATAAAAAGTACATAATAAATAGTACAGCCAAGACAATGCTGTGTCAGTTTGAACGAAAATGCTCTTTGGAACAGATATGTTTTTAAATGTTTTTTGAAAGCATTCACTGAGTCCAGGGAGTGCAAGTCCAGAGGAAGTTTGTTCCAAAGACGAGACGTGGTAGATATGAGCGAGCAGTCACACCGTGACCGCAACGATGCCGAATGATGCCGAGCAGCGTGGTGCATCGGAGCGCTGCAGAGAGGGGCAGCGCAGAGCGGGACACACGGAACACGGAGCGTCGGGACGCCCCTTGTACGGCCACGGCGCCCCCCACAGGACGTGGCGCCCTAGGCGGCCGCCTAGTTCACCTGTGCCTAGAGCCGGCCCAGATCTCTGCCACTCCTGCAATAACTCTAAGGGATCCCAGTGTTTTCATTCATCTCCAATATTAACAATTATGGAAGAATGAAAATAAGAGGGGACAGAGTGGATGTATAATAAAACTTTGAATAATCAAAGCTAAAAATGTTTTTTATTCTAGTCTAAGCTATCCAATCTGGTACGAAAAAAAGAATAACTTAAGATATTTTATTTTATTTTAAAAACAAGCAGCTTGTATTTGTGACAGACTGTTATTAATAAATGCTTTGTCTACTACTCCACTCCAGTCAAAAGTAAAATGCGAAGGATGAATTGTGATTTTTTTTCCTCAAACGATGTCACTCCTATCTGTAGAGTTAAACATTTTGTACCATTTAAGGCTTCACAGTCTCTGCACTGGTTGGGGGTGAGGGGAAATGTGGATATGAATGAATGAACTGAGGGAAAGAGCGCTCCTGCTAGTTATTAATAGTGGTGATGAATGTAAACATACGAATGAAGTATGACCGTTCAAAGTCACGTTTGTCTTTGTGAGATTTGGAAGACTGAGCCTGAAGGAGCTGATTCTCTGCTGAGGAACCTTCTTGTGTGTGGTGAGCTCCGTAGTGATACCACACACTAAAAGATCCGAAGAGTAAAATCTAGTGAAAGCTCTCTTTTGTTGTCTTCAATTGTGTGGTCTCTGAATCGGTAAAGGTTGAAAAAAATCCCGTAAACCAGGCTTTACGCACATTGTTGTGCCAGCATGGCATGCTATGAATGGTTCACTAACTATGATCATTTCGTAAACAATTTAAGTTTTTTTTGTGTTTTGTTCAAACTTAGATGGAAGCAGTGAGTGCTGTGCTGGGAATTCAAATGAACTGCATTTTCCCGGTGAAGAACTACAACTCAGAAATCGAAACAGATGATGACACAGATTCACTGATACTGAGCGCAATGAGAAAGATCATCGACTACGGAGATGACGTCCTGAATGACTCACCACCTGAAAGGTGGTGTTCAATTCTTTAAATCCAGAAAAAACATGCAGGATAATGTGCCAATCACAAATCAAATAACCATGTCAGAAGGAGTACAGATGCCTGCACATAAATGTTTAGAAGTTGACCACTATTGATTATTTTTCAATCATCAACAAGATGTTCATCAGGTGAAATACTGTATTAATGTAAGGCAACATCTGGCACTACAAAGAAATGTCAAGTAAGGAGATGTGATCCATGCATGAATTTGATTTCTTGAAAGGGACAAATTGATTGGGTTTTTTTTATTGCTTGTTGTTTTGTTAGTTTTGTGGGAATATGCATGGGATTTGGCTTGCCTCCAGTACCTTGACATTAGGGAATATGTAGTTAAGCCAGTAGGAACCCCTAATGTGGAAGGAGGAGCTCAGGGATGTTTTAAACCTGCAGTAGTGTTCGGGCTACATCTTGAAAAAAAATCAGAAAAAAAACATGATTGAAACAGCCAGATGAAAACTGTTGTGAAACTTCTGAATCTAGAGTCCACTCAATGTATATAATTTAGAAAGTGCTCTCCTGCAAAATGATTCCCCCGCTTGATTTCTGTTTTGTTGATACCTGTTTTTTTTGTTTTTTTTGGTCATTGTTTGCTATTTTTTTATTCTGTTTTCTTCTTTTTCACTTTTTTCTTCCTATTGCCTCTTCTCTTCCTTTTGTATCTTCCCTTTTTTCCCCAGTTATTTCGACTTTTAAGACATATGTACTATAGATTATTGTGTTGCTTTCTTCTGTTACACAAGCTTGGTGCTCTTGGTGACTCAAATCTTGAAGATTGTCATTGATCTCAGCCTGGTTTATTAAAATAATTCTCAATTACAATAAAATTAAGTTTGATTAACTCATTCCTCTGCTATAGCTTGATTTTTATTGGAACTTTTGTTGTTTTCCAGTTTTCTATAACTGTCACATTGTAAGAAAAAAAATCCATAAATAGATAAATCCTTAAGATATAGTCAAAGTTTCACAGACCAGAAGTCAGATTTTGAAGTCAATCCGTGGGCACACAGACAGCCGGTGCAGAGACTGAAGCTAAGATATAATTTGCTCCACCCTTTTTGTGTTGTTGAAGACTCTGGATGAGCTGCGGGTGACTGACATATTTTTTCGGAGACTTGTAAACAAAAAGCTACAATAATCCAACCCACTAAAGATGAACTGTGACGGATCAGTAGAGCAGGTGTGCATTTTTATTTTATTTTTTTACTTTTTTGGGGGTGCCAGCCAGGCTTCTCTCCTGACATATAAGATTTTTTTTTGCTTAAGTTTCAGCCAGGGATTGTCTTTCTCAGTTTAAAATTTTAACAAGCCAACTTTTTTTCTTTAACCACTAAACACATACATAAAATTCAAACGACTTGAATGAAAAAAACAGCCCAACATAAATTGTTTTCAGTTTGTTCAGTTCAGCTCTTCCCAAAAAGAAAAACAAAAAACTCTTCAAATGAGGATAAATATATATATATTGACATTCAGAGCACTGGGCAGAAAATCACATCGCGTCGACACCCGATCCTCAGACACAGAGACGAGCTCTAGGGACATGGAATGTCACTTCGTTGAGGGGTAAGGAGCTGGAGCTTGTGAGGGAGGTCGAGAGGTACCGACTATATATAGTCGGGCTCACCTCCACACACAGGAACCCAGTCTCTTGAGAAGAGCTGGACTCTCCACTTCTATGGCATTGCCCACGGTGAGAGGTGACGGGCTGGTGTGGGTCTGCTTATAGCCCCACAGCTCAGCTGCCATGTGTTGGAGTTCTCCCCGGTGAACGAGAGGGTCGCATCTCTGTGCCTTCGGGTCAACGATCAGTGCCTCATCGTTGTCTTGACTTACGGGCCGAACAGCAGTGCAGAGTACCCGATCTTCTTGGAGTCCCTGGGAGGGCTGCTGGACAGTGCTCCATCCATATGATTGGAACCAGTTTAATGCTGTCCTTTTAATGCCAATAATATATTCTAGTCTCTGTAGTAGGATGTCATGATCAACAGTATCAAATGAAGCACTGAGATCTAACAGGACCAGAACAGAGACCAGTCCTTTATATGTGGCTGTGAGAAAGTCATTTTTAACTTTTACCAGTTGTCTCTGTACTGTCTCTGTACTGTGATGAGCTGGAAAACATGACTGAAAAGGCTCAAATAGGTCATCATTATATAAATGGTCAGAAAGCTGACTTGCAACAGCTTTCTCTAGGATTTTAGAAATAAAGGGAAGGTTGGATCTTGGCCTGTGGCTTGTCAGAACACCTGGATCAAAGGTGGGCTTTTTTAAGAAGAGGTTTAATAACAGCAACCTTGAAGGCCTGTGGAACATAACCTGTTACTAAAGGTAGGTTGATCTGATCTAATATTGATGTTCTGATCAGGGGAAAACATATTTGTAAACAGTCCAGTTGGGATTGGATCTAACAGATAAGTTGTAGGCTTAGATGAGGCTATAATTGAGGATAACAGAGTGTTCTATAGGATGGAAGCTGGATAGTTGTAAGTCAGGTTCTACTGACGGATCTGAGGATGTGATTGATCAGTCCGTGACCACTTTGAAGAGTGTGCTTTCAATTTGATCTCTAATAGTTGGAATTTTGTCATTGAAGAAGTTCACAAAATCATTTTTGCTCAAAGTTAATGGGATATGAGGCGCGACAGACCTGTGATATTTTGTCAGCCTGGGTATAGTATTAAAGAGGAACCTGGGGTTGTTCTGGTTTTCTTTTATTAAGGAGGAATAGTAGGCAGTTCGAGCTTTATGTAAAGTTTTTCTATAGGTTAGCAGACTTTCTTTCCAGGCAGTATGAAATACTTCTAGTTGAGTTAGCCGCCATTTCCTCTCTAGTTTTTGTGCTGAAGTTTGCAGTTGTTTGTTGTACCATGGAGCTACCCTCCGAGTTGTTGGTTTTAATCTTCAGGGGAGCAATCAAATCAAGTGTGTAGCATAGCGAGGCTGCCACTCCATCTGCAACTAAATCAACCTGAGTGGGGCTGATACTGCTGTCCATTAGGCCAACAGATGGGAGTGAAGTTAACACTGATGGGATCATTTCCTTGAATTTGGTCACAGTATCCTCTGACAGACATCTTCTAAATGTAAGGTTTTTTTTTTTTTTTCTTTCCCAGGTGCTTTAAAGCCAGTTAATGTAAAATGAAATTATATCAGGAAGTGATCAGACAGTACAGGGTTGTGGGGAAAAACTGTTTATTGATCAGTGTCAATACCATGAGTGAGAACAAGGTTGAGGGTGTGATTAAAGTAATGAGTAGGTTTATTCACCTTCTGTGAAAAACCAATTGTATCAAGTAATGACCTGAATGTGTAACAGGGGGGAGATTCAAAAGAGTTATCGCTGGGGGATGTAAATGGATATTAGTGGCCGGCAAAGTATTGAAATTGGGTGAGTGAGAGCAGGGTGTGACCAACAAAGAGCAATCCACGTAATGAAATACAAGATGCAGTTTATTTGGTCTAAAATATTATAAATAGTGTTAAACGAAGAATAAAAGGGTTAAAACAATACAAAACTATTCTAAACGGGTCTTAAATACTGCAGGGGGGTCCAAGCACTTCAATATCAGCTCCCGGGTGCCGCTCTGGGGGCAGGGCTTCTCCACCCTGCGTGGACGGAGGCTGGATCCCCAAGACAATCCCAACGTCGTCTGGGGTGGGGTGAAGTTCCTCCTTCTGCGTTGCTCCGGTCACCAGAGGGACATCCGGACGGCACCTGCCACGTACAAAACCGGGCCAGCACAAAGCGGGACCAAGCGACTCCACGCTCTAGTCCATGTAGTGAGCACCACACTGGACGAGTATAATACTCACGGGCGTGGCAGGGTTTCCTCCCTGCCGCTGCGTGTCAACAATGTGTGGTGCTCGAACTGGATCGCTCCGCTGGTCCCGTCCTGGTTCCGTCACGGCCCCAGAGTGTGCTCCCTTGGCGGTGTGGCTGCCGTCCTCCCGGTGCGCTGCTTCCCCGGTGCGCTGCTTCCCCTGTGTCTGCTCCTCCGTGTCTGCTGCCCTGTGTCTGCTCTCTCCTGCTGCCAACAGCCACACTGCCTTTTATGCACCTGTCAATTTGCCACAGCCCAGGTGCGCTAATTGAATACAGGTTTGGCTAGAGGCTCACGTGGACAGGGGTTCCAATCAAGGTGAATGGGAAGGGCTTATTCAAGGAAAAAAGGAAAACAAAGGCAAACACAGCAACACACAGCACACAAATGAAACAAAGCCCTTTCCCAAGCGCCCGATCACACCCCCCCACCTTTTTTAGTTGCCAGTCCCTGCACTCAAACTAGTCCCCATAGCGGGCTGGCTGTTGGCCAAAGTTCACACGGGTTGAGCGACGGGGCAAGTCTTGAGGCTCATCTTGCTCTGATGCAGCTGGGATGAACCCATAGAAAACAGGGAGTCCAGCCTGCTGTGTCAGGGAGGATGCTTCTCCAGTAGGTGGCTCCGTCACAGTTGGGGGTACAGCACATAATTTTAAAGCATTCCGATGCACAGTCTGTTCATGGCCATCTTTCTCACGGCGCACCCTATAAACAACCCCAGTGTCCCCCACACAGTCCAATATCACAAAGGGTTCAGGGTCCCACCATGTGCTCAGCTTACCCTTCCCCTCCCTGCGTCTGTTTCGCAACCACACACGTTCACCAGGTACCAGAGGCAAGGCTTTGGCTTTTTTATCAAATTGCTGTTTGTTTTGGGAGGCTGCGTCAGCGGCTTTCTTTCGAGCAATGCCATAAGCGAAAGCGAGTCTATTTTGATGATCTCGAACCCATCCAGGTAAATCAAAGGACTGCTGCTGGGAGCTTAGACCTAAACGTACATCTACAGGAAGTCGCAGGTGCCTACCGAACATCAAAAAGGAGGGGGCATATCCCGTGGCACTGTGGACTGTGTTGTTGTAGGCGTGGACTAGTTCAGGTAAGTAACTTTGCCAACAGCGTTTCTTTTCCTCATCTAAGGAGCGGAGCATGTTTAACAAGGTTTGGTTAAAACGCTCAACACCACCATTCCCAGCGGGATGGTAGGATGTGGTCCTACTCTTCGTTATGCCATACAAATCACAAAGTTGTTGCATTAGGGCCGACTCAAAATTTGGGCCACGATCAGAATGGAAACGCGCCGGGCAGCCAAACGGTTGTATGATGTGATTCCAAAGCATTTTTACGGTGGTTTGGGCTGTTTGGTCAGTAGTGGGCATAGCCCATGCGAAACGAGTGAATTTATCTGTAGCGACAAGGATATTTTGATAGGTATCTGTAGGTCGGCCTAGAGTTAGGTAGTCCAGCTCAATGATTTCAAGTGGGTAGGTGGATTCAATAGGGTGGAGTGGAGCCCTAGGCTCAATGCGACTTTTTTGAAGGCAGCACCTATCACATTTTTCATGTAATGCTCGTACCTCTCCCTCCATATTGGGCCAATAGAACTGCTGCCGTAACCGAGCAAGAGTCTTTTCCACACCACAGTGGGCCCCAGCTTCATGTGTCCTCCTCCAGACTTCTTCACACCTACAACTTGGACACACAACCTGATGGTGCTCCTCATGGGTCACCCCATCAACAAACGTCCGGTACAGTAGGTCACCCCTCACCGTCAGCCTTTTCCACTGTTGAAGCAGCTTCTGAGCTCGATTTGGAAGTGCCAAACGTACAGCGCGTGATGGGAAGCTGTTCTTTGCGACATATTCCTTCACAATCCTGATGTCCGGATCAGAATCCTGTGCCTCCCTCCATCCAACGTCGGGCATGATGTTGACAGCTGATACATCGGCGGGCTCCTTCGGTTGTACTGCAACCTGTTCTACATGGACAGGAAACCTGGAGAGCGCATCAGCATTGACGTTACTTTTACCTGAGCGGTATTTCACTGTATAATTGAAGGAAGCAAGCTGTGCCACCCAGCGTTGTTCCACTGCTCCGAGTTGCGCTGTTTGCAGGTGGGCCAGAGGGTTATTGTCTGTGTAGATGGTGAACTCTGCTCCTGTAAGAAAATCCTTAAATTTTTCCGTCACAGCCCATTTGAGGGCTAACAGTTCAAGCTTAAAGGAGCTGTAATTGGCATCATTTTGTTCAGTTGGGTGAAGGCTTCTACTGGCATACGCGATTACACGTTCATGACCGTCCTGAACCTGTGACAGAACGGCTCCAAGACCTTGATGGCTAGCATCCGTATACACAATAAATGGTTTGTCGTAATGGGCGTATGCGAGTACAGGAGCTTGAGTCAGTGCCGTTTTTAAATGATCAAAAGAAGCCTGACATTCAGGGGTCCAAGTTACTCTCTTTGATTGGGAACGCTTGTCCGCTGGAATACCAGTTAAGAGTCTATTCAAAGGACGTGCAATCTTAGCAAAACCTGCTACAAAGCGTCTGTAGTACCCAGCCAGGCCAAGGAATGCTCTAACCTGCTTTATCGTCGTTGGGACTGGCCAACCTTGGACCGCTTGAACTTTCCCCGGGTCTGGCCTCACACCATGCTGGTCCACTACATGTCCCAGGAACGTCACCTCCCGCTGCAGTAGCCTACACTTGTCCGGGTGTAGCTTCAGACCATGTCCCCACAGCCGCTCAAACACCTGGTCCAGATGCTGGAGATGGGAAGAGAAGTCAGCAGAGTATACTATGATGTCATCCAAGTATACCAATAACGACTCGGCTATTTGTCCATTGAGACACTGTTGCATTAAACGTTGGAACGTTGCTGGCGCATTACATAGTCCAAATGGCATACGCTCAAATTCGTATAGGCCAAGCGGGGTCGCAAATGCAGTCTTTTCTTGATCATCAGGATGCATCTCGACCTGCCAGTAACCACTGGCGAGGTCCAGGGTCGAAAACCACTCCGATTTACTTAAGTTGGTTAAGGTCTCTTCAATGCGTGGTAATGGGAAAGAGTCTTTATGAGTGACAGCGTTTAACTTCCGGTAATCCACACAAAAACGCCAGCTGCCATCTTTTTTGCGCACAAGGACGATAGGGGCAGCCCAAGGACTACAACTTTCTTTGATCACCCCTTTTTCAAGCATACTGGAGAGGAGCGTTTTCATTTCTTTATACAGCATAGGTGGAATAGGCCGGTACCTCTCCCGGATAGGGGCCGCCTCTCCTGTAGGGATCCTGTGCTGCACTAGATTTGTCCGCCCAAAATCCTCCTTGTGCTGTGCGAAGACTTTCTCCCACTTCTGCAACAGAGCACACAGCTCCTCCTGCTGTTGCTCGGACAGATCGGATCGCTCCGTCATCAGGCTCACCTCAGTCGGCCATTCTGGGATTTCGACAGCGGCTGCAGCGTTCGTCAGGGCCACCTGGACAATGCCATCCTCCTCCAGAGACAGGGCCAGGTCACTGGAACCGTGCACATCCGCGTCTTCAATGTGATAGAGCTGTCCTAATTTTTCAAATCGACCAATGGAAACACTGTATGGGTGTGGATTACAAATACGTACAGGAACTTTACCTCTCCTCACCTCAACCAAAGCCTTTGCGACACCCACATCACCAGCACGCGGCACAGCCTCTATAAGAGCGCAGTAATTTGTCCCACCTGGTCCCATCTTTGCCCGCCCCCAGACTAGCATCTCACTCTGTGCGGGTACTGTGACACTACGTTTGGAAGCTAACCTCACATAACCCAAATGTCCATCTTCGCTGGGGGAAAGGTTAATTTGACAACAGGTGGCAAACGCATCCCTCCAAACTTTCTGCTTTTTGAAGACCTGTGGGACGGCTGACTCCCGAGGGCTTCTGAACAAGGTATCCCAACAAGCCACAATGACATTCATTCCCACAATTAAAGGGTGGGTACACCTCTCGTCTTCGACAATTACCACCCCCCGTCCCGGGACTTGAATACCCTCCACCTCCAGGTCTAAGACGGCATAACCGACGTAGGGTATTTCTAAGCCATTAGCAGCCCTTAATTGGAACAAGGTAGGGGTCTTTCCAAGCTTAGCTTGTGTGAAATGTGCATTAAACACACTTTCTGCCATTAATGTGACCTGAGACCCTGTGTCTAAAAGCCCACTGAGCTGAACCCCCTCAATGGTTAGTTTAATTATAGGGCATTGGCCGACAACTGCTTCAGAGGCCCTGGGTGGTGGTGGTGGAGTGTCAACAAGCCCTGCTACTCGGACCTCAGCAGCAGGGGTAGCTAGTTTAAAGCTGGTTCAGGTGTAGGAGGTCCTCTACAATAGCGAGCTATGTGGCCTGCCTCCCTGCAGCGGTGGCAAATAGGCCTGCCCTGTTCATCTCTGTCGTTGTGGGGTCTGGGTGAGTAGCGCTTGTTCCACGTTGGGTTAGAAGAGCGGGGCCGAGGTGAGGCTGGCTGCAGCAGTGGTTTGAGTTCTGCCACGATATCCTGTGTCAGCCCCTTCACATGGGTCTTCACGTCATCCATAATTTCACGCTTGAGCTGTTCCTTCCAGTCGGCATCCTGTGGGGGTCTGGAAGGAACAGACTGTTTAGTAATCATAGAGCAGGTTACCTCGGGCCTTTGGTGGCTATATTCTGAGTCCAACTTCAAGGCTTCCTCCCGCAAATCAGCAAACCCTAGGCCCGGGTTGCGGCGAGCATAAACCTTTAAGGCTTGAGCCAAAGGCCCATCACACAGTCCAAGCAGTAGTTGATCCCGCAAAGCAGTTTCAGAAGGAGCATTATCTGGATCCTGACTGTCCAATTTGCAGTACAACTCACGCAGCCTCAAAATAAATGATTGGACAGGCTCATCCACTCCCTGTAAGCAGCTAAAAAATTTTGATCTCACAACTGGTATGGGGGTCTGGTCACCGTACAGAGAATCCAAGTACTCAAATATTTTAGCTGTTGTATCTTTTTCAGCTGCGTTCAAAACCGTTATTTGTCGTTTGGCTTCACCACTTAATGCTCCCAATACAATGCTAACCTTCCTTGCCTCTGCTATATCCTGGGAACTCAAAAGCCCTTTAATTTGCTCTTTCCATTCAGAGTATTTTAAATCGCCACCTGGCCCCATAAATTTTGGTAGCCAAGGTGCACCAGGGTACACAGGCATCATCATGTTTGCTCTTATTTGGCGACACCAGCTCTCAAAATGGATCCTGCCGACAACGCCAAATGTAACAGGGGGGAGATTCAAAAGAGTTATCGCTGGGGGATGTAAATGGATATTAGTGGCCGGCAAAGTATTGAAATTGGGTGAGTGAGAGCAGGGTGTGACCAACAAAGAGCAATCCACGTAATGAAATACAAGATGCAGTTTATTTGGTCTAAAATATTATAAATAGTGTTAACGAAGAATAAAAGGGTTAAAACAATACAAAACTATTCTAAACGGGTCTTAAATACTGCAGGGGGGTCCAAGCACTTCAATATCAGCTCCCGGGTGCCGCTCTGGGGGCAGGGCTTCTCCACCCTGCGTGGACGGAGGCTGGATCCCCAAGACAATCCCAACGTCGTCTGGGGTGGGGTGAAGTTCCTCCTTCTGCGTTGCTCCGGTCACCAGAGGGACATCCGGACGGCACCTGCCACGTACAAAACCGGGCCAGCACAAAGCGGGACCAAGCGACTCCACGCTCTAGTCCATGTAGTGAGCACCACACTGGACGAGTATAATACTCACGGGCGTGGCAGGGTTTCCTCCCTGCCGCTGCGTGTCAACAATGTGTGGTGCTCGAACTGGATCGCTCCGCTGGTCCCGTCCTGGTTCCGTCACGGCCCCAGAGTGTGCTCCCTTGGCGGTGTGGCTGCCGTCCTCCCGGTGCGCTGCTTCCCCGGTGCGCTGCTTCCCCTGTGTCTGCTCCTCCGTGTCTGCTGCCCTGTGTCTGCTCTCTCCTGCTGCCAACAGCCACACTGCCTTTTATGCACCTGTCAATTTGCCACAGCCCAGGTGCGCTAATTGAATACAGGTTTGGCTAGAGGCTCACGTGGACAGGGGTTCCAATCAAGGTGAATGGGAAGGGCTTATTCAAGGAAAAAAGGAAAACAAAGGCAAACACAGCAACACACAGCACACAAATGAAACAAAGCCCTTTCCCAAGCGCCCGATCACAAATGCATGGTTGAGGATATCAGTGTCAACATTTACTTGAATGGTAAAGTCACCCACTATCATGATTTCATCTGAATTTCTGGAGAGAAAATCTGAAGCTGACCTTGAAATGAGTGCTTGACCTTTGACCTTTCTGTTTCAGGGCCGAAAACAATTTCCTTAAAGTGCACGGTAGACCGTGGACTGGTGTAGTTTCACTTTGAAATCTTCCCTTCAGGTATTTACAGTGTGTAGAACTTGTTTTTCTAGTTAGCAACCAAAACACGTCACAACGAAGGTTAAAACAATATGATTCAAAGGAGTTTCTTTTTCCCTTTCAGTTACGTAAGCCCTTCCCTTCTACTGTAAAAAAATATCTTGTGTAACACAGAGTTGCTGCTGTCAGAAAACAAACACTGTTTTCAGTGAATCTGGTCAGTTGTGTACGGTACTGTTTGTTCATCGATCCATATTCTAGACCCCCTTTGTCCTAGTTGGGGCTGCAACACTGGCCAAAAATGCTGTGTGTGTGTGTGTGTGTGTGTGTGTGTGTGTGTGTGTGTGTGTGTGTGTGTGTGTAACAGATCCTCATCCCATTTGAGTATTGGTCAGTCCTGATCCTACGCTAGTTGTACTGCTTGCAACAGTGTGCTAGCACCTTTGATGGGACTTGACGGCGTCAGTGTTTGACTTTTTCTGTGATTGTGTTGAGCCTGTTCACATGGCAAAAAGGCCAGGACCTGGAGGGTCCTCACACTAAGGCTACGTTGACACTGCAGGGTTTGATGCTCCTTTCGGATTTTTTTGTGAAATCCGATTTTTTTGCGAGTTCGTTCACATTTACAATAAAATGCGACTTGTATGTGATCTCCCATCTGAACGGAATACCACCCAAAAGTGTCCCGCATGCGCAGAAGAGAACATAACGACGTCACGCAGCAGCGCACTTCAGTGTTTACAGAACCCACAAACAATACAGAATCTGTAGCTTTTCAAGCGTCGATGATATATTTAAGAACTGATCAAACACGTATTCCTACAATTGAATAGTGAGCAATCATTTCAGTGCTGCGCTTCTAATCAGCCGCGCCGAGCTCCTTCTGTGTGTGTGTGTGTGTGTGTGAGAGAGAGAGAGCGACAGGGAGCGAGAGAGAGGGATAGAGATAGGGAGAGAGGGAGAGCGCGCGTGTGGATATTATTATTATTTTTCCTCCCCGTTGTCCTGGCGCTGCAGAATTTAGCGAATGAGAAAGAAGAGAGCCAAGTTTTTGGCCATGGCGTTTTGTGGGGCAGCGGCAGCAACTGAGAAACGCAGCCAGGAGTGGTGGGACAGTGATGAGAGGCTTTAGTGATACGGAGTTCAATAATAATTTTCGGATGACAAGAACTCCCTTAATGTGCGTCTGCGAGCGCCTTTTTTTAACACTCTCACGGTAAGACACACGTCTTCGGTGCCCCACATCGTGACGTGCAGGTCGGATAAATGCGACCTGGCCGTTCAGACTGAAGTCGCATGGCAAAAGATCAGATACGTATCGGATTTAGGACCACATATCCAAGTGGCCTGGGTCGCATTTGAAAAAATTGGATCTGTGTCGTTCAGACTGTCAGGAAAAGATCCGATACAGGTCGTATAGGGGCAAAAAAATCGGATTTGGGTCACTTCAGCCTGCAGTGTGAACGTAGCCTAATTCGTAGAGCTACATAATCTGTCCCTTCACTTCATTTCTGTTTTAGTCATGTGGGAATGGCACCAGGGCATTATGACTGCATAAAGTGACTGATAAGACTGATGGATGATAGATATTGAGTCGGGCCTGCACTCTGATGGGCTTATATAAATCTATCCATGTTGAACTTAACCAGAATTTAATTCTGGAAGTACAACCTGGACCGCGTACACTGAAAAAAAATGTTACTAGACCACTTATAATAAAGTAAGACAACTTTTTTCCATAACTTATTTCTGTTGATGAAGCAAGATTGTCCTTTTTTAGAACTATTTACTGATTTTTTTTTTTTTGTACATGAAAATGTTTTGTGTTTTGAAATATTTTTTGACATAAATAGTACAGATAGAAAATTGTGTTCTTAGTGTTAAATGTATTTCTTCTCAGATATTTTTTCTTCAGCGTGCAGACCATATCTCCTTTGACCTCTAAATAGAACATCTACCGGACATGTTCACCTGAAATTCTTTCGACACAGTGCCCTGTCTTTGAATGAAGTCCAAGTGTCATCTGAACAAAATGTTCCTTTAAGAGAATCGTATGAAGAGAATCTTAATCGAATGATCAGCATGTGAACTGAAGAAAAAATAATATTCCACTAAATTCAGAATGTATTCGAATATTGATTCTTTACTTGAACCATAACCCGAGACTTGAACAATGATTTCGAGCAGGGATTAGGTTATGTTCTTCTTATGTTGTTCTCAACTATTAATTTTGCTCATTTAATTTTAGTGTTTTTCAACTGTGGTAACTTATGGAATGCACTTTCAATTTCATTTTGCTTGTACGATTAAAACATTGTATCACTCATTCTATTCTTTTAATCGCAGAACAGTCATGCCACCCGTCCTCTCAAAAAATGTTTGGTCAGACAGTGCTGCTGCTTTTTAAAAAGGAATACAGCCTTCAACAGAATAATATATCTAATGTGGAAAAATTAAGTGGACACACAACTGTAGATATACTTTCTGTTTGCTCAAACAGCATAAGCTGCTAATTTATTCTTCAACTTCCTGCATTGATTTTTAATTTGTATTGATTGTAGGGGTGGGACGAGACACAAATTTCACGGGACGAGATGTCTCGTGAGATTGAGTCGACGAGATTGAGACGACACGAGACCGGGGGGGGGGGGGGGGGGGGGGGGGGGGGGGGGGTTGGGGTTGTTGGTGCTGAGGTTGTGGGGGGGGGGCAGCGCGGTACTCACATGCAGCGTCGGAGCATGGAGTGTCAGGTCGGAGTGCCCCTTGTACGGCCACGTTGCCCTCCGCTCTACACTGCGCCCGAGGCGGCCGCCTAGTTCCCCTATTCCCATTCAAACCGCAAGACGACGCCATGACTGCATTTGCATTTCATGCCACTAGGTGCGCTGTTTACATGTTCAACCTTATTTTTCACAGACACCACAGAGGAAGAAGGGCTGCAGCCGCTGCAGGCTCTCTCTGCATGCTGTTAGAAAAAGAGTGTGAGCAGGCAAGACGAGGTAAAATGTTCATTGATGCGATGCACCGTTTTTTCAATAAAAGAGAAGAACTGAACGATCGTTTCCGCACATTTTCTTTACGTCGTATCAATTAAACTGTATCACAAGTAGTTTGTGGACTCAAAAGACCAAGATTCCTTGCAGATAGAACATGCGCAGAACAGTATTTCATGTCCTTTTCGACCGGGTTTTTAAATATGAATATGAGCACAATCAGGGTTTTGCACGTGTTTATATGGCTGTGCGCCATGTAATGTATCATTCCGTCAATATTCCAGTTAATAAAGAGTTTTTGCCTTGATATAAACGTACTTAATCTCGCGGCATTCGATCTCGCGAGATCTCGTGACACGAGATCTCGTCCCATCCCTAATTGATTGTGATCAGTTTTTAACCATTTTCATCTCATAGCATGCTTTTTAGTCAAGTTAATCCTTTAACTTTTGCTCAGACTCAAATTTGAATTAAGTTTATGTGCAAAAGAAGAGAAATATTAACCTGTTTAATTTATTAAAAAGGAAAGTCAGCAGCATGCAGATTGTTTCGCTTTCACACTGATGAAGGACAGGCCTTTTGTATGTTCTTCTGTAAGACGATGTTGCTGCTTTCAAACAGATCACTTGTGACAGGAATCTCACAACCTTCTAGAACTACAACTTCCAATAGAAGAACATTTTTGACATTAAACTGTAAAGACACATTCATTCAGTCATTTTCTGTTCCAACATTTTCCCAGCACAGGCTTTGATTCTTTTCTCTTGAATACAAATTAAACAGCATCTGCCGCTAATTCCAATCATTCTTCTGATTGTTCTGATGAGCTGCAGTTTACATTGTGATGCTACAAAATAAAAAGTTAAATGTTAAAGTATACACCTAAAAGTGAGTATTCTGAGAATCAACACTGTATAGAGTTAAACATTAATAATGGTCAACACCAGTGGCGGCTGCTGGTCTTCCAAAGAGGGGAAGCTCATTTTCAGCATACACTGTAATATGTGTAATCTGTTTTTTGTATGTAAATTCTATTAGCTTTCATGCCTTTTGTACACCCTGACAAAGTTAGACAGATCCTCAAAGCCCACTTGTGACCAGACAACACCTCCCTGTATAGTTTCATCCAGAGGCATGGCCAGCAGTACATTTTATTGGTGACAGCGCTTCAGTCAGCAGCTCACCTGGTCAGACCAGGACAGCTGAAAGGACCTGTTACTTTTCCCCACCTTTCGGCACCAGCTCAGTCTTAGGAGTTGATCTGTTATGCAGTTTAACACCAATTTTCTCTTCGTAAGGAAGAATATCAAATGGCTTACCCAAAATCCGGTCCACAACATTCACATTGTCTGGCGTTGTGTGCAGCTGGCGAGCAGCTGGAGCAGCTGGAGGCTGGAGCTGTGTGAGAGAAGGGGAGAAGCTCCACAGCTGCTGGTCGAGGACAGAAACTACAGAGTGACCGAAACGAGTCTCCAAACACAACGCTAGTCGTTTTTCACAAACACAAAGTCTCCAGGGATCAGCAAAGCCTCCGAATCAACCCAGCACAACAGAATGAAAAACTTCAGAAGCACTTTGGTGCATTTTTTTTACTTCAAGATCGCTGATTTGCTCATTTCGCTGTCAATCAAGCTTCACACAGATCATCCAATCACCACACAGAAGCTCAGCGTCCAGGCCAGCCCACTGCCCCATAGACCCCCAGAGACGCTGAGCGTCCGTGGGCGGGACCAGCCCAGTATTTTATCCAATGAGCGTCCAGTTTCACTGCAGCAGAACAACCCACTCTCGCTTCCGCATGGACGCTCAGCGTCCGGCTGTTTAAAGTGCCGTGCGCTGCGAGGAGGAGTGAGAAAAAAGCCGAGTCAATTACTTGAGATAAGTAGCCGATTCTGAACAAAAGATGAACGTGTTGTAGCGCATATTTAGTCAATGAAATGTTTACACAACAGTAAATATTGGACCACTTATTTTTTGACATTTTAGGGGAAGTTGAGCTTCCCTTGCAGTCTTAGAGCAATCGCCACTGGTCAACACAAAGTACTCTGCAGAGTGCCAGCATTAGAAAATCACTGCAAAAGTGTATAATTAAGTCCAATTTTAAACACTCTCAGAGTGAATTCAACACTGGGGAATTTGCAGTGACACTCCCTTTCAGGTCTACACACCTTTTGCATTTCCTTGAAATCACATTACCTAAAGGAAACTGAAAGCATGAACAGTGTATTTAAAAGTCAGTTATCAGTGGAAAGGGCACACTGAGCTTTGGCTTTAAACATAACTAGACATCAAGAGCTTCACTGCACTCTGCTCACCTCAGACTAACTTCAGCAAAGAGAATTAATTGCTTTCAAGTCACATTTATTTTTAATCAGAATGGATTATATTTGGGTAAGACTGTTTTAAACTATATTTTTCTGTTATCAACTGAAATGTACTTTAATATTTCAAATATTTTTAATTCACTAAATAATGAAGAAGATTACTTTTTTCTGCCCATACTTGCCAAAAAGTGTCAAACACATTGATCTGTAAGCATCTTGTTTGAGTGGTCTATCTTTATTTAGCTTTATTCAAACTGTTATAAGAAAGCTGAAGTCATTCATATTTTGTTTTCTCTTATTGCCTCTACCAAGAGTGCCTGGGAATACATTCGATGGTTTGGAAAGCCTCGTAAGTCAATTAATATGACATGTCTTCAATCCTCAATAGTAAATAAAATAAATAATAAATCCACAATGACTGTTGAAAATATGAGTGATGCTGATGTGTTTGACCTTACAGCATTAAAGCAACCATGGAGAGATGTGCCGTGGGGGTGAGTAATCAGGGTGTGATTAAATCACTGGTAATACCTCATCAACATGAAATATATCTTGCTTTTTTTCTTCATATATTAGTGGGCACTTACTCCAAACTTCAACCCCTGATTTTTCTTTGGAACAGTCGCAGAAGAGAAAACCTTCAGAGGGTGAAGGACTACCAACCACATTCAGAAGCTCAACATCTCAGAGTTCTTCTCCATGGACCACCAGGCTCTGGAAAGTCCAGCTTCATCAACTCTGTTGACAGCGCTCTGCGAGGAAAAACCACAACTCGAGCTTTGGCAGCCACTGCCTATGATTGCAGCTTCACCAACACAGTATGAAGAGCTTGAACAATAATTGTTTAGAGATTTCTCAAATATTTTTTAAAGAAAAAAATATTTGTATTTACAGTACAATAGTTTCAGGATCCAGAGAGACAGGCCTGGATCCCATTATCCCCTTGTCTTCAGTGACACCATGGGTATTGAGAGGGGCTCTGGGACAGGAGCTGAAGTGAATGAAATCAAACTGATCCTGGAAGGACGCATCAGAGAAGGATTCAAGGTACGAAATCTATATTTTGTTATCTCTGACTTTTTTAAGCTCTAAAACATCACGATTACTGTGACTAAAACTGTGACTGAGAATTTTTTCCTTTTTTCCAGTTCAATTCCGGCAGTCCACCAAGTGCTCAATTCTACAATGCAAATCCCACCATAAATGACAAAGTTCATGTTCTGGTTTGTGTCATTCCTGCCTCCATGTTAGACCTGATGGATGAAAGGTCATTTCGCAAGATAAAAGATGTCAGGGACGACGCCAGTGAGTTAGGTGAGTTTAACTGTTTGATAACAGAGCATTTGATTTATAGTGTCCTGATGGTGTTCTCATTATAATGATGAAATGAAATTCTGAATGAACTAACCTTATCGTTTCTGATGTCTTTCATGAAATCACCGTAAGCAAATCAAAACCACAAGTTGATAAAATGATAACAATGCATTGGTTTTATATAGCGCTTTTCAGGACACTCAAAGATGCTTTACATTGCATTATTCATTCACACCATACTGGGTGGTGGTAAGCTACTACTGTAGCCACAGCTGCCCCAGGGCAGCCCAGGAAGCGAGGCTGTCAATCTGCGCCATCGGCCCCTCCGACCACCACCAACCATTCACTCTCACAACTGTCATACGAGGCAAGGTGGGTGAAGTGTCTTGCCCAAGGACACAACGACAGTTTTACGCCTGCGGGAGCGGGGATCGAACCGCCAACCTTCCGGTTATAAGATGACCTGCTCTACCAACTGAGCTACTGTCGCCCCATAGATAGATAATATCAGTACCACCAATCCCCAGCCCAAACAAAATCATAAAAACAATAACACCTAAATGTTTATACAGGGAAAATACCTGTTCAGAGGAAGAGGTGAAAACCTGTATGTCTCATTTAGTCCCATTTTCACCTCAGGGAGATCGAAAGAGAAAGAGATATCAGGTTCAATATCATGTCACACATGCAAATATAGTCAAAATGGATTATAGCCTACTGTGGGCCCTACTCAGTAACTTTTACAGCAGACAATCAACAGAAACTGAAATGAAAGTATCATGAAGTTGATATTGTTCCAGTTATATGCTATTAAATTTCATTTTCATTTGCAAAACCCACCCCTACTTCACTGGAGAGGCCCATTTTAAGGTCTACTGTGAGAGAGAGAGCGATTAATAATCAGTGATGTTTAGAGACTGGTGTCTCCATTCGTGCTTTCATTGAGCCACTTTTGCAAACTCCCCCCACAGCTGTGCCTAACCACACCCCACCGCCACAATTATAAATCTGCAAATAATGTCAAAAACAAAAAAAGAATGTAAACGTTTTAACCACTGAATATTTTGACAAAATGTGTGTGACTCTTTCTGAACATCTGTTGATTTCATAAATGCAATGACACTAATCAAAATCTTATTTTATAGTTCTTAACTTGTGTTATCACAGTTTTTCATCTCAAATACATTTCGTAGTAACAGGCATTTTATTTGAGTGAAGGGATCAAAAGCAACCGTTTTGGTTAGAATTGCAATAAAGCATTGCTATCAGTCATTACCTGAACTTTAATATTCACCAATAATTGTGAAACATTCTGTCCTAAGAGGTCAGAGGGGGCACGCTCAGCTTTTAAACAGCAACAACAAAGTGAAACAAGGTCAAGCCCTCCACACCAACTCTTTAGCTGCTGACTGTCCGTTCCTTTCTTAAAATAGCTCTTCTCAGAATGACGTTCAGTATTTCTGGTTATCAGTCAGTAGCCACTGGACCACAGTGAGGACTGGGTAATGTTTAACGTCTGTCTTTCACTTCACACTTGTCTTGTATGTTTTGCATCTTCTGTCAGGATGTGTCACCATCAACAGAAACAATATTATATCAGTGTCATATGACACAAACAGATGTTTATCAAACATTCTAAAGATACATTTCTGTTCTGGTTTGTGCTCTTTCTTGGCAGGAATTCCCCAAGTCGCGATCCTCACCAAAATTGATGAAGCCTGTAATGTTGTCCAATACAGTTTGCAATATGTCTACAGGAGCTACTGGCTGAAAAAGCAGGTGAGTGATCAACTAAAAAACAACTGATCAGCTGAACTGTGCTGACATGCGACCACAGTCTCAGTGATTTTGAAGTGTCTATTACTTTTTATGCATAAACTACAATCAATGATTTTCTTCCTTATGTCATTGAAAATTAGATGGAAAAAGTGAGTGTGATGACAGGAATTCCAATGCACTGCATCTTCCCAGTGAGGAACTACAGCTCAGAAATCGAAACAGATGATGACATGGATTCACTGATACTGAGCGCAATGAGAAAGATCATTGACTACGGAGAAGACTTCCTGAATGATCAGTGTGCTGCAGGCGATGATGGCACTCAGGAAATTGCCCTGAATCAAAACATGGAACATGCTTGACAGCAGCGATCATAAAAACTGACATTTAACAACGTTTTTACTTCTTCAGAGGTCAGACCAAAGTGTTGTCCCCTTTGATATCTTTTTTTCCTGTATGTTTTTTTTTTTTTGGTATTGAATTAAAGCAACACTAAGGAACTTTCAGTTTTCGTTGATTTTGGCGGCGCCAGTGGACAAAAGCGGTAGTGTTTTGCCTGAAGGAATACTACAGTTCCCATGAGGACTAGCGCGTGGCATCGTAAAATGCTGCTCCCGGTGGCATGCTGTTGGACTGAACTCGCCTACATTTGTTTCCAGTGGCTGTGTGAAGGACGGATAGCGACGAGGTAATGAATCTAATGGTGGCTAAACAATGTTATATCATGATGTGACGCATGCCATAAAGCAGTCTGCGCATTTGGAGTTTTTTAGTGTGCAGGGTTCCTACCACCCTCCTCACAGCTGCTTAGTCCAAGTGAAGCAATACTGATGCCCTCAGGCCGTGACAGAGGGGTCATTCAACTAGTTGTAAGTCGATGTATCATCACAAAAGATATTAAAATGTTTTATTAAGGTTGAAAAGTTCCTTAGTGTCGGTTTAAGATTGTGCTCTTAATGAAGTCTCTTTTGTTCTGTTGATAAGCACATTCTGTTCTACCTCTATTGTGTTCACCACACCTGGTTTCAGTGTGTGCTGTTGACAGTTCTCGGCTTTGTAGACTCACCCTTTATTCTCATATTTATGTAATGAACTTGGCATCAGGGTTGCTGTTCATGGCTAATATCAGATGGTTTATCATCTTTTCCTTTTTCTCACCATAAGTTTTCTACATCCTGGCATGGAAACATAATCCACGTCAGCCACTTTCGTTTTTAATGAAGCCTGTTGGACCAGATCCTCATCTTTGTCAAATAAACTTGTTTGAATTGTGCCGCCTCAGTTCTGAGTTCTTGTTTGATTGTTGAATAAGATCATTCATTCGCTCAACCTCCACCTTATCTGAAAAGTCTCCGTTTCATCATCCGTGGAGTAAAGTGTGGAACAAAGAGTTTGTTTTTTGTTTATTTGACGATAGTATTGCATTGATGGTTGTGCTGTTGGAGAAAATGGTAGCTGTTGATGTCTGGGTGTATCAAAACAATGACATGAAAACACTGTTGTCACATAATGGCATTTCTCAACTATGAAACAGATTTAGATTGAAGTCAGATTTAAAGAATTGAACTGAGAAGCTCTGGACATGCAAAGAGGTAGAATGATCTAAGTTTATTCTTCTTCCAACTCCCTTCAGCACTCATTAAGACAGGTAATGTTATTTCTTGGGTGATTTCTTTGACTGTTTTTCATTATGATCATTCAATCATTTTAGATAGATTATGATTTTAGATTATGTGCAATCATTAGGTTAGAGTCAATATACTGTACATATGAATGCTCCATATACATCCCTGATGGAGGGATAAATAGGTCTGTTTTCCTGGGTCAAGTGTGAGGGGTGCTGGGAAAGCCAAGCCCCTCCAAGAAATATGACTTAAAATTAAAAAATAAATAAAAAGGTTTTTCTTTTTTTTTTAAAATAAGTGTGAGTATTACAAATTGCTGTCTGGTAACCAGACTCTGGCTAATGAATCAATACATCAACCAAACTTGGTTGTAAAAACCAGTGTGTTCTGAGTCAGCCAGTAGGTGCAGGTCATGTGACCTTTGATCTCCCCACTGTTTTCGACTGACTGCTTCACTGACTGACAGTAATAAACTATGGAGGCTTTTTGATCAAATGTCACATATTGAAAACTGACTGATGATTTGAACAAAGACATAAGAGGTTGGGTGGCACGACTGGTGTAGGGGTGGTGGGTGAACGGTGCGCCCCGCCATGGGTGTGGGGAGGGAATGGTGCAGGCATGGGTGGAGTGATGCAGCCACGCAATGGGTGTGTGTGTGTGTGTGTGTGTGTGTGTGTGTGTGTGTGTGTGTGTGTGTGTGTGTGTGTGTGTGTGTGTGGAGAGGAGACTACAGAGATCCGGACTCCTCACCTGCCTCCATGAGAACTTCCTGTTTCGGTGGAGAGAAGGACTCCACTCTGGTTGTCATGGTGAATCCATGATTCTGTGATCGACTGTGTTGGTTTCGCCGAGGGCGCTCTGATCCTGGTTTTTTTTCACCTGGCTTGATGAATCCATGCGTTCTCATCCTGGATTGGTCTTCTGTGCAACCCAGTAAGCCTGAACCCTCTGGTTATGGATTAGACGAGCCTGGATGAGTCGTTCATCCTTGATGCCTGAATCCTCCTTTTGTGCAAAAGGCCCCTGGTACTGTTATGTCTCCCTCTGTGTCCCCCTCTAGGTCTTAGTAAGTTTATCTTACCTGTTAGTTAGTTACTCACTGGTAGCACACAAATAAGGACTATTCATATTGGAGTGTTTTTTGTTTTTGTCTTTCAAAAGGAGTTCTTCTTTCTTTTGTCTTCTGTCAAAGGTTTATCACCACCACCTGCTGGTCAAAACAGTTTTGACAAAAAAACAACTGACAACAGCAAAATGCAAAGCATCAAAACAGAAGTACTCAGTGATCAGAAAAACAGACTTTTTTCCAGGGGACAATATTTTCTGATGGAACCAAAGCAGACCCAACGGATGGACAGCACACTACACGCCTTTTTTCATCTTTTGTTGTCAGAGCACATACACAATGTTTTAAAAGCCTGTATGAGAAATAAAAACTCCACATGGTTCCACATGATGCATTATTGAAACAACTTATCAGAAGAGAATTTTTGGTTGAGCTGTGATTTTAAAATCACCATTAAGTTTATCTAAATTCCTCCAGTTTGGAAAATAATCTAACCACAATCTTTCACCTCATAATTCAACTTTGTGGAACGATAGAACAATTATGAAGTGAAGTGATCTCTCAAGGAAAAATATAACTTTCCCATTTAGAAAAAATATCTCATTGAGCAGTTAAATTTTTGGAATATAAAACTTCATAAGAAAGATAATAACAAGCTTTTTGAACTGAAGTGCCACACTGTGCGAAGCCAGGAAGTACATTTTGCAGCATAAACTCAAAGTTTCTAAAGACACAATCCAAGGTAAACCTACTGGTATCTTACCACAGTTGCCACAACTTTTTTATGATAAAGTATTTTTGAGGCACAATCCTGTTTTTTCCCAGCACATATTTACATGACAGTTCCAGTACGACGTTCCAGGTGAAATACAAACTACATTATGTTGGTAAAGAGCAGGGATCCTTCAATTGTTCTTACAGCCAGATGGCTTGAGGTGAGCTTTGCCAATTGGAGACTCAGAAACATCAGTGAAAGCAGCTTCAGGCACAGAAGCAGAGATGCAACTTTTAAACAGGACAGAGACACTGGATGATGATCCCGTATATAATGAGGCGTCTATGTAGATTATGTAGAATTTAGCACCGCCACCTGCTGGACAAGAGTATAATTACATCAATCATTTTAAAGAGTACAATGGTCTCCTGAACGAGCTGAAAGTTGCCTTACTCACACAAAAATATATATCTGGATGTGTCGAGTCTCAGTTAAAAATGAAACTAACTGACAAGCCCAATGATTACCGTAATCTGAGATTTACAAAAGATGTCATGAATGTCTCGCGATTCTCAGCTCACCGCAGCTCTTATTTTTTGGTGTTAGGATCCATAGTCATGACTGGGATTCATTTATTTTGAAAAATCCATGACAAAATCCATGGGCATTCAGCTTCGGTTATGGAGAACAGACGCTACATGAAGACAGTCGCGGAAAGGTTACGGTACATGGCTTGTCAGGGGATTGCCTAGAGAGGTCACAATGAGGCGGAGGAATCAACAAACAGAGGGAACTTTCGCGAGCTGTTGGATGTGATTGCATTATTTGATCCAGTGGTGAAGAAAAAGTTGGACAACAACCCATCGAATGCTAAATATAGTCATCATGACATCCAAAATGACATTTTTTCTGTGATGGCTGAAATGATTCGGACACAAATAAGTGATGAGCTGATGGATGCTGAGTCCTTTGCCATTTTGGTGGACGAAAGCATGGATGTAAGCAAAAAAGAACAGATATCAGTTATTGTTCGCTATTTAAAGCCAGGGACAGAGCAGGTGCAGGAGGAGTTTCTGCATTTTACGGCTGCAGATGGACGAGACGCTGGCTTCTTACTTACCAGCATCAAGCACACCCTCAGTCAGTGTAACATTAATCTGCAGTTTTGTGTCGGTCAGTGCTACGATGGCGCATCAGTTATGTCAGGATGTAACGGGGTGCTCGAAATGTATTGGCTGAAGCTGACCAGCGCTTTTTCGATAACATGGGGGTCTATGAGATGAAGGCGGGGCTCATAAATACATTTTTATATTGCTTTATGCTAATATTATATTGTAGTTTCGAACCAGACTGACACATTTAAGCTCTGTTAAAAAAAATGATACAAACATTGGAAAGAAACGGAAACTCCGGACACGAGCTTTAAGGTTAAAAATCCATATGGATAAGGTCTGTTTGATATTGTGGAGTAAACTGATGTTTTCTTGTAAATTTGTATATTTTATTACCTGTTAAAAAACTTTAGTTTCGTTATGGATGTGGCTGTCCTGCTTCAGACAGTCGGGCAAGTGGAGTGGAGCCACACAGTTTTTTGACCTCTCTTTTTCTCTTTTTGTCTTTGGATATCACCTTTGTTATTTAATTTATTTTTCTATGGGTGTTATGTTTTCTAACGATTTTGAGTTTAACTAAACAGTTTAACTGAATCAAGAGGATTCTGTGGAGTTTTTCATTTCACATGTGGATTATAAGAGGAAATAGGAGCGTCAAGCTTGGGCTTCATTGATCAGGAACCTACAGCTATACTTAATTTCATTAATAACCACAACTGCACAGGCCTGATGAGATGGTACATGAATGAAAAAATTGTTCACAGGGTGTGTCTCACTGAAAAAAGGTTGAGAACCACTGACCTACTAACATTGCCACGCCAAAATGTTTTCAGAGACAAAGGGAATATTTTATTTACAGTAATGCGTGATCAAATAAGGGGCAATTAAAAATACTTGAAGCGAGAGTAAGAGCTACTAAAAATAAACCAAAAATCCAAACTATTCTCTCAATGTCAAAAGTTAACTATCAAAATAAACAAGAACAGAAACACAAAGTCTGGCCTCAATGGCAAACTTCAACAACAGAAAAGGGGTTAAAAACAATATGTAGGAACAGAGTCTTTCAATATTTTAAATTCCAAAACAAACAAAGCGGAGTACAGCACAGTGCAGTCATGACTGGTTGCAAAGGGAACTTGAACATGGAATCACTGCCAGGTTAGTCAGTGTCCATAGGAGGAAAGGTGTCATTCAGGAAGTCTTCTCCGTAGTCGATGATCTTTCTCATTGTGTCCAGCATCAGTGTATCAGTGTCCTCATCTGTTTTGGTTTCTTCGCTGTAGTTCTTCACCAGGAAGATGCAGTTCAGTGGAAACCCTACAGTCACACTCAGTTGATCCACCTATGTTTCAACAAAACAACAAGAAAGAAAAACTGATTTAAAAAAAATCAAGATATTATTCTTTTGCTACAAGTGCATTTTCATTTTCTAAATCACTGGAACAGATGATGCATCAATATTTGGACTCGTCAAAAAATTATTTCTTACCTTCTCTTTCAGGGTCTTGCTCTTGTAGACATTCCTGATATCTTTTTGGACCTCAGGACAGGCTTTATCAACTTTGGTGAGGACAGCTATTTGGGGAATCCCTGCAAGGAAAGACAAAACAACTCAATGCAGTCAGTTTTCCTCACAGGTTTGGCTGCAGTTTTAAATTTGAAACTCTAAGTGACTCTGTCTCTTGCTTTCACTGGAGTGACTGCATGGAGCATTGAGCTGCCACCAGCAAATATTTAAATATGATACCACATAGTGGGATGGGTTGGTAGGGAAACTTGCCAAACATAGACAAATATAACAGAAAATAATTTTCAATTTGTCATAACAACATATAGAGTCATCTGTCAGCTGATTGGGAACATTAGCTTGGTGTACAGCACAGAGCATGAATGCATTCAGGAAGTAAAAGTCACATAGCAGCTGAGGAAATGAATCTCACCACAATAAAAACAGCTGATCTACTTAAGGTTGAGCGGATTTGCTCCTCTTTTAAGAAACGTTAAATACAGACACAATATACAACAGTTGCTTTCAGATGTTGTGAATTACATTGCTGGTTGAATATTAATCTGCCAGGTTCCATGTGTCTTCTAATTGTGCACAAAAAAATCAAATGAACAGTTGTAAAACTGCTGGATACACGAACCCAATTTCCGGGCTTCTTCTCTGACCTCCTTTATCTTGTTAACAGACACATCCTCCACCGGGTTTGCTGTGGAGGCATCAACAACACAAACCAGAACATGAACTTTGTCATTGGTGGTCGGATTTTCATTGTTGTAGGATCCAGTTGGGATACTGCCAGGAAGGAGCTGAAAAAAAAAACAAACAAAAAAACGAAGATTTACTTTATCATATTAAAACTTAGAATGCAGGTTTGGTATGTTTGTGCATTACGTTGTTTTATGAATTTTTTTTTATGAATGGAGGCAGGAGTCAAACTGTGACTCAGGTAGGTTATAATATGTGATATTGTGGGAACGAAAGTTCATGTTTAATGTCTGATTTTGCTGAACGGTGCAATTGTCTTTCTAACCAAATGCTTTGATCCATGTTGAAATTCTGTTACTTTTACGTAAGAATCTTGATAAACTTCAAAGATATTACTTTACTTCAAAAAGTTGCATTTTTCATTCAGATTTTATTTTTTTTATAAGGGATGGCAAAAATTGATTTCCAAATAAAAATTCCAGAATTATGTGCAAACATTGCTTTGAAAATGCTAAATATATATGACCCAATATTGAGTTTATAGACATTTTTTCATACGTACCTTGCATCCATCTTTGACGTGTCCTTTCAGGATCAGTTTGATATTTTCCAAATCAACTCCTCTCCCAGAGCCCTTCTCAATACCCATGGTGTCACTGAAGACAAGGGGATAAAAGGTCCCAGGCTTTTCTGTCTGGATTTTATAACTTCTGAACTGCAAGTTGAAACAAGTGTTAACAACGTCAGCATGGGGCGTTAGCCTGAGGTCAGATTTCAGCTGCTCAGTTTCTCTATTTGACACTCTGTTGTTAATTGTAGTAAAAGTAGCTGTTCTGTCTTTAGGTTGAAGAAAATTCCAAACATTTTATTGTGTACATATTATTATTATTATTATTATTATTATTATTATTATGACATGAATCATGAGTAGTACACAATTACTGAAAACCTCTTCGTACTTCCTGAGTGAAGCTGAAGCTGCCATCATTAGTTGCTGCCAAAGCTCGAGTTGAAATCCTTCCTCGCAGAGCGCTGTCAACAGAATTGATGAAGCTGGACTTTCCAGAGCCTGGTGGTCCATGCAGCAGAACTCTGAGATGTTGAGCCTCTGAATGAGGCTTAAAATTTCTCACATAATCAAAGTCTTTCTTTTTCTCCCTGTTCAAAAAGAAGATTCAATAGGATGAAGAATGAACTTTGTGCCAAATGTCAAAAGAAGCTCCAAATGTTTCTTGTTGTTGAGGTTTTCCACCCCACCCCAATTACTCACCCCCATGGTACGTCCCTCCACGCTTCATCAAGAACTGTCAAGACAAACAGATCTGCATAACACGTTTCTACTAAAATTGTGTAATTAGTGTGTGAATTTCGGAGTCTGTGAAATATAAATTGACTTACGTAGAGAAGTTGGAGGCTCTTGATTGCGTTTCTTGAATGACTAAATAATTTAAATAAATGAAAATTTACACAAGCAGAAAATCATCAATTTCCACAACATTTGAACATTTTCAAAAAAAATGATGAACACATTAAAAAACAGAAAGGTAAATGACAGTCCTACCCAAAAAGCCATAAGCAATGAATTGTTCTCACTGAGATGAAAAGTGTAAAGCTGTGAAGCTGTTGATGTCTGGTTGAGTTTGAAGCCAACGCCGAACTTGCCTGATGTTTCAAAACACTGTTCATGCTTTCGGTTTCTGTCAGGTCACGTGTTTTCAAAGAAATACTCAGGATGTGTATAACGGAAGTTTATGTTCAGTACACAGGTGGAGTGTGCTTGAAATTCAGCCCCCCCCCCCCCCCCCCCACATGCACGGAGCACGGAGTGTAAGGCAACTGACAGAAAGTTTCAATGGCCCAGTACAGAAGAGAGGAACATAGGCTGTTCGATTATAAATACGGTAGATCATTAATCCAGTCTGTGCTTGCTGACATGCGGTCAGCCACGGCTGCGTTTAGGTTAAACCAAACAAACTACTGTACAACAAGAAGGAAAAAAAATAATTGGTAGCACTTTAAGCACCCAGTATAACACATTATAAGTAGTTATAAACACTCATACATGATCACAATGCTTTATAACTCACTATACAGCACTATACAGCATAGGATTAGGGTTAGTGTTAGGGTTAGGTCCTGGCATTGTGATCGTCTATGAATGTTTATAACTATAGCTACACATGTTATAATGGCATTACTTTATAAATGCTTTATAAATGTACCGTATTGGCCCGAATATAAGACGATGTTTTTTTCCAGAAATTGCATCTTCAAAAGTGGGGTCGTGTTATAATCGCGGACTTACGGTAGATGGTCAATACGCATCCGCGCCGCTAGATGGAGCCAAAGTATCACTGACCAGAGAGCAAGTGGAGTGATGACATGAGATCAGGTAACGCTCCTTTTACAGTACGGTAATTACCATGTATTAACATGGTAATTGCAAGGTAAGTACCATGTAATAAGGAGAAGTTACTGTAAAATTACCATGTAATTACAGGGTAACTATGTTGCTAATTACTTAGTACTTTTAGAGTAATTACCAAGCCAATTCCAGGCAAATACCAAGTAACTACCTGGTAGTAAGTATTAATTACTGGGTAATTATAAATATATAGCAACTATGTCGGTAATTGGCAAGTACTTACTAAGTAATTGCTAAGTAATTACCATGTAATCATTGGGAAATGTAGACTTTTTACTAGGTATTACTAGGTACTGCTAGGTGTGTACGCTATGTTCCAGGTAGATATTTTTCTATTTACTGGGTAACAAATGAGTAATTACCAGGTAATAACATGGAAACAGACCTCACTTCCTTTTACAGTACAAATCCACTTTAATAACTATGTAATTTCCAGGTAGGTATTTTTGCAGTTCCTGGGTAATGAATAAGTAGTTACCAAGTAATAGCGTGGAAACATGCCTCACTTCCTTTTGCAGTAGTCTACAGTTCAACCGTAATTACCAGGTAAATGTTGTAGTTACTGGAAAATACTAAGAAGTTACCAGGTAAGTAATAAAAAACACTTGACTAATAGGGAAATACATAGCATGTTCTTATTGTTGTTGGTGACTGATTTGAGCTGTGGCGGATGTCTGCGCTCTCTGAGTGCCAATTTCTAGTTTTGAGAAAGAGAATATTTTTTTTATTCAATACTGTAGTAATAATTTTTCATTTTATATCTTGTGAAATGTTATCTCAGTTGTGAGGTTTTGAGTTTATAATAATTGTATAATAAAAAGTTGTTTTATGAGTGACCTTATTGTCTTCAGCATTTTTTTTTCACAAAATGATCTTTGAAAAATAGGGGTCGTGTTATAATCGGAGTCGTCTTATATTCGGGCCAATACGGTACTTATAATGTGTTATACAGGGGGGGCTTCAAATAAAGTGTTACCAAAAAATTTCTGGCCACCGGCCCGGAATAGACTGGCTGTTCGGGAAACCTCCTGAACCTCCCGATGGCCAGCCTGGTTCAGTAGCACCAGAAGATAAACTGCAGCTCATCATAACAATAAGAAGAATGACTGGAACAGTAAATTAACACCGTATGCCTTTTGGGTTGCAATAAGACCTGGATTAGATCAGAGGTCTTGACAAATAATTTCAAATTACGTTTGATCTGTACTTCACATGGCATTCCAGAGAAAATTTTATAGCAACAAGGAAACTCATCTTGTAAATAATGAAATCTAACAAATAAAACATTTTCCGACCCAGCTGAAATTCATTGTGCCTACTACTCAATGGAAAGAGGGCAATCTTAAAATGTAAAATATAAACTTGTAAAACTATGGAAAGAACTAAAATAAGCATCTGCCACAGCCAGAAGATGATATGATGTCAACTAAACAGAGTTGAGCAACTGGAAACAACTGAAAACATTCAAGCAAAAACTGCTTGGATTGCCACCTCATAAACTTGTGAAGGATGTTTGCACCCAGTGGAATAGTTCAGTAGAAATGCTTGACCGTTCCCCGGAGCAGCATGCAGCTGTGACTGCAGCTCTAATCTGCCCAGAGCTGCGACACAGCACGTGGTACAGTGACATCGACAAAATGGATGGCAGTGAGATCACTGATGCAGAGGATATTGTCAAGCTACTCAGTCATCTCAAAACAGTCAGTAAAGTCCAGAGTGATGAGAAAAACCCAACACTGTCACTGATATTACCCCTGACCCACATGATAAAACAGAGCATGGCCCCTATTGCAGAGGACTCAACGACAGTGGCTGCAATGAAAAAGGCCAATCCTGCAAAAACTTCAAGACAGTACACTGGAGATGTTTCTGAGTATCTTCTGGAGAGTGCTGCGCTCGATCCCACATTTAAAGGTCTGGCACATGTTCCTGAGGACCAGCGTGAGGCTGTTTTTGAATGGTTGAGGGAGACAGCACTACAGCTACAGCAGAATCAGGTATTTTACACATCACACAATTCTAGATTTTCATTGAGCAGCATATTATAACACCAATAATAATTGATCAGACACATATGTAGCTTTTTGTAATATTTTTTAAATTACGTAGTGCTCAGCCAGTAATTAAATGAAAAATGTGTTCATATTTTGTTGTACTAATGTCCTGCATTTTCTTTTTCTGTTCTATGCATAGACCAACCTCTGATGTGGAGGAAGAGAGGAGCACAGCAGGAGCAGCCAGTGCCAGCAGTGACAGCGCCCCACATGGAGAACAAGAGGAGACACACAAATACAGAGCTGAGCTGGACCAGCCTCCCACGAAGAGGACAGCGCTTGAGGACCTTTTCGGAGACACTTTCACTTCCCCCCAGACCCAGTAAGCAGAGGACAAATGGTCAGTGGAACAAGAGATCATCATGTACAAGAAAAAGTGTCCCACTCACCAGCTGCCCACTCAAGTGGTGGAAAGGGAAGTCACACATTTACTCCATGCTTGCACCAATAGCAAAAGCATACCTTGCAGTTCCTGCCACCTCAGTTCCTAGCAAACGAGTTTTTTCAACAGCAGGAGATATTGTGAGCTCTCAAAGGTCTCAACTGCACCCTGAAAATGTTAATATGTTAATATTCTTAAAGAAGAATATCCATCTGTTTGGCTAAATGTTGTCGATCAGACGTTTATAGGGCCAGACTGCAGCCCTGAGGAGTGAGGAGGAACGAGGACTGTTCTGTCCTGTCTCTCACAGCAGCTGCCTGATATCTCAGGGGCTCAATACTCTTCACTGTACTTTCCCACTTTGTGTCAGTCCACATCTTCAAAGTGATGCCCACATGTTTTTTTCAGTATGGCCCATCTCTGAGTGGAGGCTGAAAACAGGGTGAAAAGCTTGAGTAAGATGCCAAAATAGTTCATGGCATAACTGGATGCCTTAGAAAAATCAGCCACAACCAAATTCAGGGTATGAGCCTCACATGGCACAAAAAGAGCTTTTGGATTAATTGGTAGAAGCCTGGTTTGAACACCTTAGATTTTCCCCTTCATGTTGGCCCCGATGTCATAAGCCTGTCCTCTGCAGTCCTCAAAAGGAACTTTAAGCTCCTTGAGTCTCTTTAGAATCAGAGAGGCAAAATGCAGTCCTGGAGGAATCAACGATTCCTCTACCTCCATAAAAACCCATGAAATGTTCCTTTATGCAGGGATTCTCCTCTGTCAGTGACACCAAACGAATTACAACTGACAGCTGTTCGGTGTGGCTGATGTCTGGTGTGCAATCAAGAATAATGGAGAAATATTTGGCCTACTTGATCTCATTTACCATTTCAAAAATGATCCTGTTGCTCATCAAATTAACTAGTTTGTTCTGTATGCTGTAATTGAGGTAGCTGGTCTTACCAGAGGTCCTTTTCTGGACCTGGTTAAGGTGCTCTATCATTATTGGGTCAAACTGTGCCATCAGTTCAACCTCTTTGAGGAAGTTGCCATTAGATGGTGTGAACAGTGTTTCTGTACTTCCCCTTAGTGCCAAATTTCTAAATGTCAGAGACTGCACAATCGCAGTCAAACGGGTCAGCACTCTAGCAGCCTCTAGAAGTGCCACCTCCTGGTTATCAGTTGTTTTCCGCTTTTTATCCTGACTGCCAGTTCTTTCCATACTTTCATGGAGTTGATGTGTTCTAGACTGTTGTCGTGAGAGATGAGCAAAAAACTTGCATGTTTCCAGTCTGTCAGGTCTGGACTTGTTAAATTAATTGCCCTCTTAGAAAAGAGTTTGCAGCAAAAACAGAAAAGGCTGTTTTTTTTTTCTTTCTCTCAGAATAGACAAACCAGCTCCTGGAAATCTTGTCACCATTAACCAATGTCTTTGTAAAATACTGCCAATGACAGCTTCTTCCATCCAACTCCATCCTGGGGAAAGCAAAGTCACCAGGTACCTCACTTGGTCCTCTACAAACCGGCTGTCTCCAAATTCTGTCAGTCAGAACTGAAGGCCAATTAGCGGGATCAGCAGACAGAGGCTCAAGCTCAGGCACAGGATTTGGTGGGATTTCTAATTGAGGCATTTCTAATTAAGACAAATTGTATTGTCATTAGTTTACATGTTGTGTGGGGCTAACAGAGGCTCAAGCGCAGAAGGGTTGTGAATAATAAGCCAGGTTTATTTGAGGTTCGGGCAGATCCGGGTCGAACAGAGTCCTTGGGGAAGGGAGAAGCTGGGTCGAGAGGCTGGAGAGGGGCAGAGTGATCCGGGCATGGAGGGCCGGTCTTCAGAACAGGCAGAGTGCAGACGGAGGCAGGTGACAATGAGGCGAGTGATCAAGGGCGGAAGGATCTCCGGCTGGGCTGTCGGCAGGCAGAGGAGGCAAAAGACATGGGGTAAGTGGGAAAAATATCCACACAGGAAAAACAAAACCATTACACCCCCTAACTCAAGAGGTGCTACGATCCAGCACTGCAGTGGGGACTGAGGTCTTCCTTGAATAGTCCTCCTCATCGGAAGTGGCCACCACTCCTGGAAGCATTGAACCTGATCCCAGAGATTAGCCCAGCCCCTGGCTTCCATCACAACACCTCAGTGCCGCCCACCTGCACCGAGTAAATCCAGCTGCAGACCGCAGGCCCTACAAAACACGCCCACTGTGACGGGGGCAACGGAAGTGAGGCGGCTGCAGCGTACAAAACACGCCACTCCAAAACACGCCCACTTTGAGAGACACTACGGTGGCCTAGAGAGACAATAGCTGGACCCTACTCACCTGCACAAAAGGGAGAAACAAAACAGGCTCCTGAGGGCCCCCAATTGGCTGCAGAAGTACAGGGTGTGACAACATGTTACTCACAGCATTTACAGTGTTTATGAAAGTTTTAAAAAATGCAAAAACAACACATACACAACCCGCTCTGTCTCTCCCTCTCTCTCTCTCTCTCTCTCTCTCTCACACACACACACACACACACACACACACACACACGCACACCTGAGGAGTCCTGCAAATAACTTGTGGCTGAGGAGGTGGATGGCTCCTCATCAGACTCCAGGACCATGTCTGTCAGCGGCTGCTCAACCCCCAAAATATTTCAGAATGGCCCCTGAATTTCATCCCATATGCATCAGTTACCCAATTAAAATGACCATAATGCACATTTTATTAACATTTGTCAACACTCTATTAGCTAAGCATGACACACTGCAAATAATCTAAAAAGCCATCTCACATGAAGCTTACAAAATGCCATGTCAATTTATGTTAGAAGTTGTTGAACTCAGCATATAGCATATAAGAATAAAAAAAGTCCACAGTCAGGATGTCTGTGTGAATTTGCACTTCTTGTTGCATTTGAAACACAAACTATATTAGGTTGCCTCTGGGTGAAATTAATTGCATGACATGATGCATCAATTCCAATAGTTGGTAGTTCAGCAAAACTAAATACCACATACAGTCATCTTCTGTAGCTGAGCAACATATCAGCAAAGGCTAATAACTGGCCTGTCGCCTATAATGTCAATCACATCACTCATAAAAATCTGCATACCTTTATCTTTTGACGTTTCTCCTCTTCTGCTTTTCTTCTTTTTCTAAACTGGGCACCTGATGGCTTCTTTGGCCGTTTACTTGGATCCATGATCGTCATTTAAGACCGAACATCAAAATATTACCACTCACCAACACGTTCCAGTCACGGTTCGCCTGTAAATCAACCGGAGTCCAGAGTCACGTGACGTAAGCACATTTACCTAGATTTTTTTTCCATTTTTTTTCACATAACCCAGTCAGTTACATGTGGGTCTGTATTAATTATGAAATATAATTAATTTTGAAGCAGTTTGTGTTGTGTGACCTGGCATCAGTCAAATCACCACTCCACTTTCTTTCTTCTCTCTTTCCTTCTCTGATTTTTTCTGTCCAGTTCATGGTCTTCCTGTACTCTCCCAAAACCTTATAATTCAGCTTACTACTATCTGGAATACAATTCTCATTGTTTGGCAACTTTTCCCTATCCTACACAGCTGTAATCCACTTGTGACACTGCATCTTTTTTCCGTCTCTTTCAGAAACCCTGACACACAGGAGACTTTGGACCTGTGCATCTCTAAGCCCTTGCTGCAGAAACCCAAGGGCCTTTAGCCTGAAACTGATTCATTTTGTTTACATTACTGTTGGCATTTTAGATTTATTTAGTTTAATTAATGCAACGTATTTAAGAAGTAATCTGGACTGACTCAACCAATTAAAGATGCTGTAGGCAGGATTTTGCTAGTCATTGCTAATTTTTCTGTGTTTTCTTTGGATTAAATGTTAGAGTATCCATTGATAATCCTTTAGGAGTGTAGCATAATTGCACTACCGCGAGGGCGCAGCGTTTCCATCTGTCTCTGTTCTGAGCTGAAAAGGAATCTCGACCACTCCAGGTATCTTTGACCAATCAGAAGAGCCCATGAGGCTCTATCCTGATTGGTCGAGGGGGCGCCGCTTTAAAGCTCTGTTTCTCGTGAACGCACACGAGGAAGTCCAGGCCCGCATATTTACCTGCCTCATCGGACATAACATCATCAAAACTCCCCGGAGGACACTGTCTGTTTCTACTGTAGTTCTTAAAAAAAGGCTTTGACCCCAGGCCCGCTGTGAAAAGGTTACAGGTGAATCAACCCGCCGGCGCAGGCGGCAGTGACACTGCCGGCCCCGCTCGGCACCCCGAGGTGGGCACGACTCAGGGTTTCAAATCGCCATCTTGCGAAGGTAATCCTGCCTACAGCACCTTTAAGCACATGAATTTCGTTCTTGTTACTCTGTAATTTGCAATAGGTGAGCTGGTCTTCCGTCATGTGGCACAGGGAGCTGACACTGCCACACACACACACCCCCCTCGGCTGCAGCTCAACCCACAACAGCTGAATGTACAAACTGAAAGTGTGTTTACTGAAGTCAAGTGGTAAAGCTGACAGAAGGAGACTTCCTTTGAGGTCATGTTTGACATCTCATAAAAAAAAAAAGATGCAGAAATGCAACGCACACATTTGCTCACTCACACACACGCGCGCACAGACACACGCGCGCACAGACACACACACACACACACACACACACACACACACACAATTCATAACAATTCATGAGAGAACATTTCATCATCTACACTGACTCACAGTTTTGATTTGATTACATCCTTTTGGATTTAATTTAATTTTGATGTACACAATGAAATTTATGACTTTAAAACTGTTGAGATGTCATACCTTTTGCCCAATTTTTAAAATTACTTGCTGTACCTTTTCTCAATAAATGTATAGTTGAGTGAAGAGTTCAACACCACATGTTACACTTTGTGTCGTGTTACAGAGAAAGCATTCATCTGTCTTCAGGAGGAAATAAACTATCCTGACGACAGGCAATACATTGATGGTGACTTCTTGAACATTTTGATGAGACTGCTAAAAGAAACAACAGACAACCAAGTAGCTTGATCAATAACAGTTTAAGCAAAGGTACACCCGAAGCACTTCTGACGGGGTTCCTTCCACAAAACATTTCGAAAACAGTATGGCGTAGTCAAGAGTGACTATTGCATAAAATTTGGGAGTGTGTCTGTTTGTGTGTGTGTGTGTGTCTGTGTGTGTGCGTGTGTGTTCTTGTACATACCCAAAAGTAAGGACCAAAATTCGTATTTCACCAACAGAGTGAGGACATTTTTGCCGGTCCTCACTTTTCAAAAGGCCTTTTTTGGCCTTTTTGAGGGTTCAGACTTGGTTTTTGATTTAGGGTTACAACTGGGTTTAGGTTAGGTTTAGGGCATAGGTTAGGGTTAGGCATTTATTTTTGATGGTTCGGGTTAGGGTAAGGGGCTAGGAAATGCATTATGTCAATGAGTGTCCTCACAACGATATAAGTACAAACGTGTGTGTGTGTGTGTGTGTGTGTGTGTGTGTGTGTGTGTGTAGTGTATACTAACTGATGGTGCAGTTTTTATTCTTTTGTTTTTATACTGTTTTTACTGTTCAGCACTTTGCGATGTTTTCATAAATATGAAAAAGTGCTGTACAAATAAAGTTTGATTGATTGATAAAATGGTGTTTATTTCACCACTTCAAAATTCCATTGATGAACCAAAAATATTTGCAACGTTGAAAAATGAAACAAAAAAAAATTACAGTCAGTTGAGGTTGTGATCTTTCCTCTTCCATGGCTCCTTCTTCCAGCCATCACAAAGAAAGAACAATGTGTGACCACTCCTGATCAGGCTTCTTGGTCTGGCTGGAACTCAACCTCAACTCCCTCCTCCAGACAAAAGAACTCCACCAAGAGGGTCAGGTCTCCAGTCAGACACGCCTTCTCTGCACATATGTACATTCATACTGTTGACTTAGTGACTCTTACTGACCAACTCTGTCTATAAACTCTGCCTTCCTCTCTGCCTCAAAGGAGGAAGTAGCAAAATGTTGAACATGCAGCTTGAAGCATGTGTGTGTGTGCGTGCTGTTCACAGTCAGCTGCTCCGTCAAAGCTGAATGAAATGAAAAAACATTAAAAAAACTAGGGCTGTCAAATGATTAAAATTTTTAAACAGATTAATGATTAATCACAAATAATCACAATTTCCAACTATGTCTGAAATATACCCTTTTTTTTCCTGTATTGCATTAACAAAAAAACGACAGGACGTGATTATATATGTTTAACACGTGATGTCTTTTATATTTAAGGCTCCAAATAAAATAAATATTCAAAAAACTAAAACATGCACACCATAACATAATGTGTGTGTGTGCAGTGCTTCCTCTGCAGTCCCTCTAAAGTTGGCTTTTGGCAGGAGTTACATTTTTAGGTCTGTAACAAATGTAGTAGGGATGGGACGAGATCTCGCAAGATCGAATGCCGCGAGATTAAGTACGTTTATATGTAGGCAATAACTCTTAATTAACTGGAATATTGACGGAATAATACATTACATGGCGCACAGCCATATAAACATGTGCAAAACCCTGAATATGCTCATATTCATATTTAAAAACCCGGTCGAAAGGGACATGAAATACTGTTCTGCGCATGTTCTATCTGCAAGGAATCTTGGTCTTTTGAGTCCACAAACTACTTGTGATGCAGTTTAATTGATACGACGTAAAGAAAATGTGTGGAAACGATTGTTCAGTTCTTCTCTTTTATTGAAAAAACGGTGCATCGCATCAATGAACATTTTACCACGTCTTGCCGGCTCACACTCTTTTTCTAACAACATGCAGAGAGAGCCTGCAGCGGCTGCGGCACCCTTCTTCCTCTGTGGTGTCTGTGTAAAATAAGGTTGAACATGCAAACAGCACACCTAGTGGCATGAAGTGCAAATGCAGTCATGACATCGTTTGTGCGCCGTGGTTTGAACGGGAATAGGCGAACTCGGCGGCCGCCTCGGGCGCAGTGTACAGTCTCGTCTCGTCTCGATCTCGTGGACTCAATCTCATGAGACATCTCGTCTCATGGAATTTGTGTCTCGTCCCACCCCTAAAATGTAGTACGACAAGAAAAGTAAAACTAACAGATACCACGCTTTTTTCTTGCACAATTAAGCAGGGCATTCTTAGCCAGTGTTCCTTTTTGTGTGGAAATCAGAAAACTGCTTCAACATTTTTTTAATCAAACAAGTAGAATCCATGGGGCCAGCCGGCTTATCTCCCTCCATATTGCTTTCTTCCTCTGTTTTGATAAATGAATTGACGCCAGGCCTCCTCTGCCTCCTGTCCGCTGCCCATCCAGGCTTCACATGTCCACATGGGTGTGCGTTGCGCGTTGGTCCGCGTGACGTAAATATTGTCATGAACTCCTGTCTGCTAGGGTCCGCGCGGACCGATTCGCGGACGTCTGCGCAGCAGCCAGATTGTAGTGGGAGAAAGCGCATGGGCATCGGTGGTGCGCGGACACTCCAAAGCGGAAGCGGAAACGCGTACATGTGAAGCATGGACGAGCGGATACGTCATTGGAGCCGATGCTGAAGTGAGGCTTGTTCTTCTTCTTCAGTTGCTGGCAGCTTGCAGGCAGCTTGCATTCCATGCGGGTGCACTACCGCCCCCTGCTGGCAGAGCTGAGGCTTGTCATAATGTGCATGCGTTAAACTGTGTTCAAAATTTTAATGAGATTAATTACATAAATTAATTAACGCAATTAACACATTATTTTTGACAGCCCTATAAAAAACACAAATGAAAGAAAAGCTGCACTGCAAAGACAGAAAGACAACTGGATCAAGAAAGCAGCAGCACTCAAAGTTGACCTCTACATCTGACCAGACCAAACGCTTATGACTCACATTCATGTGTTTCACATTCACTAGGTTTTTCCATTCAGGGTGTGTTAGGACCATGTGTGCTCCACAGTATGTTTTGAATTCAAGCTCAGTGCTCAGTGCTTCATGTTCAGTGTGTTTTCCATTCAGTGTGTTTTTGCCAGCATTTTTTTAAATCTTCAATGAGTTTTATATTCAGTGTGTTTTATGTTTATTTCAGTCTATCAGCAGAATGAATGAATGCTCACCTGCCACATGGTGGGAGTTTTACCTCCTCAATGCCAAATTGCACATGGAGGATATGTCCCTCATCAGGTCACAGGTCCTCTTAGGATCCAGTCAACCACAGTCAATCTCCGGGTCATCTGATTGAGAGGAGTTCCCCAGATGACTTCAGGAGTCAAAGTCTCAGCTGCTTCTTGATCGCTGGAACATCTCCACATGGATAACGCTCGTTGACAGATATTGATTGGAATGGTGGTTGATAGCCTGATTAGTTTGAACTAGTTTCGCTCATATTTACCTTTTGATTTTCACTGTGTGTAACAGAGGTGTCAGGAAAGTACTTTCCCATGCCATGTTTTCCATGTACCCAGTCAGTTCTCGAAGAGCTGGGCTGATTGTGATCACCTGGGCCCAGAACTGTTTGTTGCAGGTGATTCAAATCAGCCCAGCCCTTTGTTAACTGACTGGGCACAACAAAAACATGGCATGGGAAAGTACTTTCTTGACACCTCTGGTGTGTAACTTGGTCTTGTTCCAGGACCAAAGTGGGGACGTGTCATGTAATTTGCCACACTCTGGTGGTAGGATGTCAGAATTCACACTGAAGAGGTAGAGGTTATAATACTAAAGGCCAGAAGAGGGCAGCATTGCAGTGATCTTCAGAAGTTCAATCTACCAAGAGGAGGGGTGAGCACTGTGAGCATTCTGGACTTGTGCCATTATGTATGTTTTTAGGGAAGAAACTGAGCATAAGTGAGATCGGCTTCAGAGAGATAAGGGGCTGCTCGTCGGTGGGAATGTCACTTCTACCCCTGGTATGGTTGTGGTGTTGTCTCAGTAACACCCTTTTGTTTTGTTTTGCTTGAAGACTGCCTGTGGAACTTATTCCTTTTTTCTTCTCCTCACAAGCTGGGACTATGCTGCAGGATTGAAGTAAAGTCGCATTATGGATTATAAAACACTGCCATTTGGACCTCGAAATGGATTTATTTCTTCAATAACAAATAATTCTAGACTATTAAAAACATTTATTTCTTCAGCACACGACTCAAAGATGAGCTGAAACTGTTTGAATATTCAGTCGTCATAAACATGGATTGTCTGTGATGATGCTCCCACGCCTCCAAGCCAGATTTTTTTTAAAGATTTTAATTTTGTGTCACAATACCTGAAATGTTTGAGTGAAATGATGTTTGTGCATTACATGGTGTTTTTAATTTGGAACTGGTTTGTACGATTCAAGTAATTCTGAATTACATTCATGAGTGTCGTGTTTACATGGGAAAAACGAAGGATTAAATCCACTTTCACGCTGGCTTTTGTGAAGTATTCTCATTGGACAGGGGTGAAAGTGACCTACTTTAGTCTACCATGAGTAAACAGACCCTGGTGCCACGTTTCTGTCGATTTCTTTGTTGAATAAGTTTCATGCCACAGCTTTTAGAAGGTCCACCTGGTTCCATCCACTGTTTTCATGATATCCATTTCTTCGAATCATCTCCGTACGAGTCCAACACTTGCCACAGGTTGCTATGTTAGAATAATGCGTCATCGGGAAGGAATAAGCATGTGGATGAAGACTGAAATAAAGTTATATCTTATTTACATTGAGGTTCCTTCCTCGAAGGAGAATAAACTGTCTAGTTTATTTGGAATGAAACTTAATTCAGAATAAATATTCTAGGTGTTTACGTGGTCATTTTTAAAGCAGAATTAACTTATATTTGGAATTAAATTTGCAAATGCACCCACTGTGAAATAAAAAACAAATGCACTTTACACTCTCACTCACAGCACGCCTTCAAGGTGTGTGTGTGTGTGTGTGTGTGTGTGTGTGTGTGTGTGTGTGTGTGTGTGTGTAGAGGACATTGCCGAGCTCCGGACTCCTCACCTGCCTCCATGAGAACTTCCTGTTTCGGTGAAGAGAAGGACTCCGCTCTGGTTATCATGGTGAATCCGTGATGCTGTGATCGATTGCGGTGGTCTCGCCGGTAGCACGTGTTCAATGATTTTAGAATATTCTTCACATCATGCTTATTATATTATGTTATTTACTATTATTCATATTATGCATGTCTCTGTTAGTTATAGTGTGCTAGTGTACACAGGTGTGGAAAAGCCAATGTATTCTTTCAGGTTTGCCTGCCTGTCATTTCTCATTTTTACGGCAGCCTCTTGGCAGCTGGACAGTTTGCTTTTTTCTAAAGCTAAGACTACTGGTCATTTGCCTCTCTGTTTCCCTCTTACGCAAATGAGGCTCAATTGACAAGGAATGTGACACTATGTGAATTGTTGAACAACATCTGGCATTTGGGAGGATGGATGGAGAATGGATGGAGGATTGATGGAGGCTGATAAGGTCTCCGAAGGGGTCACAGACATTCACATTTGTAGGGAGGGGGGAAGAGAGGCAAATGAGAGGCAAATGACAGGTTCACAGTTGTGCTTTAGATGTGTACAACCACAATGGAGGGTTACGGAATGGTTTAGAGCATTTGTGTAGTCTTGACAAAAAGTCATATGAGATGCAACGTACTCTCAGAAAATAGTATAAATAGATGGAGCGGAAAGCGCGTCAGTTCTTTTTGGTCTACCTGACTGCCGGGGGTTTTGGAAATAAAGTCCTCTTTTTGCATTCTGACTCCGACTCTGCCTGATTGTTCCGAGGAGAACTATGATTGAAGACTTCAAGAACCAAGAGTGGATATACTTGAAGATTTTAAGATTTTTCTGGAAAATATGTTTGTAGGTTTTTTTTGCACTGTGACTGGCCTAGGATACTTTTAAATAAAAATTCACGACACCCGCTGATCCTGGTTTGCTTTCACTGGCTTGATGAATCCATGTGTTCTCATCCTGAATTGGTCTTTTGTGCAACCCAGTAAGCTTAAACCCTCTGGTTTTGGATTGGATGGGCCATAATCAACCATAATCTTTCACCTCATAATTCAACTTTGTGGAACGATAGAGCAATTCTGAAGTGAAGTGATCTCTCAAGGAAAAATATAACTTTCTGATTTAAAAAAAAAAAAAAAAAAAAAAAAAAGCTCTTTTTGAGCTGTTAAATTTTTGGAATATAAAACTTCATAAGATAGATGCTTAGAGCAAGAGCTTAAAACATTGTTTGAGGGATTAGAACAGAGTGCAGAGGTCGATAGAATACAATTCAAATGAGATAAAATCAAATACAGATCAATCACAGTGATAAAGTCAAATAATGGGGCTATCATGTAAAGCAGGAACAAGATTGATATGATACAGATTCCAGTTTCCCGAGAAGGTTTTTCAAAATTTCAAGACAGATTAAACCTTCAGGTTCTAAGTTTTCTGGTGTTTTCAACGTACATGAAGGATCGCCTGCTGAAATCAGTGTGCGGTTGTTTGAAAAAGCTTTTGATTGGAAAAATATTCTCATTTGCTAAAAAAAAAAAGAAAAAAAAACACCAACTACTTGTAAGCAACATTTGAAGGAGTGGAGTTCATTTTGACCTTGCAAAATATCCTTGGTTCCAAAGACTGATTTCGGTAACTTTTTTTTTTTTTTAATTAAAAATTTCAAATGCTAAATTTGAAACATTACAACATGTTGTAAGTCGTTGCAACATTAATGACTTGTTCCTTTTTTCTTGTTTAAAAGCCACGACACAAAAACAAAAAGCCAGAAGACATGAGCACAATGGAAAAACATCAAGGTCTTCACCTCAGTGTTCTCAATGGCAGCTACAGCCTTGCCTGTCTTATCTCGGTCTCCACACACTCACTTCCTGTTCCATCTGTGTTTCTGACTGAGTTGACTTTCTGTGAATGAATTGAAGGGCCTCTCCCTCCTGTGTCTCTTGCAAAAACCTACATCCTGTTGAAGGCCTGGGAGGAAGACACCCAGTCAACTGCCACTTACATAAGAAACAAGCTATGAATGCATGATTATATCAGCACACTGTTATCACTTCATAAATACTAAAAAATTAAACATTGACATGAAACACTGTTGGTCAGATGTTGATTTCTTTGGTGGGGAGTGCTGCCGGAGTGCAGAGGATGGCTGACTGGCTGTTCATGGGAAAAAGGCAGGGAGTTAAGGCTGCCAGCTTCCAGGAATCATCTGTCTTGCAGCCAGCATGTGTGTGTGTGTGTGTGTGTGTGTGTGTGTGTGTGTGTGTGTGTGGGGGGGGGGGGGGGGGGGGGGGGGGGGGGTAAGAGGGTAAGAGGGTAAGTTTTATTTGGCGCTGCCACCTTTTTTTAATCCTGTTTTTCCTTTGGGACCTTTAGTTTAACTATTATCTTTCTGTTTCCTTTTCTCATTAGAGCGGCTTGGAGACCTGCTTTTTGGATCTTGACCCGGCTCACTTCCTTAAGAAATCATGCAAGCTGGCCTTTTTGGCGATTGCAAACGTGGGAGGGGCCCAAATGAAGTTGTGCCTCGCAGCTCCTCACACTATCGTTCAGATAGTATTGAGAAAAGACCAAGGCTGTTTGCTTTTCCCACAACAGCAACCAGTGAGAGCGCGCTCAGTTGTCAAGGTAAAACAAACATGCCTTTACGTGTTACATTGATGAGTGGAAAAGTGGGAGAAATCAAACATCAATTCTACTTTGAGATTTTTGTAACATTTTAGGAACAAAGTTGCAGTTTGCAATGAATACTTTGTCACTCTGTCACATGAGGAGTTAAAACTGGGAATCCAACCAGGCTCATTTCACTGTTCTGATATGTAGCACACAGGTTCCTCATCACTCCTCCAAAAATGTTCTGAATTCTTTGCTCGTGACAACATCATGAAATAGCTTTAAATTAATTTTAATTCATTTCATTCATTTAAAAGCTGTTTTTGTTTGAGGCTGTACTTTATGTCACTGTTACATCAAAGCTCGGGTTGCCAACACCCAGAGATGAAATAAGGGACACCTCCCATGGGCAGATGAAAAAATTTGAGTTTTTGGGGGATCAAAAACACATATATAACAGCATTTTGGCACAGTTCTACCCATTTCAGACTATAAAAACACATTAGGCTACTGCATTACACTTAAAGTAGCAAGATTGTAATAACTCAGGATCAGTTTGTATCTCAGGCATACATGTGAGACAGTTGCTAAATATGTAAAATAATATTAAACAGCTGCTGTCTCTTCTGGATTTTAACATTTTCTTTTTGTGTTTCCAACTAAAAAAAGTGCGAAATCAAAACTGAAACACCTTCTGAACAAAAAAACCAACAAGATGCAGTATCCAAACTGAAAACACACACCCCCACACACACTCAAAAAAAAACCGCACCATGCCTGCCTCACTGCTCGTCGCTTGCTACACAGTGTAGTGCGCATGTACACACACACACCCACACACACTGGGACTGAGTCACAGGCATGTAAGCACATAAGCTCTGCAGTCATGGAAGCGGTGGCTGCCTATCCTGGCTGTCAACTGAGCGGTCCTAGTGCCTGTAGTTTACAGCTGGCCATGCAGGCAGGCAGCCAGACACACAATTCATGGACAGACAGAAAACATGTATGCATCTTGCGTTGACCCATGTGGCCAGGACAAGCAACGTCCTGTACGGGATGCATCTCTTTTGGCTCAAATACGTGACGTCCCAGTTAATACGGGATGGTTGGCAACCCTAACTGAAGCCGAGCAGTGACTGGGATGGCTGAAAAACCATCTTCAAATCTTGTGGTTCTCAAATGGGGGTTCCAGCAACCCTGTGGTTACTTGAAGGCATGCCAGAGGTTGTTTTTTTTTTTTTTAAATAGCAGCAATTCAAAAATCATGTATGAAATATATTTAGCAAATAATACTTAATTGAAATATGAGTGTAAGTTCCTCAACTGACTTTCAGATGAAGTAAGAGCTCCCAGTTTTCCTTTTACCATGATGGTGCGATCCTACCTGACACACATTCATGATTAAGTTCATGAATCCAGATGGTTCTCTATTTTAATACAAAAACAGGGCTCTTTAAAGGGGCTGTATCATGCAAAATTCACTTTTTGTATGTTTTACCCTTTTTATATAGTTATCTACTCACCAAAAACACCCCCAAAACATTTTTTTCCTTCGTGCCTGTGTGTTTGAGCTTTCCTCGTTTTTGTGCTGCTCAGAGAGGCAGCCCCTCCCGCACCGTGAAAACGCTCTGTTTCCCATGGTCACGTCACATGGAGAAGATGGCGCCCCTGAGCCCCCCTCCCACAGGCCCTCAGCAATCAGTGTTGATGCTTTTCGTATCTCCGATTACGGAGATAAACTTTAACCATCATCTGAAAGCAACAATCAAGCAAGAGCAAGAGTCTGAAGGGTCTGTGCTTGGTGAGTTTCTCACAGGAAAAGACGTTTTCGCATGTCTTTGTGTGCAGAGAAGCTAGAGCTAAAGAGCTAAAACTAGCCAGCGTATTTGTTTTGAAGCGCTGATTGGCTGAAGTACGCTGTCAGTCAACGTCCACAGGGGGAGAGGCGGGATTTCAGTGAAACAGAGCATTTTCTCTTCCTGGTTTCAGAATTAGCCCCAGAAAATCTTTTATTTCACACAAAATGACTTTTCCTTAGCGCCAAAAATAAACTATTACCATGTTAATGCCATTTCTAGGGTTTGGACGAGCTAAAAAAGCAGGATACAGCCCCTTTAAGTCGATTACTTATATATGTAGATATCTTTGTTATTGAATCATTTATTATTCTCACAGTTTATTTCTTTTGATGTATATATAATTGACTTAATATAAATATGTTATTTATATTGATTCATGTCTTTTGTACCTATATTTCAACAAATCTACAAATGAGAAATATTTTACACTAAAATAAAAATTTATTAAATCAGAAACAGATGACAAAGTGCTATATTTTATTTCTTTATCTCTTTTTTCACCTAAACTGCACAGGCCTGATTAGACGGTACATGAATGAAAAAACTGTTCACAGGGTGTGTCTCAGTGAAAAGAGGTTGGGAACTGCTGCTCTACTCTAAGTAACAGAACCACGGCAAAAACGTTTTCACAGACAAAGGGAATATTTTATTTACTGTAATACGTGATCAAATAAGGGGACAATTAAAAAAACTTGCAGCGAGAGTGAGAGCTACAATTAACTATCAAACTAAACAAGAAACAAAGTCTGGCCTCTCTGGCAAACTTCAACAAGAGAATAAGGGTTTAAAAAAAAAAATTCTGCAACTCGGTCTAATATTTCCAATCTCACAACAAACAAAGTGCAGTGCAGCACAGGGCAGTCGTGACTGGTTGCAAAAAGAACTTGAACTTGTAATCACTGACAGGTTAGTCAGTGTCCACAGGAGGAAAGGTGTCATTCAGGAAGTGTGAAACTAATTTAAAAAAAAAAAAAAGTTCTTTTTGTTTTTTTGCTACGAGTGCACTATAGTTTTTTAAAGGACTGGAACAGTTCAGCTGATGCTACATCAATGTTTGCACTCCTGAAAAAAATACTACTTACCTTCTGTTTCAGGCTCGTGCTCTTGGACACATTCCTGATATCTTTTTGGACCTCAGGACAGGCTTCATCAGTTTTTGTGAGGACAGCTATTTGGGGGATTCCTACAAGGAAAGACAAAAAAAAATACTCAATGTAGTCAGTTTTTCTCAGAGTTTATGCTGCAGTTGTAAATTTGAAGCTCTGACTCAGTGACTCTGTCTCTTCTTTGATACATCATATCAGTGCATAGTGGGATGGGTTGGTGGAGAAACTCACCAAACAGACAAACATAACAGAAAATGAATTTGATTTTGTCATAACAACATATAGCTAAAGTAATGTCAGCTTTTTGGGAACATTGTCAAAGTTTGATGTGCAGCACAGAGAATGACTGTATTCAGGAAGTGAAAGTCATGTAGCAGCTGAGGAAATGAATCTCACCACGTTAACAAAAGTTTAAATACTGAAGGCTGAGCAGATTTGCTCCTCCTTTAAGAAACAATAAATACAGACACAATAATACAACAGTTGTTTTCAGATGTAGTGAATCATATTGCTGGTTGAATGTTAAACAATTAAACAAAAAATCAATTGAACATTTCTAAAACTGCTATATACACTCACCTGATTTGCGGGCTTCTTCTCTGACCTCCCTTATCTTGTTAACAGGCCCAACCTGCATCAGGTTTAATGTGTTGGCTTTAACAACACAAACAAGAACATGGACTTTGTCATTGATGGTCGGAGTTTCATTGTAGTAGGATCCAGTTGGGGCACTGCCAGGAAGGAGCTCAAACCCCCCCAAAAATGAAGATTTATGAAATCATATTAGAACTTGTAATACAGTTTTGTTATCTCTGTGAAATTATGTATTTCTATTTTTTTTTAATGCTCTTTTGTTTATTTTATGGATGGAGGCGGGAGTCCAACTTTGACTCAGGTCGGTTATTGTGGGAATTAAAGTGATATTTAATGTCACAGGTTTACTGAGTGGTGCAATTGTCTTTCTGGCCAACTGTCTCGATCTATCTTCAAATTCTATTCCCCTTGACCCCCATTTTACACAAGGATTAGCCCTCATTGTAAAACACGGCTGTATTTACACTGGATGCAGTTTAACAGTGACAAGACGCAATGCAGCCACAGATGGTAGACAGTGAGTTTATTTTGCCTGCATGCTGCAGCAAACACTCAAAGGACTGGAGGAGAAAAGACAGGGATTTGGGACACCACGGAAAACCAGTTGTTTGTACTCCAAAATAAAAGTTTTCTTCCAGTCACACCGGTACATCTTCTCCTCTCCCAACTGTTGCAGGTTACCAAAGATTTTTTTTTTCAACCATGGACAATGTTCTTTTTATTGTAGAAGTTAAAGGTGTAATATAGGATTTTCTCGAAAAGACGAAGCCAAACGTCTGTTACTCGCTTTTTGAAAAAGGTGCATGCGCCAGACAACCGAGGAAACGCCTATCAATGGTGGAAGTGTGTGAGCGCAAGCTCATCTTCTCCGGGGGTGCAAGACTCTGTTTACAGTTTCTGTGTTCGGCCTCGCTCATGAAGCTTATTTTCCAAAAGAGGTACAGTTTCATTATGTCAGACTCGCCATCTGTAAGTAGTGGCTGGAACTGAAGCTCACCGGCTACATAAACACTCTGAATGCGCATGCACAATAAGTAGAACCTTATTGGTAGCGAGCACGTTCAGCGTCTTTACAAAAGCAACTCGTCAGAATGATTAACAAACAGACCCACCAGTTATTCTGATGATCCACCCAGAACTCAAAACAAATAGAACATCCGATATTACACCTTTAAGAAAACATTGTGTTTTGTACAATTATGTTATGTTGACGTGTTTCATATGTATATGTATGTATGTATGTATGTATGTATATATGTATATATATATATATATATATATATATATATATATATATATATATATATATATATATATATACAATGGGGGAAATAAGTATTGAACGCATTAACTGTTTTGTCATTACATTTATTTCCAAAGATGCAATTCATGTGACATTTCTTCCAGACACTGGTATTAACTCAAATAATCCACACATGAAAAGAAATCACAACATTCAAATCCATAAATAGTGATTATGTGGAATTAAGTGCAATAACACAGGAAAAAAGTATTGAACACACCATGGGAAAGCTGTATAGTTTGTCAAGGAAAGGCACCATACCATCTCACACCTGAAAGTAATTAGTCTTTGTACTTCCTATAAGTGCAAACCAACATCAGCTGGGTTAGTGCTAATTGATGGCCCTATAAACAGGTTGTTTTTTCACCAAGTAGTCAAACAAGACACATCTCATGATGGGTAAAAGCAAGGAGCTCTCTCAAGACCTTCGCAGCCTGATTGTTGCTCAGCATCAGAATGGAACTGGTTACAGACTTATCTCAAAGAATCTGAGTATTCCAGTAAGCACCGTTGGGGCCATTATCCGCAAGTGGAAGAAGCATCACCTTATCATCAACAGGCCGCGCACAGGAGCTCCTCGCAAGATTTCTGACCAGGGAGTCAGAAAGATGGTCAGAAGAGTTCTCAAAGAGCCAAGGACCACCCGGAAAGCACTCCAGCAAGACATGGAGGCAGCAGGAACAAGTGTTACAGAGAAAACGATAGGCAATGCACTCCACCGCCATGGCCTCTATGGACGCTCAGCCCGCAAGACTCCGTTCCTCAAAAAAAGGCATGTTGAAGCTCGTCTAAAGTTTGCTAAACAGCATCTGGATAAGCCTGTGGAATACTGGGAGAATGTTGTCTGGTCAGATGAGACCAAAATTGAACTTTTTGGGCTGTCATACTACACACCATGTTTGGAGGAGAAATGGCACTGCACATCACCCAAATAACACTATACCAACAGTGAAGTTTGGTGGTGGAAACATCATGGCATGGGGTTGTTTCTCATCTCGTGGTACTGGCAGACTTCATATAATTGAAGGAGCAATGAATGGAAACATCTATCGGCAAATTCTTGAGATGAACCTCCTGCCATCCACCAGGATGATGAAGATGAGACGGGGCTGGACCTTTCAACAGGACAACGATCCGAAGCACACGGCAAAGTTGACTCTCGAATGGTTTAAAAAAAAGAAATCAATGTGTTAGAATGGCCCAGTCAATCACCTGACTTAAATCCGATCGAACATTTGTGGAAAGAACTAAAGATAAGGGTTCACCAGAGGGCACCAAAGAATATTCAGGATTTGAAGACAATCTGTGCGGAGGAATGGGCAAAAATCTCACCTGAGCAGTGTGGGCGATTAGTTCATACATACAACAAGCGTCTGGAAGCAGTCATTGCAAACAAAGGCTTCTCCACAAAGTATTAAACGAGTCTCAGATAGTGTGTTCAATACTTTTTTCCTGTGTTATTGCACTTAATTCCACATAATCACTATTTATGGATTTGAATGTTGTGATTTCTTTTCATGTGTGGATTATTTGAGTTAATACCAGTGTCTGGAAGAAATGTCACATGAATTGCATCTTTGGAAATAAATGTAATGACAAAACAGTTCATTGTATATATATATATATATATATATATATATATATATATATATATATATATATATATATATATATATATATATATGTATGTATGTATGTATGGGAACCTCACCACCTGCCCAGAATGTCTCTTCATGCACTCACCAGTGGTGAGAAAGGTATTCAAAGGCATGTATTCATCACACTATGAGCATTTTGTGTTTGCTGTTTGGAACAGTTATCACTACACTGAGCGACACTGAAACATTGTATTTGTCCTTGTCTTTATTTTTATGTTTCCTGGTGAAGCAATCTAAAATTTACCAAAAGTTGTTTGGTATATTACTTTTTTATTTCAGTAGTTACAGTAAGTTACTGATTACATTTTTTGACAGGTAATTTGTAATAGTACCAGATTACATTTTTAAAGTAACCTTCCCAACCCAGGTTATGTGTGTGCGTGTGTGTGTGTGTGTGTGTGTGTGTGTGTGTGTGTGTGTGTGTGTGTGTGTGTGTGAGAGAGAGAGAGAGAGAGAGATCTTTTGTGAGAGAGACGGACAGCTTGAGGAATGAAACTGCAGACCAAAATGGCCGACAGTCCAAGTAAGACATTCAAAATGGCAAATCAAAGGAATATGCCCTCCATATGTGGTCTGTGGGACAAAGGAGGGATGAGTGAGAGGAATAATGCCTCAACCTGGTTATAGCATTGCATTTATACCTGTCTTGCCAGCATCTTGCCCCCTGCTGTGATGTGCACTGTTTTAGGGGCTTCCTTGCACAGTCTGCACTTGGGGTCTTGTGGAGTGTGATCCACCCCGGCCTCTGTTGATCTTGACATGTAAAAAAGGCTTTCCAAGATGGCAGCGCGCATAGACGCTGCGGCTCGTAGCTCCGTGTTTTTCCTTCTTTTAAGTGTTTTGTTTGTCCTTTCACGCACAAATCTCGTCTACAGCCGCCAGGAACTTCTGGATTCTGGATTTAATGCAAAACGAACAATATCAGCAGGATCGAGCCGTTTCTACAACATTCCAAACAACATCGGGAGACCGCCCGGCGCTCCGTGGATTGTTGTCTGGCCCGGCAGGCGGCGTAGGCGGAGAAGAGAGAGGAAGCAGAAGCGAGGCTGCCGGTCTGGCCTGCTAGCCCGACTGAGGAGAAGCCCACACAAGCCTCCCCTCCCGAGTATGTTTCCGACCAACGCACGGTCTTTGATCCACAAAATGGATGAACTAGAACTGCTCATGGAAGGAAATCGATACGTGAGAGACTGCTGTGTGTCGATCATATCAGAAACCTGGCTTCACCCGCGGATCCCCGACGCCACAGTGCAGCTAGGGCCGCTCAATGTACCGGTGGGACCGCAACAGTGATTCCGGTAAGAGGAGAGGTGGTGGCCTGTGTATTTACGTACACAGCGACTGGTCTACAAATAACACTATTATGCACACTCACCGGACATAGAGTTCATTTCTGTCAAAGCCCGTCCGTTTTTCCTGCCCAGGGAGCTAAAAGCTGTGCTAATCACGGTCGCTTATATACCACCGGATGCTAACAATAGCATAGCTCTCGGGCTATTAGCGGACGTATTAAATACATTACAGCAGTCTTACCCCGACGGCGTACACATTGTTGCAGGAGACTTCAACCAGGCAAACCTGAAGTCTGTCCTGCCTAAATTCTACCAACATGTAAGCTGTGCTACCAGAGGGGAAAACACCCTAGATCACATCTATACAAACATTAAACATGCATACAGAGCCATACAACTGCCACATTTAGGCCAGTCAGACCACCTGTCTCTGCTCCTCGCCCCTGCTTACACACCGCTAAGAAGAGGCACAGCTCCAGTGACCAAGACCATCACAACCTGGCCCGAAGATGCTCTTCTTCAACTCCAGCACTGTTTCCAGCACACTGAATGGAGTGTCTTTGAACACCAGGAACTGACCCTACACACAGAGGCTGTACTATCCTGCATTAAGTTCTGTACGGGGAATGTAACAGTGGAAAAACGCATCCGAGTGTTCCCAAATCAGAAGCCCTGGATGAACAGCCACGTCAAGACACTCCTCATGGACCGCAACACCGCCTTCAGGTCTGGAAGCAAGGAACTGTACAGTGCTGCCAGGGCTGACCTGAAGAGAGGAATCAGGAAAGCGAAAGCAGAGCACAGACAGAGGATTGAAAGCCACCTCTCTGACAACAACTCTCGGTTGGTGTGGCAGGGAATTCAGCAGATCACAAACTTTAAGGGTCATACAAACTCAGGAGTGGTCTCGAGCACCGCACTTGCAGAGTTGAACACCTTCTTTGCACGCTTTGAGACCCCCGCCCAAAAGGCTGCAGTCACATCCCCCCAGCCACATCCAACTTCCAGCTCCCAAGCACTGACTGTGCAGGCACATGAAGTGGAAAGGGTGCTGAAAAAGGTGAACCCCAGGAAAGCTTCTGGACCGGACGGTGTACCGGGGAAGGTGCTCAAGGCCTGCGCCACACAACTCTCGCAGGTCTTCACCAAAATCTTTAACCTCTCCCTGACACAGTCCACCATCCCAGCGTGCCTGAAGTCTGCCACCATTATCCCAGTGCCAAAGAAATCTGCCACCACCAGCCATAAGGACTACCGCCCAGTGGCACTTACACCCATCATCACTAAGTGCCTGGAACGGCTGGTTCTCAACCACATCATGTCCTGCCTTCCTGCCTCTCTCGACCCCTACCAGTTCGCTTACAGAGCAAACAGGTCAACAGAGGATGCCATAGCCATCACACTGCACACTGCGCTGAGCCACTTAGAACATCGGGAGAGCTACGTCAGGATGCTCTTCGTTGACTTCACCTCAGCCTTTAATACCATCATCCCCGACACCCTGGTCGGGAAACTGATCGATCTGGGACTACCCCCACTCACCTGCACCTGGATCAAAGATTTCCTGACAAACCGACCCCAGACGGTTAAACTGGGGCCCCACCAGTCCTCCACCCGGTCACTGAGCACAGGCTCTCCACAAGGGTGTGTGCTGAGTCCACTGCTCTACACCCTCTACACCACGGACTGCAGACCCGCCCACTCCAGCAACACCATCATTAAGTTTGCGGATGATACAACGGTGGTGGGACTGATCACCAGGGGCGATGAGTCTGCCTACAGGGATGACGTCCTGAAACTGGCTGAGTGGTGCTCGGCAAACAACCTGTCTCTGAACACCACAAAGTCCAAAGAAGTCATCGTGGACTTTAGGAAACGCAGGTCTGATCCACCTGCCTTTTTCATACACGGGGATCCAGTGGAGAGGGTCCACACCTTCACCTTCCTGGGCACTGTGATCACCGACAACCTCTCCTGGTCTGCAAACACCTCGGCTGTCTTTAAGAAGGCACAGCAGCGTCTGCACTTCCTGAGAGTTCTCAGGAAAAGTAACATCTGTGAGAAGCTGCTGGTGACCTTCTACCGCTCCACCGTCGAGAGCATCCTGACCTACTGCATCACCGTGTGGTTCTCCCACTGCACCGAGGCAGACAGGCAGAGACTACAAAGAGTGGTCAAGACAGCTGAAAAGATCATCGGATGCCCTCTTCCCTCCATCAGAGACTTATTCACATCCCGCTGCCTCAGCAGTGCTGAGGCAATCAAAAGAGACAGTACCCACCCAGCACACCACCTGTTTGAACTGTTACCCTCTGGCAGGCGCTACAGGTCCATCAAAACAAAGACAAACAGACTAAGAAACAGCTTCTTTCCACAAGCCATCACTGCACTGAATCTGAAGGGTCACTGACAGACACGCACTCATGGAAATGTGCAATAATCTGCAAATACTGCAAGTTCTTTTCTATATATGATTATTTTCTATTTATGTTTTCCTTTTAAATTTGCACTACTGTTAGGTTGTTCTTTTAAATTATATATACACGGATGCTGCTTGAAATTTCGTTGCACATTGTGCAATGACAATAAATTGATTCTGATTCTGATTCTGATTCTGATCTTGTGTCTATGGCCTGTTCTTGTGCAGCCATGATCATTGCCTCTGTGCTGTTGTTGGGAAAAATATGATTTTTCTTTGTACATTGCATTTTATTCAAATGTTTCATTTCCAGCTTTATCGTTATTCCTCTCTCTCTGGGTTCCCTTGCCCTCGTTCTTTACTTCATCCTTGCAGAAGCCTTTGTTTTGCTTTGCTCAGACTCGATGGCACCATCATCTGCTTGTTGGATAAGTATCTGGTCTGAACCCTGACTAGGGGAGAGGCACTTTTCTTATTCTTCCATCTCCCGAAAGAGTCTTCAAAAAACCACTTTTAGAAGCTCAACTTTCAAGAACAAAAGAACTGCCACAACAGTTTTGGGGGTTCCAAAGGTTCCAGATTGTCCGTCGGGGATCAGAGCAGTGGGTGACTAATCATCCAGAACCAAATGCATCCTGTCTGACGCTACTGAATACACCCCTCCGTTACATGCACCCTGAGTCTTTCTTTGAAATCATGTGACCTTAAAGAAACTGAAAGTATGAACAGTTTTCTAAACGTGAGTTATTTGTGGACTGAGCACACTGAGCGTTGGCTTCAGATGTAACCAGACATCAACAGCTTCACAGCTTCTCTGGACACGTTTCACCTCGGATTTACTTCAGTAAAAACAATTTACTGCTTTGTCGTGAAAGCTTTTTCCTTCACCATGGGCTCTCTCTTTGTAAGACTGCTGTTTACCTTTCTATTTTTTGCTGAATATTTAATTTAAATATGTTCAGTGTTTTTGTAAATGTTCAAATGTGATACTGATAGAGATGATTGTTTGTGGAAACTTTTTTTCATGTAATTGATGTCTTTTTTTTTTTCAAGTCAAAGCCCACACCTCCACCTTCCCCCAGTAAGTCAATTTCTATTTCACAAACATTCAAAAATTCACTTTAGTGCATAAAACAAGAGCGAATTGCCCAACATTAGGAGGAATTGTGATTTATGCAGATGTGCTTGTCTTGACAGCTTTTGATAAACCATGGAGAAACATACCATGGGGGTGAGTGTTGAGGGGAGTGTGACACATCTGTAACACAACAACAAGAAATATTTGCAGTTTTTGAAACACGTGGGTATGAAGTTTCTGCTTCATCCTGATGTAATCTTTTTTTGAACAGGAATAGAAATGAAGACTTTGATTATGTGAAGAATTTTAAGTCTTGTTCAGAAGCCAAATATCTCAGAGTGCTGCTGCATGGACCACCAGGCTCTGGAAAGTCCAGCTTCCTCAACTCTGTTGACAGCGCTCTACGGGGAAGAATTTCAACTCGAGCTTTGGCAGCTACAAAATATGGCAGCAGCTTCACAAAAGAAGTATGAAGACCTTGTCATCAACTGTATACTGTTGATAATTCACAGGATAAAATATTCATAGTTTTCTTCACTTTAAAGACAGAACAGCTACTTTTACTGCAATTAACAAGTGTATCAAATAGAGAAACTGAAAAACTGAAATCTGACGTCAGGCTAACAGTACATGCTAACATTGTCATCACTTGTTTCAACTTGCAGTACCGAAATTACAAAATCCAGACAGAAAACCCTGGGACCTTTTATCCCCTTGTCTTCAGTGACACCTTTGGTATTGAGAAGGGCTCTGGGAGAGGAGTTGATCTGGAAAATATCAAACTGATCCTGAAAGGACACATCAACGAAGGATTCAAGGTACGAGAATGAGTTCCTCTTTCCTGCTACTTTATTTACCAAGAACAGAGAACACAGCTCTGTAAACAACATAAAATTATTTGTTCACATCAGAAAAAAAACCATGAAAACACATAATTGCACATTCCAGAACTGTATTACAAGTTCTAATATGATTTTGAAAATCTTCCTTTTTTTTCAGCTCCTTCCTGGCAGTACCCCAACTGAACCCTACTACAATGAAACTCCGACCATCAATGACAAAGTTCATGTCCTGGTTTGTGTTGTTGATGCCACTACAGTAGATCTGATGGAGAATGAGTCTGTTAACAAGATAAAGGAGGTCAGAGAAGAAGCCCGAGAATTGGGTGAGTGTATACAGCTGTTTTATGCTACGTTCAGACTGCAGGCTGAAAGTGACCCAAATCCAATTTTTTTGGCCGCTATGTGACCTGTATCTGATCTTTTCATGACAGTCTGAACAACACAGAACCGATTTTTTCAAATTCGACCCAGGCCACTTGGATATGTGGTCCTAAATCCGATACGTATCTGGGGCCTTACCTATAAAACTGTGGGAAAATCTGAGAATAATTGCAACGCAACGCAAACTTCTGTCCGCAAAAAAATTCGTTGCCTAAAAAAAAGTCTGCAGCACAGCTGTACGCAATTTCCAAGTCCACAATCCCGCCCCAACTCCACCCCTTGGCACCATATATGGGCATGCAAATGAACTCATGAATGAAATTCAGGTATATTAGAGGGTGCAGCGCATAGGGCTGTGAGATGCGCGGATTGCGGTTGCATCCGTGCAGACCGCAGATAACCGCAGATCGGGTGGATGATGTTTCGAAAAATTAAGATTTTAATTACATTCGGGTGGGTTGCGGTTGAAGCACTGAACTATAAAAAAAGCAACATTTTAAATATTATTCCAAATGTAAAGGAACGAACGAAAACGATAGAAAAACACTTTTTGATCAGCCAAACGAGCAAAAGTGTGCATAATCATGGCATTTACAATGTAATCGCACATTCAGCATGCTCAGAGTACAATGCAACTTTTCCTTTTCAAGGGTGATCAGCGTCTCGCTGCAGACGCAGAACACAATTGTCAGCCGGCCGGTGAGACGCGCCGCATGCAGACGGTGGATCTGCCACTGTGTGGAGGTTTGAGGCGATGTCTCAACATTGCAGACACACCTTAAAAAAACAAAACAAAAAAAACAAACAACTTAACATAAAAATGTAGTTTTGCCTCTTGAGTCAACACGGTTTTAAAGCGACACTAAGGAACCTTAAGTTTTCGTTGATTTTGGCGGTGCCAGTGGACAAAAGCAGTAGTGTTTTGCCTGAACGACGACTACAGTTCCCATGAGGACTAGCACGTGGCAACGTAAAATGCTGCTCCCGGTCGCGTGCTGTCGGACTGAACTCGCCTACATTTGTTTCCAGTGGCTGTGTGAAGGACGGATAACGACGAGGTCATGAATCTAATGGTGGCTAAACAATGTTATTTCATGATGTGACGCATGCCGTAAAGCAGTCCGCACATTTGGAGATTTTTAGTGTGCAGGGTTCCTACCACCCTCCTCACAGCTGCTCAGTCCAAGTGAAGCAATACTGACGTCCTCAGGCCGTGACAGAGGGTCATTCAACTAGTTGTAAGTTGATGCATCATCACAAAAGATATTAAAATGTTATATTAAGGTTGAAAAGTTCCTTAGTGTCGCTTTAAAGGGGCTGTATCATGCAAAACTCACTTTATGTATGTTTAACCTTGTTATATAGTTATGTACTCACCGAAAACACTCACAAAGCATTTTTTTTCCTTTGTGCCTGCATGTTTAAGCTTTCCTAGTGTTTCTGCTGCTCAGAGAGGCAGCCCCTCCCACACCTGTGAAAACGCTCTGTTTCCCATGTTCACGTCACACGGTGAAGATGGCTCCCCTGAGCCCCCCTCCCGCAGGCCCTCGGCAATCAGCGTTGCTGCTTTTTGTAACTCCGATTTCGAGGATAAACTTTGACCATCGTCTGAAAGCAACAGTCAAGCAAGAGCAAGAGTCTGAAGGGTCTGAAGGGTCTGCGCTTGGTGAGTTTCTCACAGGAAAAGACGTTTTTGCATGTGGAGAAGCTACAGCTAAAGAGCTAAGGCTAGCTAGCGTATTTGTTTTGAAGCGCTGATTGGTTGAAGGGATTTTCAGTGAAACGGAGCGTTTTCTCTTCCGGTTTCAGAATTAGTCCCAGAAAATCTTTTATTTCACACAAAATTACTTTTCTTTAGCGCCAAAAATAAACTATTACCATGTTAATGCCATTTCTAGGGTTTGGTCGAGCTATAAAAGCATGATACAGCCCCTTTAATGCTCTGTAGCACATAGAGGCTGTGAACCCGTGATGATTCGGGTTTCGGACGTCAGATATGGCCATGGCAAAATAGCAAACATTTTTTGTGTCAGTTTGCCATTTAATTGAGAACAATATTTGAAGTGTGTATCATGACAAAAATTTTGTCATTACAAGTGACAGTCGGTATTTGTAAGTGTATGGACAAACACATTGTACGTGTTTTTATTACGTGATGTGTTTGATTGCTCCCCTTTGAACTATTTATTGTTGTTTATTTTAGAAGATGTAGAAAGGTGAGGGTACAGGATGGAAACATTCCAAAGCGCACTGAACGTGACCTCCTCAAAGTGTCACCGATCGTTGCTGTCATGTGCAATCATCACCCACTCACTGTCTGTCTTAAATGTATATTTAAATTAAATCTATCTCTACACACACACACACACACACACACACATATATATATATATATACATATATACATATATATATATATATATATATATATATATATATATATATATATATATATACACATATATATATATATATATATATATATATATATATCTACACACATATATATATATATTAGGGGTGGGAATCTTCAACCAACTCACGATTCGATTCGATTCCGATTTTTGAGGCCACAATTCGATTAAAAATAGATTTTCGATTCAAAACGATTTTCCATTCAAAGCGATTTTATTCATCATAATTTCTGATCTGTTTTGTTATCATGATGTACTCCCATCTGCTTTGCTAGACAGAATGAAAAATTGAGACATTAAAGTGCCCTTTTCAACTTTATTTTTAAGTTTTACACATTCATCCATGCTTCGATGGGATTTTTGCAGTGGTGGGCCGTCAGGGCCTGCAAAGCCTTCTCTGCTGGCCTAAAAATTATCTGAATTACTGACTGATGTAAATTATATTTTGTCCATAAATAATTAATAAATGATTCCAAACAGTATGTTCCAGTTCCTTTCATAGTTTTCCCGTGGTTGCGCTGCTTCCAGACATGTTTTTTTCACATTAAATCATTTAACCAATCAGATTTCAGGCATCATCTGTTGCTAGGGCCAAAGAAATCTGCCCGAGGCCTTCGCAGTCCGTTCCCAATGACGAAGTGAAGTAAAGTGAAGTGTCAAACAGACAGCTGCTTCAACCAATCAGACAGTTGCTTCAACCAATCAGATTTCGAGTTGGCGACTCAGCGCCTTCTAGCTTCTAGCAACACCGTATCCAGACCCTCTGATTTACATTCACCAAGAGATACAGTAGGTGGCGGTATGCACCTAAGTTGTTGGTCGCCTACCTCAATTATTCCAAAGAAGAAGAAGAAGAAGACCTGAAGAGAAATAAAACTTATGCCAGAAATACCACAGGGCAAGCTGGACTTTCAGCCCTGTCTTTATGGAACTGAAACGCACAGATAATCTATATGACAGAGCAGTTGAACTGTTTTTGAGGAAGGAAAGGAGGATGGATTTTGTTTTCAAATAATCGGGATTTTGGTGAGTAAAATGTTCCTCTTTTCCTAAATAATATTGCTGTTTTATTAAGTTGATGATGCTCATTGTATGTGCACAGATGTAGTAGGAGAATTGTGCACTTCAGCAAAGGCATTATTCTGGCTGCACAAGTATCTATCTGCTGTGCAACAACTCTTTATGTGCATATCTGCATAATAAGATTTTTTTTTTGTAGACAAAATAGTTATTGAGAGGTGGATTGGTTCAGGCGGATCTGTTCTGAAGGCCTTAGTGTGAAATGCACGGTCCGCCACTGGATTTTTGCAACTGTTACAAAAAGCAATATCAGTAACAAAAACAAAAGTGCCTCTTTTAATAGTGCAGTTAAACATGCTACCTTTTCAATTTTGATGAATTAACAAAGATTGTGTACTCCTCAGCTACTACTCTAGTAAGCTATAAAGTAATTTGTAACAAAAATAAAGTTTTTCTGTACACTAGAAAATGGTTCAGTTGAAAAAGATGCATTTTCATTTCACAGTAAAGTTGCAATACCAAAAATATCTTGTAGAATACAACCAGCAGACATGAAAAACATTTATATTTCTTAGTCAAAAGCTTAACAAGTTATGAAAATAAAAGTGCTTTTTTTAAATAAAAAATGAAAAATACAAATACCATCTGTAAACTAGCTGTCCCTGAACTTTTCATAAAAGTGCCTCTTGCAACAATAGAACTGCACAACTGTGCAACCTGTTAAACAATTATCAACAAAACATTACGAATACCGGGTATGAACTGGGTCCAACATTACTGTCCATTTGCAAGTGCAACGTTCAGGTTTTTTTGTAGGAAAAGAAGCTGATCAACGTGAGCAGGAGTGAGGCTGCTTCGCTGTGCTGTCACTATATCTCCAGCGGTGGAGAAAACTCTCTCCGCGGCCACGCTCGTGCCAGGGACGCACAGGTAGCGTTTAGCCTGTCGAGCCAAGAGAGGGAAAGCGGTCTCATGGATCCTCCACCAACTGAGGGGATTCTCCGACAGAGACAGTGGAGGGGCTTCGAGATACTTCTTGAGCTCCTCTTCAGCTCTGGTGCTGGCTGATCGATGAGCAACATTGACCTCAGTAAATGTCTTGCCCAAAAGTGTTACCAGTGCAGAGGGCCTTCTTTTTGGAGCAGGGCCTTCTTCTGTGTCTGGCTGTGGTGTCACAGTTGTGTCACAGCCAGACTCCTCTGGGTTCAAATGTCTCTACAGAAAGAAAAAAAAAAAACAAAACAAAATATACAAGTCTTTATGTACAATATAATCACATCAGTCCCTCATTGTATGTTTAAAAAAAACATATATACAACCTTGTTGCATGAGATTCAATTTAACTTTGACTTACATCCATTATAATAAGTATAAATGTGTTACACAGTTTATAATATATATTGTTCAAGAACGGGTCATTTAAATTTAACTCGAGTGCAGCTGCCTCAGCAACAACATTGGCGTGGATTTCCAGCTGGTCCTCCACAGTGAGGAAAGGCAGAGCCTTAAATCTTGGGTCCAAAAATGAAGCTGAGTGAAGCATGCTCTTATCTTGTGCAGAACTGTATCTTTTTGCCAGATCTTCGTGGATTGCCAGTCTGATTTCCCGAATAACGGGTGCGTCAACAGCAACGCCAGCTGTGTCGTTCAGCAACTGAGTATGCAAGGGAGCAATAACTGAAAGCGTAGGTGTTGAATCCTCGGACATGATGTGGGTTGCGTCTTTCAGTGGCTTCAGTGCCGTTGCGATTTCCTCAGCAGCGGAGACGTCCATGTCACTTAGGGTGCAGATGTCACTTGCAGATTTTTCTCACTTGTGGAGAGAGCAGCGCGGCACAAATAGCAGGCTGCTGCTCCAGGAAACGCTCGATCATGTCCAGTGCGCTGTTCCATCGTGTAGTGACATCTGTTTTCAGTTTGTGCACCGGTAACTGCAGAAGTTTCTGCTTCTCCTGCAGTTCGTGATTTGCGATGGCGCTGCGGTGGAAGAAACCAGTGATTCTCCTGATCCTCCCAAGCAGTCGTGACACCGTAGTCAGCTTCAAAGCTCGTTGAGCAGCCAGGTTCAGAGTATGGGCGAAACATGTAATGTGCGCCAAATTATCAATCTGTGTAGCTGCGAGCATGTTGGCGGCATTATCGGTCACAATCACCAGCTCCGAGACCGCCAACTTCCATTCATTAGCAACGGAGTGAAACATGGCATTGACATTCACTGCTGTGTGGCTCTCATGCATGACGCGAGTTTGCAAAACACGGGATTCGAGCAGCCACGTACCAGATATATAGTGAACTGTGAATGTCACATAAGATTGTGTTGCTCTTGATGTCCATGCATCGCATATTAGAGCCACTCTGGTCATTTTGGCGAGATCACTGGCCACTTTTCTTTTAGTTTCTTCATAAAGCTGCAGCACAGCTGTCTCACTGAGGAATTTACGGCTTGGTATGGCGTACCTCGGCTCCAGTGTCTGCAACATGCAGATAAATCCCTCGTTCTCCACCACACTGTACGGCCTTAGGTCTTTGGCAATGAAACAGGCGATAGACCGAGTTATTTTTTTAGCCCGCTCGGAGTTGGCAGAGAGCTTCGTAAAGTACTGAAGTGTGCGTTGGTCTGCAGCTGGCGGCCGACTCTGTTTCTCCGTTTCGCTCATCTCCGGGTGATGCCTCGTAATATGAGCACGTGCGTTTGTTGTGTTGCCGAAGTACTTGAGCTTCGCCTTGCAATGCTTGCACACAGTGTGCGTCATGTCCAGCTCTGTTTTTCCTGGGAGTCGGTAAAAGCCGAAATGTTGCCAAACTTTAGCTTTCAATGAAGACGGCGCCGGTTGAACGTCATTTTCCTCCATCTTTGTTTGGGTGTTTTCTGCGCATGCGTACGTTCCAGATCCCGCTGCGTGATGACGTCACTTCCGCATAGCTACAAACGGGAGGCCGACCGGAAAGCTCGGAAAGTTGATCTTTTATTATATATATATTAAAATCGATTTTGGGGGATTTTAAATTGATTCTGAATCATAGCAAATGAGAATCGTGATTCTTGTGTGAATCGATTTTTTGGCACACCCCTAATATATATACATATGTGTATATATATATATATACATATATATATATATATATATATATATATATACATATATATATGTGTATATATATATATATATATATATATATATATATATATATATATAGCTTATATCTATTACTTAAAGGAGTCATATTATGCAAAATTCACTTTAAAAAGGTGTCTTTACAGTCATACTGCCTCCCAGAGCCTCTGTATGATCCCCCAGAAGTGAAAAATTCAGTCACCTCCCTCAATTGTGGCTCCACTTTTAATAAAATATTCACTCAAACACGCGGTTCTGAAATCTCCCTCTTTCTGACGTCAGGAAGAGGGAGACCACTCCCCCCCCGGAAGAGGATCCAGCCTTTGGCCGGCCCCCGGATAGGTCGCTCATTTCGGCTGTATTTTCTCATCCATCGCCAGTGTTTTCATAAAGTCAGCTCCTCCACCGTCTTCGGGTGGGTCAGCTGACGAGCTGACAGTTTTTGCTAACTTAGCCACAATTAGCTTGGATGGGAGCGTAGCGGAGCTCCTCTCCCCAGCAGAGAGGCACTTTGAGTCGGCCGCGGCTGTGACGGCGCCCGGGCGTCTGACTTCCAGGGGCCGAGTTGGGGCCGATTGGGTAAACGGCCCGGAGCTGCTCCACGGAAGCTGCTCACGAAGCCGGCGGAGACGCACAGCTTGCGCGCAGCCGCTGGGCCGCTCCTCTCCTCGCCGGGAGGCTGCTAAGCTCCGGAGCCCAGCGGAGGCGCACTGCGCGGGGCGCAAAGTCAACACACACCGGCAGCGCCGTCCGGATGAAGAGTGCTGCTGCTCTGAGAGGCTCTCTGCTCTCGATATCACACGAACACGATATAAACAGAAAATAAAAAAACACACCTCATTTCGCTTCTGTAAGGTCGCTCTGCTTGTCCAGCCACATTGATCTGTGATTTATAGCACTTCCAGCAAGGATGAGTACACGGTTTATGTTTTGATCTCAAATGAGAGCTTTCTTTATCCAATAGTTCCTTTTGTTTGGTTCATTCTATATAAAAACGGTAATTTCCCCGTTTGCTACTGTCTGGGACCCTGTTCAGCTGATCCTCGTGCCTCCCGAGGCGGTGGAATAACAACATATAGGAAAAAGTTTACATCTGTGAGGTCGTGCATTGTGTTTTATTTTGAAACTTTCGGTGTAATTTCCTGTAAGGTGCTTTCTTAACGACAGTGAATTTACGAGGTGGGCGTGGCCAGATGCGTTCAAGTTCATCACGGAAAACAGGTTGTCAAAAACAGGCTGTTCTGAAGAAGGCTCCTCAGAGCCACTTTTTAGAACGCTCAAACTCCGAACATAGGACAAATTTGGGGCAAAAAAACTTATATTACTATGTTTTTAGGTGTCTGTGACCTATATGACATGACTGAAAAACAGCATAATAGGTCCACTTTAATTATATCTGTCTGAAATTGGTATTTACATTATATTTATTTTTCATTTAATATTTAGTTGTGTCGGTCAGTATATTTCTGTTATTTAATTATATCTATCCTAATTTTACATATATTTAATTTTTCCTTGTATGGTAGGGCTTTGTATTTTTGTACTTTTCTTTCTACGCTTTTTGCTGCTGCGATCCTGCAATTTCCCCATGCAGGACAAATAAAGAAGTTTCAATTCAGTTTCCTTCCCCTTTTAGGTCTCCACGTAGTTTTTCTGAATTTTGCGGTTGTGTACAGCAGCTATTTCGTTGGCGGTGAGGACTGCAAAGTCACACGCATTTTTTTCCCTGCGCAAAATTTGTTTAGGTACCAGCTTTGGCGCAGGGAGCTTCTGCGCAAAGTTTGGGCCTCGTTTTGTGCGCAGCGAGCTTTATAGGTAAGGCCCCTGATCTTTTGCCATGCGACTTCAGTCTGTATGGCCAGGTCGCATTTATCTGACCTGCACGTCACGATATGGGGCGCCAAAGACGTGTGTCTTGCCGTGAGAGTGTTAAAAAGTGTTAAAAAAAGGTGCTCGCATACGTACATAAAGAAAAACACCAGCATAAACTGTGAGGAAACTGACTGCATTGACTTTTTGCTCTTTCCTTGCAGGAATCCCCCAAATAGCTATCCTCACCAAAATTGAGGAAGCCTGTTCTGAGGTTGAAAAAGATATCAGGAATGTCTACAAGAGCAAGAGCCTGAAAGAGAAGGTAAGTAGTCATTTTTTTTAGATGGGTGCAAACACTGATGAAGGATCAGTTGAACTGTTTCAGTGATTTAGAAAACTAATTTAGACTTGTAATAAAATGGTGTCTTTTCAAAAAGTCTGTTTTTCTATAATGTTCCATTGTTGAAACGTAGATGCGGCAACTGAGTGTGATCCTGGGGATTCCAATGAACTGCATCTTCCTGGTGAAGAACTACAGTGAAGAAACCAAAACAGATGAGGTCACTGATGCACTGATCCTGGACATAATGAGAAAGATCATCGACTATGGAGAAGACTTCCTGAATGACACCTTTTCTCCTGTGAACACTGACTAACCTGTCAGTGATTACAAGTTCAAGTTTCTTTTGCAACCAGTCATGACAGCGCTGTCCTGTACTGAGCTTTGTTTGTAGTGAGATTGGGAATATTAAATTGAGTTTCTTTTTTTTTTTTTTTTTTTTTTTTTTTTTTTTTGAAGCTTAAATATGATGGATTTATCACTTACAAGCAGTTTCCACTTGTTTCATTCACGGGAACTCACAGTTTTTCAACTTTCATCACTGTGTTCTCAAAACAGCTGTTTCTCAAGCTGGGGAGCTCATTTTTGAAACTTTTGGATATGTCATGAGAAACTGCTCAAACTGGGATTGTTGAAGCTTAAATATGATGGATTTATCACTTCAATTTTCAATTCAATCAATTCATTTTTGTATAGCCCAGTATCACAACAGTTGCCTCAGTGGGCTTCAAGATGTTGCATTGGTTGGTAAAAATAAAAACAGTGAATAAGCATAATGTTAATATGTCAAATTCACAGTAACGAGACAAAACGAAGCAACCACCACCTTAGACCCTCACATCCGGCAAGAAAAAACTCCAAAAACCCAGTGGGAAAAGAAGAAATCTCCACAGTTTGGACGGATCCCACTCCCAGGAATGGACAGCCTTGGCAACAGCTAGCATGAGACAATAAGAAGTAAAGCTTAGGACTATGTTGAGTACAGTCCATTGGATGGTCCAGCACAAGAACCATGGATCCCAGAAGTAGAACCAAAGCCAGTCCGCGGGCACAGCACCGACAGGAGTGTCCTCCCGGTCTGGACGGAGCTTGATCGTCGGCCCATAGTGGAGTGAGCAACTGAAACTCGAGAAGACTCCCCCTCGAAGGGGGGGACAACAGGTGAAAAGCAATGAATGGACAAAAAGGGAATAACATTCAGACATTAGAGGATAGGGCTCAGTGCACCGTACGTCCCACAGCATTCTGGCTCCCAGGGCAGCTTTGTGGATAGTTTAGTATTTAAACTAGTATTTAGTTAGCATAATTTAGATAGTTTAGTTTAGTTTAGTTTAGTTTAGTTTAGAATCCCTAGCTGACCTGATCATAGGCTGCATTGAAGAGAAATGTCTTGAGCCTAACCTTGAATGTGGAGACTGTGTCTGCCTCTTTGACACCACTTGGAAGCTGGTTCAATAAAAACGGTGCCTGATAGCTAAAGGCTCTTCCTTTTTTTTTTTTTTTTTTTTTTTTTTTTTTT